>NC_092346.1:15563765-15898326 GCF_963676685.1 Mytilus edulis | reverse complement strand
TGTCCTTATTATCTACAAAATTTCATGAAATTCTGTTGTGTGGATTCAGAGGAGTTGAGATGACAAACTGTTGCAGAAGTACATTGAAGCAAATAAGTTCAAAGGGGGCGTAACTCCTAGAAAAAAATTGAATCACAATTTCCCGTCGATATGCAGAACTACATTAGTATGTCCTTATTATCTGAAAAGGTTTCGTGAAATTCTGTTGTGTGGTTTGAGAGGAGTTGCGATGACAAACTGTTGCAGTAGTACATTAAAGTAAATAAGTTCAAAGGGGCGTAACACCTAGAAAAAAAATTGAATCGCAATTTCCCGTCAATATGCACAACTACATAGTATGTCCTTATTATCTGAAAAGGTTTCATGAAATTCTGATGCATGGTTTGAAAGGAGTTGTGATGACAAGAAACAGGACTGACAGACGGACAAACGGGTCAAAAACATTATACCCTCCGCAACTCGTTGCATGGGGTATAATTAACATTTCAATATTATAAATGAACACGAATAATAACAATATCATAATGTAAGGGGAAAATTTACACTTTCATTTAAGACAGAAACCGTCTAAAATTTACCAAAAAATCTAAAATTTTGAAGATTTCAGTAATTTAGCATTACTTAATGATGCTAGTACCTGATATATGCATTGTATTGTCAAAAACATCCTATATTTATTTAGCAGAAGCATGCTACTTTCCAATAAATAGCTTAAGGATTACATTTTCACAATTTTGTAAAACTGCTATATTATGGGGCCAAAAAGGGGTCTTACTGAATCTACTCCTTTGTAATGATAAATTTTAATACATGTACCCTCGAGCCTCCTTATTGTAACTTATAGTAGTTTCTGGTTTTATCATTGTTGAAGGCCATACAGTGACCTAAAGTTGTTAATTTCTAATGTAATTGTGTCTATTGTCTAGAGACTAGATTTGTCTCATTGGCAATCATACAGTATACCATATTTTCCTTTTAATTGTTGACTTAATATTCTGAATATTTCAACACCTATTCACATATTTTTAAACTAGAAATCAATGGTGGATCTAGAAATTTTCATAAGAGGGGGACCTTTTACTGCCTAAGAGGGGGTCCCTACTCGAGTCATTCCCTATACAATCAACTAAATTTTTCTAACAAAAGGTGTTGTCAGACCGGGCCCCCTGATTCTGCCTATCTAGAAACATAATAGTGAGTTGTCTCATTGGCAATCATACAGTGTACCACATTTTCTTTTTAATTTGTTGACTTAATATATTTCTTAATATTTTCAACACCTATTCACATATTTTTTAAACTAGAAAACAATGGCGGATCTAGAAATTTTCATAAGAGGGGGCCCATAGACTGCCTAAGAGGGGTCCCCACTTCAGTCTTTTCCCCTTACATTATGATATTGTAAAGTCAATTGTAAAATACGGGTATAGATTTGAAAATCTTACAACTGAATTCAGTCTACTGAAAGATGCTTATAAATGCAGCCAAGAGCTTCACAAATCTAACATAACTTCTTCTGCCAGTTCTCATTTGCTAGTAGAAAAAGTTTTTGAAATTAAACAAGAAGTAAAACATTTCGGACAATATAAATTTTTGAACATATCTAGCAAATTAATTCACACTAAATATATTAGCAATTGGTATGCTAGCCAAAATAAAGCTTCTGATGGAAAACTGTATAATAATGTGAAATTTAAGCTACGGTCATGCTTCAATGATTCCCTATATATAAACAGTGGCGGATCCGAAAATTTTCATAAGTGGGGGCCCACTGACTGACCTAAGAGGGGGCCGCTCCAGTCACGCTTCAGTGATTTCCTATATAAGCAACCAAATTATTCCAAAAAAAGGGGGGGGGGGGGTTGAAGGCCCCCTCCTAAATGATAAATCCGCCTCTGATAAACCAATTTTTTCCCACGAAAGGGGGGGGGGCCAAGGATCTGACTATGCATTGGGAACATGTGTACATGTATTAAATATACTGTTCCCAGCTGACACCTTATATGTATAGGAAGTGCCCCCTCCCGAGATTCCTGTTTATTCAATTCAATATTTTATTGGAAAGAGCTCAATAGAGGCGTGATCCAAATACAGATAATTAATAATATTAAAACAACACACAAATGAAATAAAGATTCATGGAACAAGTCAAGCCAATTCTATGTATACAAATACATTATAAACTGATATTGATACCATAGACTTATATTTCAGTATTATTCTAGATTTTCATATATTTACTTAAAACACACAATATAAGATATTTATATATATATATGTATATGGACAAACTACTGTCAAGGATTATTATCTGATGAAACGGTATGGTGGTCTCTCAAATCAAGAGCTTCTTCAATATACATACAAATAGATTTTAATTCCTTTTCAGACATAGGATTTAACATTTTGGTAAAATTTTCATCCAAATTATTTAAATTTATATCATTAATTTTATATTTAGATCTAATTTTGTTATATTGCAGACATTCAATCAAGAAATGAATCTCATTTTCAATTTTTCCTGTGCAAAATTTACAAAATCTCTCATTAGATGGTATTATTGGTCTTGCATACCTCCCAGTTATTCTATTGCTAATGAGTGTGCATTATTCTTAATTTAGTGAGTTTTTTTCAATTAACCCTTTCCTCCATTGAATTTTTTTTTTTGCATACTTGATTCGCATAGGATTTTTTTGATAAAATGCTGAACATATGCTTTAAAGTATTAAGGCATTGCGAAAAACAACTATTTCATCAAATAAATTTGAGTCGGATATATATATATTCCTATGATAATCCTTTTCATAATGGATACCAATTTTATTAAGTCAACTGCAGACACTTTGTAGTCAAAGTGTTTCAACTGAGGTACTACATAGGCGTCAAAAGGCGTCATTATTGAGTAAGGGGGGTGGCGTCAAAAGGCGTCATCATGGAGGAAAGGGTTAAAGGTATTTAGGAATATTAAAATTTAAATATTCTTGTTGTTTAAATTTTACTAAAAAATAAAAGTTTACCACAGTGTCCATCTTTTATTTTAGAAAGTTCAAATATAATTTTATTTTTGTAGAAATCTTCTAGTTTCTGTTTGAAATTACTACATTGTGTACTACATTTTGTATTACAATGCTTTTTAAATGGTATTGCAATACATGTATATTTCATTAATTCAGATAGTTTATAAGACCATGAATTTTCTCTATTTGTGAGAGTTTTGTCCACTTCAAAAGCAGCCTTGAAAATTTCATGCGGACCACCAGACTGTTCACCAATATTACTGAGACGCTCATAATATTTATACATAAGTTGATAACATTTAATGCTAATGGGTAAAGTGCCCAATTCACACCGCACTGCTAGATTGGAAGACTTTCCATGAACCACAAGTATGTTTTTAAATATGGAGTTTTGTGTTTTGTCTAATTTACTTTTGTCTATAAATGCTTCAAAATTTGGTTTGAATTCTGATAACCATACTTCTGATCCATAAGTTAAAATAGGAGTTATCATTGAATTAAAAAGCTGGAGATAAGTCTTAACAGACAAATTTTCACTATATGGAAGTTTTGACTTCAATGCAAAATATGCTGTTTTAGCTTTATCTGAGAGGCTTGACACTGCTTGTATACATTTTCCAGAGCTATGAAAATCAACTCCTAAACTTGTATTTATAACAATCAACAATTTCAATTGCATTAGAACTGTAATAAAAGTAAACGTTTTTTTAATTTACTTTTAGTTTTAGAGAAAATTATAATTTTCGTTTTCTTAAGGTTCAAGTCCAGTTTCCATTCAGTACTATGTTTTTGTAAAGAATCAAGAGAGTTTTGGAGACCATCTGCATATTCCGATATCAATAACAAATCATCAGCATACAATAAATGGTTCACTTTTTGACCATTTAAAGGAGTAGGTAAGGTCTGATTTCGGCCTAAATTTTCAAGTTCATCTAACGAAAGATTTTAGACACTTTTTAAACACTCAAGTGTCTATTTCAATTGATTCAATTAGTTTATAGGAAAGATTAACTGATTACGTCATTAAAAACGCTCCAATTCAAGCTTAAATATGAAAAATCTATCAAATATGTCAAAAATAGTCACTTTTCAGATGGTTTTTGTCTAAAATGAAAGTGGCCGCATCCGTGTTCATCCTCAACTTTTATATATAATATGTGTTATCATCAAATACAACTTACAGTTCAATATTATGGATGAACACGAATGCGACCACTTCCATTTAAGACGGAAACCGTTTAAAATTTAACTTAAATGATCAAATTGTGAAGATTTCAGTAAATTAGCATGACTTGATGATGCTAGTACCCAATTTATGTGCGTTGTATTGTCAAAAACAGCCCATATTTATGTAGCAAAAGCATTCTACTTTTCGATAAATATCTTAACGATTACATATTCACAACTTTCTAAAACTGCTATATTTTGGGGCCAAAAAGGGGTCTTAATGAACCTACTCCTTTACTGCACTAGTTTAGTTTGTATCTAAGTATTTTTCTATGTCATCAACAAATATATTACTGTAAATTCAGAAATTATTGCGTGCATTTATTATTGTGATTTTGTCATTTTAGACTTAAATGCGATTTTAATTATAATGATTTTGAGAAAAATCCTGTTTAATTCATATCAATGATTTCAAAATGCGAGTTAAAATTATTGCATTTACAAGTCTGTCACATTTTTCGCAATAATCAAAACCTCCCAATAATTTCTGAATTTACAGTAAATAAAGTTGGACTTAAACTGTCACCTTGTTTGACACCCTGATTATCAAGAAAAGGCTTGGTAAACATATTTTGATATTTACATGAATATAAGGTATTAGAGTACATGTCATGCAGTATATGATAAAATTTGCCTTGTATTTCTTTATTTTGTAATTTTAAGAACAGAGCTGATCTCCAGACACTGTCAAAAGCCTTTTTAAAATCTACAAAACACACATATAGTTTCTTTTTAAATTTAAACAAATATTTGTTTATTATTGTTTTTAAAATAAAGACATGATCTACAGTTCTGTAATTTTTTTCTAAAACCACCTTGATTTGAAAATAATAAATTATGTGTTTCAAGAAAATCACTAAGTCGTTTTTGTAAAATGGATGTAAAGACTTTACCAAGACAGCTTGTTATGCTTATACCTCTATAGTTCCCACAATCAGATGGGTCACCAGATTTATAAATTGATGTCAATAGAGAAATGTTCCAAATTTTGGGGAATTTTTCTGAGTTAAGTATCTTATTAAAAAGTTTTGTCAAAAGTAAAACTAGAGTGTTTGACCACACCTTTAGAAATTCATTAATTATCAAATCAGGACCTCCAGATTTTCCCTTTTTTAACTTCTTAATACAGTCTTTGATTTCTTTACGTGTAATAGGGACATTAAGGGATGTATTAGAAAAGTTGTGATTTTTGTTCTCTATATTTTGATTTGTATCAGTTGTATCATCATTACTTGAAGCAAGCAAATTTCTATAGTGAATCTCCCATTCTTTGGCAGAAATAGCAGGCTCACAATTATTATTCTTTTTTTTGTAATTATTAATGCTTCCCCAAAATTTTTTGGTGTTCTTTGGGTTTATCTCATTTATTTGTTTTATTAAGGAATGAAAAAAATCCTTTTTTAATTTATTTTTTCAATTTATTGTACTCTCTTTTACAGTTGCAATAAGTCAATCATAATTAGGGGCTTTACCTAATTTATTTCCAAGGGAACACACTTCTTTTCTAAGGAGTAAGCAATCATTTGACATCCATACTTTTTTTAGGTTTTTCTTTTTTTTGTGTGTCTTTGCAATATGGATTTTTAAAAATTGCTTTAGGGAGCTACCATTTGATTTTTATGGGGGGGGGGGGGGGGGGGGGGGGGGGGGGGGGGGCTAGGATGAAATTTGAAAAAAAGGCAGGACAGGATTTTGAGTTAAAAAAAAAGGCAGGATGAGAACTTGGCAAAAAAAAATAAAAAAAATGGCAGGATGACAGTTATTGTAAAAAAGTCAGGATAAGCTAAGAAATAAAAAAGTCAGGATAAGCTAAGAAATAAAAAAGGCAGGACCAAATAGACTGAAAAATAAAAAGACAGGACAGAGATTACAACTAAAAAAAAAAGGCAGGACAAAATTTTTTATTCTAGCCCCCCCCCCCCCCCCCCCCCATAAAAATCAAATGGTAGCTCCATTTAGCTACCATTTGATTTTTAGGGGGGGGCTAGGATGTAAATTTTGTCCTGCCTTTTTTAAGCTGTAATCTCTGTCCTGCTTTTTTATTTTTCACTGTGTTCGGTCCTGCCAGAGACATATAATACATTGTATCCTTTGTATGTCTCTGGTCCTGCCTTTTTTTTTTTAGTTTATCCTGACTTTTTTACCAAAATTGTCTTATTTTTTTTTGCAAGTGTGTCATCCTGCCTTTTTTTTAACTCAAAACTCCTGTCCTGCCTATTTTTTCTAATTTTATTCTAGCCCCCCCCCCCCTCCCTAAAAATCAAATGGATAGCTCCTTTAAAAGAAGGCACTGGCTACGGTTACATGGAAATGTAACAATAATAAAAATATTATTGTTACATTGGAGACTAATTGCCGGAATGCAAAGTTGGGTGAGGAACCGCTTAATGACAAATGTAACAATAATTACTGAGGCTACGGTTACATTACGTTATTGTTACATGAAAAACAGCAATGTACGCTAGATTGATTAAAATTAAATCTTCTATAGTTGTATTGCTTCATTCTTTCATATGTACTAAACAATACTTGTAATTTAATACTGATGAATTATTTATAATAAATATTACTAAGTTATTCAACAAGTGGTGTACAACTTGAATAGTTTTACTACGTATTGTAACATAAATTGGATGTTTTCCTTTGATGTTTTAATGAAATAATTTGCTTAAAAAGTGTGTCGAGGGAAAACCATGGTATAATATATGCAAATTTATGTTGTACCATACTTGCTAATTAAATATGCAGCTCAACTAGAATCCAAAGGAATAAAGGCGGAGCTTAGCTATGGTACAACATATTCATGTTCATGTTATTCCATGGCTGAAGCTCCACCCCATTTTTTGAAAGATATCCGCCTCTGAAATATTTTGGAAACAGAAAAAAAAGTGAAAGGTCATGAACATTTATTTGTTTCATTTGTAACACAAAACAATAAGTCAATTGTAACACAACACATCGCAAGAAACATGTTTTAAACTCAAAACAAAAATTGCTTTTCACTAGCTCCCGTAAGTTGAAAAAAGATTCGAAAAGTTCCTTCTTTCAGTTTTGAAAAAAATAATAAAAAATTGTTCCATTGCGAAAATTGCAATTAACTTTCTTTTAACAAATGTTTAAGTGAAAGAAAAATTGCAGTTGTTAAAATTTACAGTTCCACTTGTGTTAGTAATATCATTCAAACATTTTAGGCGCGTTGAAATGTCACGACAATTTGCGGAATTTTCAGTGTTGACTGGTTCCAGTTTTGTACACTTGAAAGGTGGCTCCTCAACTTCCAATTCATTATGGGTAACAGAAACTGTATCAATACTTGGTGGATTTAACACAGAAGACACTTTTTGCTCTATTTCATCAGTTTTTGATTTGTATGCCCTTACAGCTGACGACCTGTGTCCAGTACGATCCATTATTGTTTGTTCATCTAATCCTGCTTTGTACAATGCTGTTGCGCACGTCCTCTTCCCAGAATGATTTGTGTAATTTCCAGTTAAGCCCGCTTTTTGACACATCTCTTTCATTAACCCTTCTAGTTTATTTACACCAAGCGGCTGCTTTCCATACCGGATTGTATTTCCGACCATAGCCAAAGGTTTTCGATAAAAGCATCCATCATTACCAAGCATGTTGAGATATGTCTCAAAAATGTTGTACATACACCTAGGTCCTGAAAATGAATTATAAAACTAAAAATAATACAAATATTGTATATATGGCGATTTTAAGAAATAATCAGTTACCGTAGGTAAACTTAGTACATGTATAACGAAGGGGTACCTCGATTTGCACAATTTCGAAAAGTGATAAAAATATACATCTTCATTAAAAGCAGTTACATTGTCTTTTATTTATGAGTATTTTGCAATTTGAGAGTTAAACTATAAAACCAGGTTTAATCCACCATTTTCTACATACAAAAATTCCTGTATCAAGTCTTGAATATGACAGAAGTGTTCGATTCGGTTGATTTTGTCACTTTAAATACGGTAACGGGCTTTGCGCTTTACATTTTCAATTTTAAAACTTACGGTGGATGGGAGATAACTCTTGTAAAGAATGCAGTTTTTCGTCAGTCGTGATAGACAGAGCAAACACAAAAAATCGTAAAAAACATGAATTTGTTAGTGATCAAATAGATGGAACTTCACTGTACGCTTCTCACGCTCCCTAATTACTATTTTACAGTACGATATCTTGATTATTAACAATAAAACAAAACTTACCGTCATTAGAATAATGTTTTATATCCTTGTTGCTAATTTTCATATGAGCCAGACCACCGTTGAAAGTTTTGTTGTTACGGCCAATAAATCTAATGTATTTCCCCTTTCCGTCTTCTCCAAGTTCAAACTGAGAACATTGCAAATTCCTATGTTCATCCCTACCCCTCAAGCCAAACATTTTACAGGCATAATAAAAAACAGTATACTGAAGTGTTGTTGAATTTGATTGTCCAAAAACACCAGATGACCACAACATTTCCTCATCTTCCTCCGATATTGCGTCGGCCTTTTTTTGTTTAGTCCCCAGTCCTTTCGCCAGCAAATATTTCATTCTTGCATCAAGCACTTTGCGAAATTGTGCAAATGTGCCGTCTTTTTCATCAAAGAAGTTAACATGAAATAATTTGTTGTCCTTGCAATGTCTCATTAAACCACAGACGATGTAATACAACGACTTCGGAGGATATTCGTCTCCCGTTTTTTTTCGAGCCTCCAAAACAAATCTCTGTAGCCAATAATCCATCGTATTAACATCCATTGCTAACAAATCTGTTATTTCAACACCGTTTTGTCTTCTAGCTGCCCGCCATTCATTAAACACTTTTATAGCCCACTTTGTGTTCTTTTGTGTATTCGGGTTGGTTTGCGAAGTTATTAGTTTATCGATCTCGTCAGCAGAAACACATGTAGGAAAACGATTAATCCCTGTGTTCATGGGGTTTTCGACTCCGCTGGTATTTGGTTCCCGGGCCAAATAACCAAGTTCAAATGTTCCCAAGTCAAAATTTTCTTCGCCCTCAACATCGTATACGTTCATTGCTTGTGAAATTGTCAAATTGACATCCATTATATTAGCTGCCTGAGAAATAGCCAGATCGTCAAAATAGTCAGCCTCAATCTCTTGAGAACAGACTGCCAACTTGATATCATCTTCGATTTCGGTCGCGACTTCAGATAATTGAATATCTTCCTCTATTTCGGCCGCAATTTGTGATAAATGAACATCGTCTTCCATTTCAGCTGCCATTATAATGAGTTCGCTTTCCTCAAAATCCAATAAATCGGGAAGTTCTGCCATTTTTTTTCTCTTTCTGCAAATTGTGCGGCGGGCTTTCTAAATGAAACACGCAGATTATACACGAGGCGCAAAAGTGACTTGCGCGAGCTTACTTTTCATTGGATAAAACTGTAACGTGACCAATTTCCAATATTAGTTCAAGGTCTTCAAAGCTGTCAATCATTTTATTTATATTACAAATTTTATATACCATGTGTTTTACTCATTAACATATTTAAACAAACTCATCCTTCGGATTCGTTTGTTTAAATATGTTAACTCGTAAGAACCATGGTATATATAGTACATAATGGTTTTGATGTTCTTAAAGATACTACTCAAGATTAGGAGTGTGACTGTCAAAGGCGAAAAATATAATTCAATGGTTTCACTTTTTAAAGTATTTAACTGCACACCTACTCTTATTACTGTCATTATACTTTGGACCAATTTTGTTTATGGGGAAAAAAATAAAACTTGGGATGCGTTTTAAACGAAACTGAAACAATATCAAGACATACATTTCATACAGCTTTATAACTTGACGCAAATTGATAATCAAAAGCAAAGTGTGCTCACTGTAACTTAAATACTAAGAAATTTTGTATGTACACGTATCCGTGGAGGACGTAAAATCGTTCATCAAAAATGTGTCGGACTTTAAAAACAACTTACTGGATTTGTAGAAATTGTCATTGTAGATAAAAAAAATTACTGTAAATAAATTGTATGTTATAAATGTATGTAATAAATGTCTTCAACTTTTATTATTTAGTACATATTACTAGTCCCATCGTACATTGCTTTTTTTTCATGTAACAATAACGCAATGTAACCGTAGCCTCAATAATTATTGTTACATTCGTAATAAAACCGGTCCTTACCCCACTAGGCATTCCGGCATTTAGTCTCCAATGTAACAATAATATTTTTATTATTGTTACATTTCCATGTAACCGTAGCCAGTGCCTTAAAAGAAACTGATTTTTTTTGCAGCTCAAAAGTTTATTAGTCACAAATCAATGGAAAACAATTATCTGGCCATAATCGGCGAACATTTCAACAAACTTCCCCATATTAATTCAAATAATTTACATTCTTAACATGACGGCTTAATATATATTTATCAGGCCGAACGTTCCCGGAATCTTCCGTTGAGACCCCCCCCCCCTTTTTTTTCCAAACGGGTATTTTAATGCGTGTTTCCTTAATGGCAGTTTTGAAAGAGAAATAATAGTAAGTGACTTTGTACCGAGAAAATTTAAGTTTTATGCATTTTACGTATCAGATCTTATCAACACATCTTCATCTTCATCCTCAAGTTTCGTTTGCTCTGTCTTTACCACGGTCTCCTTTCGTACAGAAAAGTTAGGGCATATTACTACACGCATATTTATTATCAAAGTCGCAACATCCCTAGAAAGATCAATAAAATACAAACGTGTATTGATATCATGGTTTGTTCTACAAAGAACGATGAAATGTCTTGTCATTCTAAATCAAATTAAAACTCGACAGCGGACTATTTTTATGTGCATTTAGAACATTGTTGACAGATTGCGATTCGTGCTCGCGTCGTCTGTCAAAGATGGTTTGCAAATTTTTCATACTAGAAGCAAGGAGATTGAAAATTATTCACAGGAAAAACAGTTTGTTTTGAGGCAAACAAAATCAACATTCAATTAAATAAAAAAGAGAGTTAAGGAATTTACGTGGTAAGATTTTAATAGAACAAGCGAAAAAAGGATCTGAAAATGCATTTATGAGGGGGAGGACAGGGGGGTACTCTTTTTCCTTCTCTCACCCCTCTTCTCCTTTCTCCTACCCCTCTTCTCCTTATTTTATTTTTTTTTAATTTACCGGAAAAAAGAGATATTTTATTTTTTCATATTTTATTTTTTTCTCCAACTTCTCCTTTTTCCCAACCTTCCTCTCCTTTCTCCTATCCCCCTTTCTCCCACCCCTTTCTCCTACCTCCTTTCTCCATGTCTCCCTTATCCCTGTCCTCCCCCTCATTTATATCTGATACTGATCATAACTCATGAATAAAAATGGTATCTGGTCTCAGTTGGGCCAGCGACATATATACATGTACATATATATGTCTCTGTTTGGGCTGCTGTGTCACTCAGTAGTCCAAATAATTATGACGTCTGGCAAGGCTATTTTAATTTTTTTCTTGGACGCCTTCCTACAACTGTGTCAGGATTTGACTGTCAAAGTGATACAAAACTCTAGAATTCTTTTGTATATACAAATACACCGTGACAGTAGCTAATCAAGAAATTAATAAAAGGGGGAACGTCTAGTGCCTGTGGTCCTAGTGTAACAGTAGTCCAAATAATTATGACGTCTGGCAAGGCTATTTTTATTTTTTTTATGGGACGCCTTGCCAGACGTCATAATTAGTTGGAATAGTGTAACAGTAAATTTGGTCAGGTTGTAAAATTTGTTCTCCAGACTTTTTTTCCTAGTTACATGTAATTAAGTCCATGTCCATGATTTTACTAGGAATTAATGTCCCAGGACAAATGTTTCTAGGAAAATCAGTCCATAGCTAGTAATTTATGTTTGTAACTTGTTTTCCTAGGAAAATATGTCACAAGACTTGTTTTTCTAATAGTTTTTTTGTATCATAAAATATATTTAAAATAGACGATTTTTTTTTATAGATAAGATTGGAAAATAGAAGAATTTTTTTTCCAATAAAAATTAAGAATATTTCATTAATAACCTAATTATTAAAAACATAAATATTCAGTTTCCTTTGCTTATAACATTTTTGATAATAAAAGACATGGACATTTTTAGTCCAAATAATTATGACGTCTTGATAGGCTATTATATCTTTTTTCTTTGACGCCTTACTTCGTCAAATTATGACGTCTTGTAAGTTGAAAGGCTTTTAGATTTTTTTTCTTTGACGCCTTACTTTGTTCGTCGAAGTAAGGCTTCAAAGACAAAAAATATAATAGCCTTTCAAGCTGTCATAATTATTTGGACTAGGACATTTTTACCTAGGAGTTCAATACTAATGACATGGACATGATTTCTAGGAAAATATGACATGGACATGATTTCCTAGGAAAGTTAGTCTGGAGACAAATTTTATTTACAGCTAATTTCCTAATGCATGTAATGCAAAACTTTGGTTGGCTTGCCTTCTTTGTTTGTATAATTGTTTATACAAGCTTTGTTAATAAGATTGACATGATGGTCATCTTTATATAATATATATATATAGGCATAGTTTAACCTGTATATTTAATATTTGAATTTAATTGGATATTATCCTAATGAGTGTACAATTTAAATACAAAGCAAGCAAGCTAACTTAAGTCTTGCTCTACATGCTTTAGGAAATTAGCTGTAACAGATTGATACACAACTCTTTCGTTTTGTCAACAATGTTAAAACATATTACATTCATATTCACTTTTAAAAATTAAAGGCATAGACATTTAAACCTAGGACTTCTAATGACATGGACATGACTTTGTGGGAAAATTAATAGTCTGGGGACATAAATTTTATCAAAAATTTAACTATGTGACTCTTAAACATTACTAAACCATAAGATTTAAATTTGCAAATGCAAGTAATTGAATCTTTTATAGGATTTTATAGGACATGATTACCTAGGAAAATTTGTCTGGGGACATATATAACTAATATCGGACTGAATATATATACTAGTAAATTCTGTAACCATGGACTTTTTATACTATATAGTAATATTTGTCCGTCCTGACATATTTTACCAGGACAAATTTATCACTCACACTTGTACTTGTTCGCCCTGGATCAATTTGCTCTGATTTTTTTTTTGTACTCCAGATGCATAATGTTAATTATTTGAACATTACATGTTAAAGTTTGTTGAAAAATTTGCTGAATTTTTGTATTGCCACAACCAATTTATTATCTATTTGCTTAGTCACTGTCATGATAGTAGCTAGAACACTGGAGTACAATGTATTAATTTATCTTCATTGGTATTTTTTAACAAAATAATTTGTTTTTTAATACAAGTCTCAGAATATATACAAAATGTAATTTTAAACGAACTTGTAAATCCTTGTATTAAATTCCTGTTTTCGTGATTTACAGTTCGTACATCCATGACATCATTGTTTTTATTAATTCCAAGCTGACTACTATCTTATAAATCAAAACAAAAAGTTTTTTTTTTTTATTATTGATCCATCAAAAGACAATTATCACAAAAATCAGTGAGAATAATTTACATGTTATTGAACAATTACCTTTCCTATAAACTTTTAAATATTTATGTTTTTTTTATAAATTTTAAGCTATACAATTCTTACTTGCATCTCTGAAATGTGCTTCTATGTGGTTTTGTTAGCAATTTCTGTACAGGTCTGCTAAAGGCTCAAATTGACATTTCACCCAATTTCACCATTTTCCCGCCAAAATTTGGGTTTTAAGGCAAAATTTTTATTTTTCCTTATTGGTGACCCTTGTATTTGCCAGGGACGCATACATGTATATAAGTCCTTGTATTTGCTTAATATTTGAAGCTATATTTCAGCTTTGTACATTACAGATTTGGACCAGGTCACACCTGAGGTGTCACAGACAGTTTTTATTTGATATCCCATAAAAATATGTCAGCACCTCTATTTTCATTTTATTGAAAATGGTCCCTTTAACATGCTTGTACCTATTTTGAAAGTAAAATTTTGAGCTTAAATGGTCTGGAACCCCTATTTTTTTCGACAAATTTGAGGTACTCTTTGTAAAGATTAAAATAATACGGCATTCTGATAGAGACTTTGAATAAGTCTGAGCCATCTTAACTGTGTAAAATCAAAAGAAGCAGCACGAAATAAAGTTAAAACGAATATGAGTCCCCTGTATTATATTTTAAACACCGCTTTTTTGATGATCAAGTAATTCCTAAATGAATACTGGAAAATGCTCTCCGAACATAAAATTTGCATCAAATAATAAAAAGCTTCATTTTAATCAACATAGAAATATGTTTCGAATTTGATGATTTATTGGGTATATATGATATTGCCTTCACTCAGTTATAAACTAGAAAAAAGTAATGTTTAGCTCACCTAGCCCAAAGGGCCTAGTGAGCTTTTCCCATCACTTTGCATCCGGCGTTGTTACCTTTACAAAAATCTTCTAGAACTCTGAAACTACTGGGCCAAATTAAACCAAACTTGGCCACAATTATCATTGTAGTATCTTGTTTAAAAAATATGTCAGATGACCCGGCCAACCAGCCAAGATGGCCGCCATGGCTAAAAATAGAACATAGGGGTAAAATACAGTTTTTGGCTTATAACTCAAAAACCAAAGCATTTAGAACATATATCTGACAAGGGTATAATTGGTATAATTGTTTAACAGGTGAAGATCTATCTGACCTGAAATTTTCAGATGAATCAGACAACCCATTGTTGGGTTGCTGCCCCTGAATTAGTAATTTTAAGGAAATTTTGCTGTTTTTGGTTTTTATCTTTAATATTATTATAGATAGAGATAAACTGTAAACAGCAATAATGTTCAGCAAAGAAAGATTTACAAATAAGTCAACATGACCGAAATGGTCAACAAGGTCAAATAATCCCCTATGGAGTTATTGTCCTTTATAGTCAATTTTTAACAATTTTCATAAAATTTGTAAATTTTTACTAACATTTTCCACTAAAACTACTGGGTCAAGTTTAATATATATAGAGATAATTTTAAGCAGCAAGAATGTTCAGTAAAGTAAGATGTACAAACACATCACCATCACCTAAACACAATTTTGTCATGAATCCATCTGCTTCCTTTGTTTAATATTCACATACATGTAGACCAAGGTGAGCGACACAGGTTCTTTAGAGCCTCTAGTTTAAAGTCTAGAATACCTTTTTATACAACCCTAAAATTTTTGCAATCATATAATTATATTGGTATCACATCGTCTTTGTGGTCAGCTGAGCATCGTTCAAAGACGGATGGTTTCCAGATAATAACTTTAGTATAAGTTAATCATGTTAATAGAAATGAATAGAATTTTAACACAATGTTTAAAACAACAAAAGGAAGCTTGGGATTGATATTGGGGGTTATGGTCCCTAAGGTTTAGGATAAGGGGACCAAAACGAGCATTTATCTAGTTTCAGGACAATAAGTTGTGTATAAGTATTTCAATTCCTCTGAAATTGTACCACAATGTTAAATATTATAAGATTTGAAGAAGGTTGGAATTTATTTTTAGGGTTATGGGGCAAACAGTCAAGAATGATGGGCCAAACACAAGCATTTTTGTAGTTTTAAGTTAATGACTTGTGTAAAAGTGTATGATCTTTCTGAAATTATACCCCAATGCTCTATACTACTATGGGATGGTTAGGATTGGCTGAGGGTATAGATAAAACCATTTATGAATAAGGGGCAAAAAAGATGAAAAACAATTATTTTTCTGGTTAAAGGATAGTCAAGACAATTTGAAAGCTGTGTAAGGGAGGTAATCCAAAAGTTATATTTGAATTATTTCACACAACTTTTAAGGTGGTACCTAACACTACAGGGAGATAACTCTGTAAAGTCTGCTAAACGTTTTAATTACGTTGTGTTGTTAAAGGGATATTAAGCTTTTCAATGATCAAAATGAGTGTTTGTCAAACTGCTATATAACCAGTGTAATTTTTCTGATAAAACGGTTGGTTCAAAAAAATTTAAATTTTTATATTTTTGTCAAAGGGTCAAAGTAAATACTTTGTCAAAATTTTAAGAAAATTAAACGAGCCAAATTAATTTTAGTTCAAGTGTTGGGTACCACCTTAAAGATGTGATTTTGAAATTTACCAACATATATATAACTTCGGTATTAATAAAATCCATTGGAAATTTGCCAATAACTTAAGTTTAATTAAAAAAAATGCCAATAGTTTTAGCATAAGTAAATATAAATCTTTGAAGTTTGAAACCACAAAAAGGAAGGTTTGGATTGATTTGGGGGTTAATTTATGGTCCCTTTGGTGTAGGAAAAAGGGGTATAAAAGGGGCCCAAATAATCAATTTTCTATTGTCCAGACAATAATTTGTAGAACAGTTTATAGAATTGCCTGAAGTTTCCACACCACAAAACTCCAAAGGATAGTTAGGGTTGGAATATTGGAGTTATGACTCAATCTGTTTATGAATTAGGAGCAACAAAAGGGGAAAAACAAGGGTTTCCTGGTTAATGGACAATTACTTTAGATTTGTTTCTTTTTGTTGGTGCCTTTTTTTGCTAGTTCTTTTATGAATTTGTATGCTCTACCTACAATAGTAGAGAAGCATTATGTTTTCTAGTCTGTGCGTCCTTTCGTCTGTTTGTTTGTCTGTCCATCCATTCTTCCCACTTCAGGTTAATGTTTTTGGTCAAGATAGTTTTTGATGAAGCTGAAGTCCAATCAACTTGAAACTTACTACAAATGTTCCTTATGACATGATCTTTCTTATTTTAAAACAAACAAAATTAAAGACTTTTGACCCCATTTTTATGGTTCACTGAACATAGAAATTAAAAGTGTTCCCTCAGTTTCAGGTTAAAGTTTTTTTAGTCAAGGTAGTTTTTGATGAAGTTAAAGTCCAATCAATTTGAAACTTAGTACACATTTATCATTAATTAAGCTGATTGTGTCGTTTCATATTAATTAAAATTTATTTACCTAATTTATAATTTCAGCTTTTCCATGCATTGTAAGATTTCCAGAATATAGAACATGTAGTTCCTGATAAAAAAAAACACCAAAAGATTGCTACGATAAAACTGCTGTAACTATTTTTAATACAGAATGCATCAAGATGGTGGTATGCTACATATATAATATTGATACTATGACAGATGAGAACAGAAACTGAAGACATAACCAAATGCTGAAGTCAGCAAAGGTATGATTATAACTGTTACTGATGTTTGAAGAAGTGTGTCATTATAGCATCTACAAATATTTCAATCAAACATGGTTCAGTACTTCAGACTAGTTTTAATTTAAAAGAATTAAATGGCTACTAACATCCATTGCTAATTAATTACAGCTTATTTTAAAACCTCCTGTTAAAAATAAGAGGGGTGAAATATACCATAGCAACATTCAAACTCATAAATCGAAAATAAACTGACAACGCCATGGCTTAAAATGAAAAAGACAAACAGACAATTAATAGTACACTAGAAACAACATTAAAAACTAAAAACTGAGCCACACAAACCCCACCAAAAACTGGGGTTGATCTCAGGGTCTCCTGAAGGGTAAGCAGATCCTGCTCCACATGTGGCACCCTTCGTGTTGCACATGTTATTACAAACTTGGTATATAGTCTATTTCGGTAGGTCACATTCATGAAAAGGAAAGGGGATTGTAGGTACGAAGTAAGAAACATCCGATATCATCTGTGAAATGGTTTATCCATAATGGTCAACCAACTGTGATGATTGGGTAACCTGTATTATATTCAGGGGTGAATCCAGACATTTCTAAAGGGGGGGTTCAAACTATATGTCTCCATTCAAGTGCATTGATCGTCTCAAAAAAAGGGGGGTTTCAACCACCGGAACCCTCCCCTTGGATCCACCACTGATATTTGAGAAATTGCCACAATACATTTTGTTGATATCAAATTAAAGTTGAGAAGCTACGGTAATCTATATATGTTTATCTACTTTTCATTGTCTACTCTCACCTTGATTAGTAAATAAATAAAAATCATGTTGGAAGAAAAATTTAGTCATGTGTATATGTTTTAGGAACTAATTGTGGTATATTCTTCAGATTGAAACATGCAACAGAAAGTTCAATCATGACCATAAAGCAGGCAAGACATTTCTGAATTCAGTATGTACAATCTTGTAAAAATATGTCAAACTATGTCAAAGCATATTTTTTGTTTTGTTTTTTCAGATTAAGATATAAGGAGTAGATATTTTCCTGAAGATCTCATTTATGTCTCGAATGTGAAGGGAACAGAAGCTATCATGATGATTCTTTAAAGAAAAGATACAGAAACACAAGCTCCTGTAGACACTTATGAAAAAGAAGATGTTTTTGCAATGAATATGTGTGAATGTGATAAATTATGGCAAATCAACATGGTCAATTAACAACAATATGTTCTACAAATTTCCTAGATTTATAAGTTTCATAACATTTAGTTGAGGCAAACTGAAGTTAGATAACGAAAAAAATTGCAAATAAATATTGTTATTAAATACTCAGTTTTAGATATTTTTATTTTGATATTAAAAAATATACTGTATTAGATAAAAACTAGTTATACATTTAAAAAATTAGTATTAAACCCTCATGTCTCCCTGCATTAGAAGTTGCATAATTTAGCATTTACAGATGAAATATAATTATGAGTAAAGTTCAACATGTGAAATAGTCTGACTGGATATGACAGAACATCAAAAGAAATGACGAAAAATTACACATCTTATCAAAATAGTACTACTAGAAACCAAAAGCTACTTGCAATTTTCACTGGTTTTAATTGAGATCAGTAACAGTCTGACAAGGAAAGAATTTAATGAACATGATTATGATGCCTCTTGATAAATATAAAAACATATTGACTGTAAAATAATTACCAGTTACCAATTATATCTGTTGTTTACAAAATTTGTTATTTGGAAATATCTGTTGAATGTTTTGAAATTAAAATGTGTTAACTGAAATGATTAAAGAATTGAAGTCTTTAAATGATACAAAAGCAAGGATACATTGAATGATTGCAATTGAGACAACTACTAGCCTTGCATAGTAGGGCACTGATGTAAACAAGTACAGTTCACCTGAAGTCTTCAACAATGAGCAAAAGCCTGAATTTAAAGATCGTTATACATGGGCTTATTAAGTCCCAAGATAATGGTATCTACATCCTTTGCTTTCAAATTTTTGTTAGTATGTTTCTGATGAAGGTTAATTAAAATAAGCCCAGCACACTTAATTTGTGAACTGTTTAATTTCAAAAGAGAAAGCTAATAGACAAATTTAAGCAAATAACAAAAAAAGGAAATCCATTTAATATGGCAGACAGCAACCAAACACAACCAGTGGACATAATGAACATGTTTTTGAATGCTCAGACTGCAATAATAACATTAGACACAAAAACATCTTATATAATGCTGGATTACACAAAAGTGTTTAAATCATCTGCTCTTCTCTGGTGTTTAAAAATTGTACAGATTTGGTGTCACAATATCTCAGTAGCATGGATTAGAATCCCGGCATGGGAAGAACAAAAAATTTGTGAAAGCAAATTTACAGATCTTACATTGATGATTTGACGACTAAATGCATGTACATGTACAATATATACAAAAAGTTAGCTGCTATCGAGACAAAGGCAAAAATCATAGTGCAACAAAACATGTTTATTACAGATATAATAACAACAAACTAAAATAACACTTACCACTACTAAATGATTAGGAACTTTCAGGAACTAATTGCAGCTACTGTCCAGGTTATGTTAAACAAATCACCTCCAACTGACCGTCTCCAACTGATCTGTTCAGTGAAGAGTTTTTACCATTGAAATGAAATGTGAACACATTCCAATCTTTTGGCAGACGTGAATATTCTCATGTGGTATTTATACCTATATCCAAGGGTACCTATATCTGGTGGTGATAATTAACAATTTTTTTCTTCTTTTTGTGTAATTTTGAGAAAAAAAAATGGAATTTAAACTTTTTTCAGCATTTTGGAAAAAAATAATTTTGTAAATTTTTCATGTTTTTTTCATTTATTTTTAGAAGAATTAAATTTTAAAAGAAATTTTTTTTTAAATATTTTTTTTTTTTTAATTTTTGAAAAATTTGATTTTTTTGAAATATTTTGCATTTATAAATTTTTTAAACTTTAAAAAAGTTAATTTTAGTTGCCTTCGTCCATGCAATCATGGACTAAGTTAGCCTTGGTTGCCTTCGTCCATGCATGCATGGACTAAGTCTGTTGTGTTAGTCCATGCAAGCATGGACTAAGTTAGGGTTAGTTGCCTTAGTGCATGCATGCATGGACTAAGTCTGTTGTGTTAGTCCATGCATGCATGGACTAAGTTAGCCTTGGTTGCCTTCGTCCATGCATGCATGGACTAAGTCTGTTGTGTTAGTCCATGCAAGCATGGACTAAGTTAGTGTTAGTTGCCTTAGTGCATGCATGCATGGACTAAGTCTGTTGTGTTAGTCCATGCATGCATGGACTAAGTTAACGTTAGTTACCTTCGTCCATGCATGCATGGAGTAAGCTTAGTTTCTAAGTTTTCATGTTTACAAATCATGAAAAGGTTAAGCCATACTATCAAGTTTTGCAATTTATTTCCTAAGGTAAGTTATAATGCACAATATGTATGTAAAACATAATTAATAGGTTGAATATGAAAAAAAAAAACTAAACAGAAAAAAAAGGTAATTACATCAAATTAAAAAATAATTGAACTAACACCATGAAATTAAGAGGTAAGAAGAAATGGAGGTTTTCTAGAATTGATGTTGATTTCCAGTTTTATTTAATACCTTGTTTAACTTAGCTTTATTAAAAAAAATCAAGAAATACTTGAATCACAATGCACGAATTCTATTTTACAATGCGTATATTCTTCCACATTTGGATTACTGTTGTTCAGTATGGGGAAACTGTAACAAGTTTTTAGTTTTTTAGGAATCCACATAATTATGGTTAATACCACTACGCGAGTAAACAGTTTCACAGTATTTCTTAAGACCCTCTTTCACTGCGGACAGAATTTTAGTCAATCTAATCTAAATGGACAATTCTTTAGTGAAACATGAAGATGAGCCAGCATACCGTTGTTTGTACAGAATTTTATGAAGCTTTGGTATACAATACAAACAAGGTAAGTCCTCCGATTTAGTGTTCAATGTAATGTTAATTGAAGCCATGAAGGACTTATGATTTGCTAATATCTCATCCTTGTCAAATGATATGCCAAAAGTTCCTGCTAGTACAATGTAGTACATGCATCTAGAGAATTAAAACAGTGTTCGGATTGATTCAATTCGTAAAAGCATAATATAGATAATTGTCACAAATAATGGGCATATGGCAGATACTATTGTAGGTAATCCTGTTTCATCATCACATATGACTCAATTTTCGTTCACTGACGTCACAAATGCCTCACTTGAATCCCCCTTCAGATGAGACTGTTTCGTGTATCATATATTCTAGGCGATACTTTTATTATAGAAATTCAAAGGACATTTTTCATAATGTTAAGCTCATCTTTTCAAATATCAAAACTTAGTATTGATTTGACTTTATTGAACGATATTCAGATCAGATTGTAAAAGAAACATTTATGAATTGTAATTACCGTAATTCTTGTTGATTTACGGAATGAACTGTCAAGTCTTATTAATCGCTAACATATTAATAGCATAATATATCCGTGTATTTCTATTGAATAGTCTGTTCCTTTATTATAACCCAGCTTCATAAATATAGACATGATTGTCAACTTTAATATCTCTTGCATGTAAAAGACACCCTTGTAGATTTTGAAAGAGCACGCTAATGCTGCTATAAGGCAGCACTTTCATCTGCAAAGTTGAAAGGGATTAATATAACTATAATCAAATATGTTCAAACTAATGTGAAAAACTTTATTCTGTTTACTTCTTGAAACGATCAAATCCATCTGGTAAGTTTCTTGATTATTTTTTTTTTGCACGATATCACACGTTCTTATCAACCTACAATTCATGAAAACATTCTGTGCATCAAAACAAAAAAAGACATTCAATTTGTTATAAATAAAATAAATTAAAAAAAAAACAGAAATCTGGGGTGGCCCTCTCGAACGTATCCTAGGACTCGACTTTAGCCATGCCTAAGACCGATTTTAGGATGGACTTAGAATCAACTTAGGACACTATTAAGTTGTGTCTCATAGTTCTATTAGACACATTTTATGTTAGGACGTCCTAAACGTATACCAAGTCGAAATTTTAAATCGTTAAAGTAATGTTTTAATAAACCATTTATTAATGACGAATCATTTAATAAATTGTTAACGAATTTTATAATAACACGTATCAAATTAAATCTCTGAATTCAAATCACGGTAATTATATCAGAGAGGATTCGTAATTGAAAGTGGAAAACAAAATGTTTAAACAGAATAATAATTAAATTTGTAGGGTCATCGTATCGTGAAACACGAAGTTAATGCCCAATCTCTATATGTACAAGTTAATAACCGAAGGTGCGTTTCATTTCGTGTTCATCTTTTCGTAAAATAAAGAGTAAAAAACGAAATTCAAACTTCATTATGCAAATGTCAATATGTGATTTCAAAACACCTCATTTGATGTCCTCATGTTAGGACAAAAAATTAGAAATAGAGCTTCGAGAACACGACTAAGAACAAAGAAGTGTCATAAGATGGTCTTAAAACACGTCCTACTCGTAAGATAGCTTTGAGAACACCACACTGAACTTCAATATATATACGAGTGTATTAACATGTAAATTAATTAGGAAAAAACTACATGATCTGACGATGAGCAGCTTGAAATACAATAGCATGTATATAAACATTAACATGATGATGATGATGACTTGTATTCGAAATAATAACTCCTCTGAAAATCCCATCCATTCCCGCACATCGCGCAATGCGATGACGTTTCTCATGGTAAATGGTCGTTGTAGTTTTTTATCTTTAAAAATTCAGAAATAATACAAAATAGTTGAGAAAAAAAAGTTATTTAATAGATCAAAATAGTTATAAAGCCAAAGCAATACAAAGCTGAAGGATACTCACGACTCACTGTTGGTAAATTATTTACCTTATTTATTGAATGAACTTTAAAGATACTGGTCTCGCTATTCACTTCCGGTATATTATTTGTATGTATTTTATGCATCGTATGAACTGAAAGGATACCCACGACTCACTTCGGGATTGGAATTCGGTAATGACAGGGTAAGATAAACGTTGATTGATAGGGAAATTTCATGGGACAGAAAATTGTTTGGTTTTATCAAGGTTCGGTTTATCCAGGTCTCACTGTATATTATAATCTTATGCGTTATGGGAGCTGTATATAATGTTTGTACTGTATGGATAAGTTAATATTTAATGTATGTACTTTATTGATAAGTTAATATATTATAATGTATGTACTTTATGGATAAGTTAATACTTACGACTCCTTGCGGGTACATTATACACTCTATGTATTGAATGCACTGTATGGATAGGTTGAACAAATACTTCTCGTTTATTACATGTTGTACATATACAAACAATAATCGCTAGCACTATTACAAAACCAATTATGCTTCCTATAACAGCTCCAGCAATCAAAGGTATAGACCTGTAAAAAACAATGTATGTATTCCTAAAACTTATATATTGATGCACTTGTGAAAACCAACTGTTAGATTTGTAACGCTAGACACTTTCAATTTGCAAATCACTAATGGTGTATGATAGTAGTTCAAAATCCTTCACGTACCATTACATGCCATAGCTTTGAAGTAATTACTTAATTTGTCTTTTCATTTGCACATATTCCCAACACGTCCAGAAAGAGATCTCAATCAACAAAAACATCAAACAAGAAGGCTAAATAAATTAAATAAATAAAACTTAAAATACTGTCCGCTGGTCCGTATACGTACAAAACATGATTCTTCGACTGTTCAAAATAAACACATTCATTTATATCACGTTAGAAAATAGGTTTGAAAAGGTACCATTACAGCAAGGACAAAAATTATAATACAATTAGTTTAGGGTACGACCATATTACTTAGAAGAGGATGGGAAACCAAGCTTTTTTCATGCTGAATTTTAAGAATAATCAATATGATTTTCACAAAGTTTTGTATTTATAATACTTACAAGTAAGAGGTACATTTTTCCTGGTAGTACGAGCCATGGTAATATGTGTATGTAGAATAACAGATTTTAGCTTTCACTGGACTGACTGAAATATAATGATGAAATCTCATAAACTATATGGTGTTGACAGACAAGAGAAAAATGGGCAAAAGAAAATATAAACAATAGAGAAAGATTGACAAAAACATAATGAATAGAGAACAATAATGAGGTGCTAAAAGGTCCAAGGACACAGTTATCGTCCTTTGGTTTTCGTTGCTACAAATATAGTCCCTAGTGGAAACAGTGTATAACTTGCATGTTTTATTTGATACATTTTTCCAATTTATTTCTTGATATCAAATGCATGAAATATCAAGTAGGGGGATGTTATTACATGTCAAAAAAATTTGGGTGCTGAATCTTTATGTTAAGTAGTGATTTGGTCCAGTTCAAAAAGGTCCAATTTTATCACGTCTGAAGCTGTCAAACTGAATTTTACACCCCCTTAACACAGAATATTCAAAATTTTGAGTTAGAGCTGGTAGAAGTTTCTATAATTTTGATATTATTTGTCTCCCTGGTAGTACACTACACTGTAAAAAATCTTTTTGAGAAAGAGCAGGTGCGATTTTTTTAATTTGAATGTATTGTCTAAAAGAAATGCACTACGAAATAACTGTGTTCTCGGGCCAAAACATAAAGAGAATAATGGGCAACAGAAACTCTTCGCAAACAATTACGACAAAAGGGATGATGTTCGCTATGCTGTAGTGACGTTTTTTTTATTTCAATGATGGTAATATATGGTCTTATTGGCAGTCATAACAAATCCTCTTATAACTTATTACTGGTAAATTTAATTAAATTATTGATTAATTTAATAAAACCCGTGACCTGCTAATTGTAATTATTGTTAATTCATTCTATCTCTGAACAAGAATGAAATAGTTGCCACTGAATGTTAAGTATGTAACCAACAATCATGTCATCAGTCGTCTAAATTTTATTCATTTACATCCAATACTCATAAAGAATAGATTCATTAGAATTATCATAGTATAACAATAAGTACAAACTTACCTTTTCTTACTAAAATCCACAGCAAAACTGTACATCAATTTAAAAAGAAAATTCATATTTTGACTTTCTCAAGAACGATATATGAAGATGCATTTAAATACATTTATTACGTTTAAATTCGTAGTTCAAAGCTTTGGCTTGGTAAATTATGGGCTATAAAATTAGATTCTGTACTTGAGCCTATATCACAGTTAGATATAAGAGGTCTCGATTGAAAATTATCAATATCCATGTAAATATAAAATAGAATTAGTAAGTAAATTTGTTTGTGTGTGAATAGATGGAGATTTATAAAAATGCATAGCAACAACTTTTTACAACTATCACTAAGTCTAATAAACCTGTTTTTATTTTAAAGTTACATTATTACAGTCAGGTTTCTACTTCGTCAAAATCATATTCTCATGATACGTTGCAAATTTAGCTCTTGAAAACTGTTTGAAGAAATGAAAATTAATGCTTTATAATAACATTAGATGTAAGTTTCATTATGATACTTTATTCTGATTGGCTAACTGCACATTACGTGATATTCCGTATGCAATTGCATTGCTCAATAAAACTTTTCATTCATGATAAAACACGTGGTCCCGCAATAAAGTGCACAGGTGAATTAAATAAAACAATAATACAATTCGTGTTTTCATGATCATTGCTAAAAAAATGTAATTATAAGTATTGAATGCTTCTTTTTGTAACTTCATACAAAATGTACTTCGGTCAACGCTTTTACACCCCTATGAAGTTACAAAAAGGAGCATTCAATTCTTAAATAAAGATAAATCTGTTATCTTTCTGTGTTTCTTTTTTTTTGCGCATAGTATGCTTACGCAACAAAAAAGATCAACTTGTATTTGCACTTACCACAATCGACTGTTTTATGAAAAGTCTAATTTAAAAGTTTACAAATGTATCAAAGCTCAGACCTATAATTTTAGTAAAAACACGTTCATTTGTATATAAGATGCATACAATCTTTAATAATGCACCTTTATTAAACTTTTAAAGTCTATCTAAATAGATGTAAAATATACTAATGTGGCTTTTTACCTTCTCTAAGAAAGAGTTCCATTTTTTTGTTCGACTTCAACTCGATAATACCCTCTGACTTTTTAAAAGTGAGAAAATAAATTCGTTCTAAAAATAGCAAAAATAAATTAATTTGAACGTTCCCTCTGTCTGTAATAAAATTAAAAATAAATTCATCATATATATTGGATTAAACTTTTGTTCGCCAGACGCGCACTTAGTATACAAAGAGTTAACCGTTACGCTCGAATCAAATAAGAGAACATTGGGCATTTATAACATTTGGACTATCATCATATCATGTTACCTTCAACAAAGTTGCTTATGTACGGTAATGACATGAATTGAATGAATAATGTGTGCATGAAAATAAAATAACAATAATTTTTTTTTTTTGGTATTACTACATGTATCAATGGGGTCGTCTTAGAATAATTACATTAGATGTAGGTTTCATTATAATACGTTATTCTGATTGGCTAACTGCACATCACATGCAATTGCATTACACAATAAAACTTATCATTCATGATAACATGAGGTCCCACAATAAAGTGCACAGGTGAATTAAATAAAAAAAAATGATAAAATTCGTGTTTTCATGACCCTGTAATTATAAGTATTAAATGCCTCTTTTTTTTTTAACTTCATAGGGTTGTAAAAGCGTTGACCGTGCGCACATTTTTAGAAATGCACTTCGGTCAACGCTTTTACACCCAATGAAGTTACAAAAAGAAGAACCCCTAGGTGTTATTCCCAACTTATAAAGGTCCTTCTTTGTGCATAATTTTGAATTGGAAAAGCCAACAATCATATAATATCTTTACACATGAAAATAAATCCTGGTCTTATAGCTACATGTTCATCTTTTCTATTGATATAATAACTAGAATCATGCAAATATCCTTTAAGAAAAAGGCTTGTAAGCTCATCATACAAATATGTCACCTTTTCTAGACCACAAAACAGCACGCGCAAAATACGTCGCAAAGAACTTAACCTTTGAAATTGTTGTCACTAAAACCCCCATGGGCACTTCCAAAAGTTGGCAGGTATGAGCATTCAATTCTTAAATATAATAGTTTAAGAAAGTAAAAAGTAAAAAGTAAGATCACAAAAATACTGAAGTACGAGGAAAGTTCAAAAATGAAAGTCGATTTCTAACCGAATTGCAAAATCAAAAGCTCAAACGAATGGATAACAACTGTCATATTCCTGACTTGGTTTAAGCATTTTCTGATGTAGAAAATGGTGGATTAAACCTGGTTTTATAACTAGCTTAACCTCTCAATTGTATGACAGTCGCATAAAACTCCATTATATATTTGACAAAGAAGTGTGAACAAAACAAACAGATATAACAGGTAAAAATGTCAAAAATAGGGGTACATCAGTCAATATTGTATTATGATCTTTATCACTATACACACAAATAAATATGTAACAAAGAAGTACAAAAAGGCATATAGTATAAGTACATTATAGACAAAATGAAAGACAAAAAGACAAAAAAAATACCACAGCACAATAACACAATGACCAAATGTATGAAGTACAGAGCCACATCATATGTTTCATAGAAACACAAAAATATCAGCCAAACACAATTAAGCATTGTTTGATACAGTTCCTGGATACGGTGGAGGATCTGAATCCGGAATTCCGGACGTGGAAGGCAGGTTTGTTCCGGTTGGCGGTGCTCCAGTTATAATTGCTTCATTTGCTGGAGAAACATTTGTTCCAGGTGCTGATGGTTCAACAGGAACATTTTCTTGAATGGCCGGCATGTTTTGTTGCCTTTGTAAAGATCCTCCAGTATTTTTGTTTGTATTTATTCTATTTCCTGAACTGGGATACGGAGGTGGTGCTGGTGGCATGTGTGGTCTAATAGGTGGTGGGTATGCCATACTAGTATTTGGAGGCTGTGCGGAATACACGTTCGGCGGATACTGGCTATAATACATGTTGTTATGTGGTGGCGCTATAAAACAAATGAGTAATTACTAGTTTTAATATTAGATGTGATACGATACAAAACAAATATATAAAGAACTTTTAGTGAGCAAACCCATGTTACCATTCATATTTTACAGCTTAAGAACACTAGTGAAACTCGACTGTCGTTCATTTTTTCAAATTTTGTTTATAAAAAAGACCGTTATTTTTCTCGTTTGAATTGTTTTGTATTGTCATTTCGGGGACTTTTATAGCTGACTATGTGGTGTGGGCTTTGCTCATTGTTGAAGGCCGTACGGTTACCTATATTTGTTAATTTCTGAGTCATTTTGGTCTCTTTTGGAGAGTTGTCTCATTGGCAATCATACCACATCTTCTTTGTTATATTGGCTGATTAAAACCTCCAACAGAGTATTTTACAAAAATACCAAAATGCACTATCACAGACCTCGTATCTGTTAAACTCGCCTTAAAACATTTAATGACATGAATATCAATAATGCGGTCATTTCTATATATTTCCTGTTTACAAAAGTTAATTTTTCGAAATTTCGAAAACTAAGGATTTTCTTATCCCAGGCATAGATTACCTTAGCCGTATTTGGCACGACATATTGGAATTTTGGATCCTCAATGCTCTTTAACTTTGTATTATTTGGCTTTATAAATATTTTGATGTGAGCGTCACTGATGATTCTTAGGCAGCAACCATTTGATTTTCTGGGGGGGGGGGGGGGGGGGGGGGAGGCTATGGCAGCTGAGGATGAAACAAATATATTTTTTTCTCAGAATCAAAAACAAATTATTTTTTTCTCCAAAAAATGGAAACAAACTTTTTTTTCCAACCAAAAAATACCCCCCCCTCCCCCAGAAAATCAAATGTTTGCTTCCTTATGTAGACGAAACGCGCGTCTGGCGTACTGAATTATAATCCTGGTATCTTTGATAACTATTATTATACCGACACGTCCAAATATAATCATGGCTAAGTAGTTTCTAAGGCGATAAATGCAAGTTATAAGTCACAGACCTCTATAACAAACGATTTAACAAATTGACATTGATGATACCCGGAAAGTCTTTTAAAATCGAAAGTTGACTCTTTCTGAGGAGGTAAGTATATATCCTTTAGTATATTTTTTTTCAAAGGGAGATATTAAAATCCATCTTTAAGACAACGGAAGTATAGTTTCTAATATGTTTTTTTTTTATACTGGGAAATTAATTTTATTGCATCTTCTTTGAGTAACCAATATGAAATACTGTGCACGTCCCTAAGAAATACTTATAATTGTTACAGTATGGACAGTAGTTGCTGTATGGAATGGATGGAAAACTGTGCCACTATTTCTCATGACTTCTCTCTGAGATATATATTTACGGTGTTGGTAAGCTGTTATAGTAATTACAGTATGCAGAGTGTTCACTGTGTGTATTGGTTTGACTACTATATCACGACTTCCCTGTGATATACTTACGATGGTGGTAAGCTGGTATAGTAGTTACAGTGTGGACGGTACTAGATAATATCATATTTGGTATGGCTAAACTACTATACCATGACTTCACTGTGATATACTTACGGTGGTTGTAAGCTGGTACAGTAGTTATAGTGTGGACAGTTCTTGTTGTTGGATATGGCTGAACCACTGTACCACGACTTCCATGAGATTTACAGCATGATGCACAGATAACTACAACAATCGCAATTATAATAACTAGTCCAATAATTCCACCAATGACGGCTCCCGCTATAGTTCCAACTGACCTGTTATGATAAAACATTTAATTAATCTAAGTATTACATCAGTGACCCTTGCCAAGTTTCTGATTTATTTTTTCTCAAGCTTATAAGTTATACGCTAATAGCGATGGCTTAAACTGACATGTAATTATAAAAAAAAATTGATATCAGTCGTAACTGTTCTACCAATGACAACTTTCGACTTACGCATTTGTAATTCAAAAGTATTTTTTTTTTTTTCAGATTGCATAAATGACTGCTCTGTGAGTGATCCCGCAATTATTCCCGTAAAAATAAGTAATATAGTTGCACATAATGCATGATAAAATTGTTATTCGTTTTTTTTTAAAACTAAAAATACTGTCCGATATGGTTCTGAGTTCCTTTGAAGACCATTAAATGGGAAATAAAACTTTGTCATATATTTCTTTCAAGAAATAGGGCATACTATGTTCGACATTGCGATCCCCTTCTTTTACTTGAATCCTGAATGTTTACCACATTGTCATATTTCATCTCAAGTACTTATAGCAACTACGAGCCGGTACAGTAATAGTAGTATATGTAGTACTCACAATTTCGAGGTACAGTAATAGTAGTATATGTAGTACTCACAATTTCGAGGTACAGTAATACTAGTATATGTAGTACTTACAAGTGCGACGTACAGTAAAATCATTATAGATATATAGCTATAGTACTTACAAGTACGAGTACGAGTTACAGTAATAATAGTATCCATATGTGTAATAATAGTAGTATCTAGAATAGCAGTACCGCCCTGATATTGGTATAACTGGAAGTAAAGATGCAAACATAATATATATACATGAACGAACTGCTCTTTAAAAAAACATCTATGTACATAATATATATCTTGCAATGGTACACATATATCAGTCATTCCCAAAAAATGGGTACAATTACAAAATTTCAGTGTCGCCGGCAAATAACCCCAAAATGCAAGCTTAACATATGTCACAGATAATCTTTTTTGTGTTCTAAGTGATTAATATGTATACTAAAATAAAATTATATTCTTTTGTGATGTATATCGTAAATATATTTGTGTGATTTTCTATTCAATATACGGAAATCACACGAATTCCGAATGTCGCCAAGAAAAACTCCAAATATCGGTGTGAATTAAAATACTTTATTTCATCTAAATCATGATTAGATTTGCTTTTTTTACTTGACACTATATTGATTTTTATCCACAAAAATATTTTAGAATCAAAAGTTATAATATACACTTTGATTTACCCATTAAACCAATGTCGCCGATAAACGAATAACCTACCGTAACGTATCTTTAGGTACAGTCAAAACATATTTATATGATTGGAAATCATGCCCAATGTGACTTTAAGCAAAGTTGATACATCAAATTTTAAAATCCTGCCTTTAACTTTTATTGCAATGAAACGAAAAATAAAAAAAAATCTTCTCTTTCTCTTTTTTTCGATTGTCGCATATAAGAATCCAACCTACGTAACACGTATTTTGGAACGCACTAACCAAGAACAAATCAAAATGATGATTATTTCATTGAAAGCACCCATAAAGCTTCTCAATAATCAGTTTTGAGAAAGCAACTCAACAATATTGTTACATATTTCCATGTATAATGTAAATAAAACTAACCTCCGTTTAAATAACCTCCGTGACGCAGTTATTTACAGTTAAGTTGTCAGACTTTTTATCAGTATCAGCGGCTGCCGACACTGCCGAAAGTCATTTTAGTAGCAGACATCATTTATTATAAAAGAAAACAGACAAACAAAATACAGATTTTGAGAAAAAAAAATGTTGTTTTGAGAAAGGTAGGTTAACTTGTTTTTCCCTATTATGTGAGCAACATTATAACGTTTAATAAACGTTATAACAGCCATTTTCTTAGATTTAAAATAGTCTACAACACAACTTGTGTAATTACGACGACAATCATAACTTTAACAGCGGTTTATGGCAAACATTTTCAAGATTATTTAGGACTCATCAATGTAACGGAGGTTATGCAAATAAAAAAAATCTAAAGATGCATGTAAACACGATCATACCAATTGAAATTCTTGTACATTGTTATAGATACCAAATCAGTTCATCAATTATCACTAATAAAAATCAAAAGGTGATGTCAATCATAGACGACATCATTGATTTACGTTACGGAGGATAGAAATTTAAGGAAAAAAAGTTTTTTTTTCTAACAGGACTTTACTCTTTTAAGATAACGATTTACCAAGAAAAATGTTTAATTCTGTTGTCTTGTTTGTCATTTAATTCCAATATTTACATTCATTTATATGTTTGCTGTTGGTAAGAACTGGAATTGTCCGTTATGGAGGTTTTAAATGTCGTTACGGAGGATAGACATTTTCGAAATGAAACTATTTTGACTCCAAAACTTCATAGTTGAGTATAATACATACATTGTGGTGTGAAGGAAGATGACATTATCTGTATAGAGCTAATAAAATTAAGTTGAACAGTATTCGGTTTAGGTAAAACATATTTTTGAGTGAAAGTTCATGAATCGTTACGGAGATTTTGACAATGTCGCAGGAAGAATGGAACACCATATAAAATCGACTTGGGATGAGGGATAAATCACCATAAACCCATAAACTTGTCGTTGTAATGCGTGTGGGCCATTTCTGCATTTAATGAGTCGTCCAATATATAAATACTTTATTATATAATCTGCAAGTATACAAATTGTAACCCAAGTTTACAATTATGTTCCAATAAATATGAACAATATCTATACTGAAATATTTGCATGCAACGGAGCTTTATTCTGACCTTAACTTATATACCAAAATGCGGCTTTCAAGCCATACTGAATTCTATATATGAAATACTAAAATAACTTTACTTTAATTGAAACATTTTAAACATTGCTAAAAGAATAAATAAATTTACAAGTACCTGCAGCGTAGACATTAGTCTGCCGCCTCCCCGATTGTAATAATGACCAGTGACTAACTTTAAAAGTGAAATTGTATTAATATATATATGGTTAGTATTGCCGCGCTTTGAGCTCATGCAAAACTCATGCTATTTAAATATAAATATATATCATTTAAATAATAAGAATCGCTTTAACTTTCTATTGTACTAATTTAAATATTGAGTACGTAAAGCAAAGCATAGCGTATAAAGCTATAGTCTATTTCAAAATATGCAGCGCAAAACTATTGTCGTCAATCGTCAAGAAACATGATGATATGAAATATGAATATGATATGAATGGAAAACATATAACACGGAAAACACAATTAATATGAAATGCATAATAATGAACCAAAATGGATAAATATATCCGGTGACATATGGCTCCGATGCCGGGAATCGAACCCGGGCCGTCTGGGTGAAAACCAGAAATCCTCCGCCAAACATCAGATAATGTGGGCTGTATCCAGTTGTATCGTGTTTTGTTGCATTATAGGCATGTACTAACGGCGCAACATACACTTTCCAATTGGATTTCTTTTCATCATCAAGAGTACCCAACATGTTTAATAAAGTCTGGTTAAAACGCTCGCACTGACCATTCCCTTGCGGGTGATACGGAGTAGTGCGAGATTTTTTTATGCCTGCTAATCTACACAGTTCCTGGATAACCTTACCCTCAAAATTTCGTCCCTGATCACTGTGAAATCGAGATGGAAAAGAATAGTGCTGAATAAAATTTTCCCATAATGCTTTAGCTGTAGTTTTAGCGGACTGATTTTTCGTAGGTATAGCTTGAGCGTACCTCGTAAAATGATCCGTAATGACCAAAATATTCTCATATCCTCCCTTTGACTGCTCAAGAGTTAGAAAATCTATACAAATGAGCTCCAAAGGGTAGGAAGAACATATATTTACCAATGATGCAGAATTCCTGCACTTCGACTTTCTGAGTATGCAGTTCTGACAGTTCGAAACTTTTCTCTCTACGTCTCTATCAATACCCGGCCAAAAATATCTTGATTTCACAAGTGATAAAGTACGATCGCGCCCCTGGTGACCTACATCGTCGTGCAGAGCAGTCAGTACTAGTTCATGGTAAATAGAAGGTAATACTAGTTGAAACACAGCTTCATGATTAATGTAGCTTTTCCTATATAAAACCTTATCTTTCAGACAAAGTTTATCCCATTCTCTCAATAATCTTCGGACAAGATCCGTCTCATGAGACATCTGACGCTTAGTGAGTCTATGACCGGTTGTAACTAAATCAATAACTCTACTTAAGCATGAATCTTGTCTCTGCTCATACGTCCAATCTATATCAGCGAATTTGGATGTATCGGCTAAAATCTCGCTATCGCTGTCTATAAACTGAATATCATGTGACAAACATACAGTTTCAATAGCAGGGTTTGTATCTGGAGTTAATACTATAGATTTACAAATAGCCTGAACTACGTCACTAAAAACTTCTTTACAATCGGACGGAAGTCTAGAAAGAGCGTCAGCGTCAATATTTGACTTGCCTGTTCTATACACAATGCTGAAATCATAGTTTGACAATGAAGCAACCCATCTATGGCCGGTAGCATCCAATTTAGCTTTACCGAGAACGTACGTAAGTGGATTATTATCCGTTCTAACGGTAAATTTGCTACCAAAGAGATAATCATGAAACTTGTCAGTTACAGCCCATTTAAGCGCCAAAAATTCTCTTTTATGGGCTGGATATAACTTCTCTGGGCCACGTAAGCTACGACTAGCGTAAGCTATCACCCGTTCTTTACCCTCCTGTTCTTGATACAAGACGGCACCTAAACCGGTACCACTTGCATCAACGTTTACAATGAAAGGTAATGAAAAATCTGCATATGCAAGAACTGGTGGGTTTGTCAACTTTTCAATAATAAGATCAACAGCATTCTGTTCCTCGGGACCCCATTTCCAAGGACTAGGCTTACTAGACTTCTTTCGTTTAGACCCAAGGTTCTTCTTGTTCGTAGGGTGTCCAAGAAATAGGTCATTAAGAGGCTTTGCAATCTTAGCGTAGTCTCTAATGAATTTCCTGTAATAGGAAGTGAAACCTATAAACCTACGAAGGTCCTTAATGCTCTTTATAGCTGGCCAATTTTGGACTGCTATAACTTTCTCTGGGTCGGTTTTGATACCGTCGGCGGACACTATAACACCAAGATATTTAATCTCCTTCTTAAAAAATTCACACTTGCTACCTTTGAGTTTTAAGCCGTGGTGTTTAAGACGACTAAAAACAGACTCAAGCCTAGCAAAATGGTCATCTATGTTACGTGAAAATACCACAATATCGTCTAAAAATACTAAGCATTCACGTAAATGAGCTTCTCCCATGCATCTTTCCATCAATCTTTGAAACGATGCCCCTGCGTTTGTCAGACCAAAGGGGAGCCTATTAAATTCATAGAACCCCAATGGACCTAACGAAAACGCGGTCTTATGCTTGTCTGACTCTTTAATGCCCATTTGCCAATATGCCGATCGAAGTTCCAGTCGCGTAAAGTATTTAGCCCCAGCTAGACAATCAATTGTCTCGTCAATGCGAGGCAAAGAATAACTGTCCCGAATTGTCTTCTTGTTTAAAGATCTAAAATCTAAACAGAAGCGCAAAGAACTGTCCTTCTTACGCACGAGAACCGCGTTACTGGCGTAAGGACTGTTAGACTCCCTTATACAGCCCGCCTCCAGCATTTCACGTACATGTTCTCTTACCTCATCGAACAATGCTGGAGGAATACGCCTGTAAGGTTGTCTAAAGGGTTTGTCATCTGATAACTGGATCTCGTGCTCCATCAGATCTGTGAGCCCAATGTCAGTGGGTCCTTGGGAGAAAATAGACCTATACCTGCTAATTAAACCTTTCAATCTGAGTTTAGTATCCTCAGGAACATCGAAACTCTCTAAGTTAATTCCTAGGGATGATAACTCCTGATCAGACAAACTCCCTTTCTCTTCATCAACAGCGCTTTCAGCACTGTGCACATCTACATGACGGACAACCTTAACCTCGTTCAGAGAACACAAGTGTGTTTTAGGTTTTATGACCATAGCTTTGGCCGTCATGTTAAATATTCTAACTGGGACCCGACAAGTTGACCCCTTAACGTTTACTACCCGTGGACATACTGACACATCTGACAAGTCATCTGACAGACTCTCAGTCACTACTGTACATGCTTCTGGTGTCTTAGACCTTGCTAAACCAGATACATTTAAGACAGATAAAGGTTTGATCTTGATGGGATTTTTATTCGTAGAGTAAACTTGACCTATTGCTTCATCTTTGATAGAATTAAAAGCAATATCCCACTCTCTTGGGATCTTGTCTATGTTAGTTTGCTGTCTACCAACCATAGAACATGAATCTAACAATCTGATAACATTTGTACCAATAATAACAGGTACATTTTTGTTATAATCAGTAAGAGAGACAACCAACAATGGTATCATAAAATCTTGCTCTACAAAATCAACCTTTATACTAGCTTCTATGTAACCTAAATACGGTAAAGTGGTACCTCCTGCCACACTAATTGATAAGCTAAAGTCATCTAAACTTTTCAATTCAGGTGGAGGTGTTAACTCATTCAACATACCTTCAGATATTGTTGATATCATGGACCCTGTATCAATCAAAGCCTTACACTTTGTATTATTAATGTAAATAAAAGATTCATTTGCTAAACCAATCATACGTTGAGCAAGAATGCTCTGCGTACAAGTATCAACAAGTTTGGGACTAGGCACATTCTCAGGCCTATATAAGTCTCTGGTTTGTCCCTCAACCGAGACCTTTACCCGTTTAAACCCCTCGTCTGAGAATTATAATTCTGGTTTTGTTGGTTTCCTGTATAACCACGGCCACGCCAGCCACGGTTATTATTAAATCTACCCCTTCTATCAGACCCTCGATAGTTCCCGCGACCTTGGCCACGAAACTGACTATTTGACGAACTTGTATGATCATCAGGTTTACTTTCTTTTAGTTTCTTTAACTCTCCCTCAAATGATTCCATTCTAGTATTCAAGAGCTTCATGGACTTAATCATCTCTTGCATACCTGACTGTTCAACAACCGCAGGTTGATGTTGAATCTTATTATCAGAACCTGAGGCATAATTTGATAAGTCCAATTCAATAGATCGGATCTCTTTTAATAACTGATCAAATTTTTCAACAGTATCGTATTTATAACGACTAGCATTTTTCAAAAGGGGATCTCTGAGACCTGACCACAGCTTTGATCTAAGCATGTCGTTTTTAGCCTGTGAGCTAATTTGACCTTTTTCAACAGCTTTTTGGGCAATATCTTCAAGTCTCATACCATAATCAGCAACAGACTGACCTTGTTTCTGAGTTTCCATGTAAAACTTTTGAAGCAATGCTTCACTACTGAACACATTTCCATATATCCCATCTAATTTTTCAATAATCTGTGTGGGTGTAGCCCCATCTGGGAGTGATAACAATAAACCCCTAGCTTTACCTTTTAGGGACCCTCTTATACACTGCAATAATATAGTATCTGTATAATTACCTTCCCGTATTATACATTTAACTTCGAACTTCCATACGTCAAAAGACACTTCACTTTTTTCTTCCCCAGAAAATACAGGTATCTTGGGTTTTGCATATGAAGAGTTTGAACAAGAAACGGTAGTATTATTACCAAAACCTGCAGCATAAGTTGCCACTCTTGCTATAGACGAAGACCTAACAGGTGCCAAAGGAGGCTTAGTATGAGCAGTAGTTCCCCTTATAGGAGTACTATGTCCAAAAGATACATGCTTCTCACTACTTAATTTATCAAACTCATCTGATGTTACAACTCTAAAGCTTGTATTATGATTCAAAAACTCAATCATTTTCTGAATGTGTTCTTCTGAAATCTTAGGTTCAGTTTTTAAACCTTGTTTTGACTCCGCTTCAGCCATCACTTGAACTTTAACCAACGACAAAAACAACACAAAATAAACAAAACAAAACAAGGACAATACACATGAATGAAATGAAAATGATGTAATGATGATGAACTTACTCATATGTCTGTGTCAATGCAAGTCGCTTTCTTACGTCGCTGCTGTAACTATTAGTGCGTAACTTGTTAAATCAGGTGCGTGCTTCTATTCATGCACAAACAATAATCAAATCTGTAAAATACAGTAAAGATGATAAAATATATTCAAACAATAAAACACAATGAATTTTTAAATCAATAAATATTTATAACAGTTTGTTTTCATAAATGAATGTCAAATAAATACTACTACAGTTCACCGGCAACAGTTGTAAAAATCTCCATCCGTGCGGAACGTTGATCGATTAAATTCCTTCTATGTCTAGGTTGTCACGTGATAAAGCAATACACATTCACCTTCACAGGTATGCTGACCGTGCATGTTTCAGTTGAAATTTGTAAATTGACTTTCACTAATAATAAATAACATCAAACATATTTACATGATGTAGTATGAGCTTCCCGGTAGATATGCGCACTATAAGAAATATGAATTTCAAATATACCTTTCAAACAACAGGGTTTCACAGTCGTAAATTCACAATATATAAAGCAGTTGCTGACATCAAAGTTGACAAGTGGTTGTTGTCTCACCATGAAGTAGCGGTACTAATTGTTCCGGAACCATTTTCTCGAATTTGACTGTATAACAATAAACGTTGGACGATCTCGGTGGAACCTCCAAAATGTCGCAGGAAGAATGGAACACCATATAAAATCGACTTGGGATGAGGGATAAATCACCATAAACCCATAAACTTGTCGTTGTAATGCGTGTGGGCCATTTCTGCATTTAATGAGTCGTCCAATATATAAATACTTTATTATATAATCTGCAAGTATACAAATTGTAACCCAAGTTTACAATTATGTTCCAATAAATATGAACAATATCTATACTGAAATATTTGCATGCAACGGAGCTTTATTCTGACCTTAACTTATATACCAAAATGCGGCTTTCAAGCCATACTGAATTCTATATATGAAATACTAAAATAACTTTACTTTAATTGAAACATTTTAAACATTGCTAAAAGAATAAATAAATTTACAAGTACCTGCAGCGTAGACATTAGTCTGCCGCCTCCCCGATTGTAATAATGACCAGTGACTAACTTTAAAAGTGAAATTGTATTAATATATATATGGTTAGTATTGCCGCGCTTTGATCTCATGCAAAACTCATGCTATTTAAATATAAATATATATCATTTAAATAATAAGAATCGCTTTAACTTTCTATTGTACTAATTTAAATATTGAGTACGTAAAGCAAAGCATAGCGTATAAAGCTATAGTCTATTTCAAAATATGCAGCGCAAAACTATTGTCGTCAATCGTCAAGAAACATGATGATATGAAATATGAATATGATATGAATGGAAAACATATAACACGGAAAACACAATTAATATGAAATGCATAATAATGAACCAAAATGGATAAATATATCCGGTGACAACAAGAACAAGTCCATTTGACTAAAAGAAACATATAACTTGATAGAAAACAGTTTTTTAGTTTGTAATGTCAATAAATTGTTTAGAAAAGCTAGCATTAAAGAGTTAAGTGTTACTATGTATCAGCATTCAGATACTGGTTTGATATCAACCTCCGTAACAAAGATGGGGGTGTGGATTAATACAAGCATAAAAAATACATACAAGTGATTCAAAACATAAATAATAGGGTTTTTCCTGGAAAGCTGTATTATGAAACTAAAATATTATACAGCATAACATTTCATTAGTTTAAATTTATTACTAAATAAGTTGTGAAAACTACTTATTTGAATTATTTTTTAAACACTATATTAATTCAGACCTTAAAATTGGTATTTGCTTTCACTATATACAGAATAATACGTATAAATCAGTTTGCTATGATGGTAAATGTAACCCATTTCACATGAGCCTGGATTTAAATCTTGTGTTTTTCTCTAATGCAATTTTTAAGATGACTTTATACAACACTAACCTCCGATACGTTCATACTTACCTTGTCTTACAAAAAATGCTAAAACTAGAAAACAACTAAAATGGTGTAAGTAAAAATTTAAAAAATGACAGACTAGATATAGACACAGAAGAAAACAACACTCTCTCTCTGCTCAGTTGAAATTTATTTTTTAACAGTGTCTACATTCGAATTGTACCCATTTTTTGGGAATGACTGATATATTCTACCACTGCATCGAGTCTGATACGATATTTATCCACTCGAGACAATTAAATTTTCAAATTTAAAACGCGAGGCTCGCCGAGCGTTTTAAATATTTAAAATTTAACTGTCAATAGTTGACAAATATCGTATTACACGAGATTGGGTGGTGGAATCTGTTTCTCTAATGATTTTCAAATAATAAACAGGCAAAATTTTCCCTTCTTTTCGAGTGATCTGCAAAAAGAGGTGTTCTTTCTACCTGACGTCATCATGCATGGTCGCCTTTTTTCATGTCGTCACAATAGGAAATTCAGAGGACAGCAACAAAATTCGACGTCATAATCAGATTTTAACCAATATAAAACTGAGATCAAACAAACCACACGTTGATTGAATGTTTTTTATACAATGGGTGCAGATAGGGATAAATTGACGAAGAATTAGACAAATATAGATTCTACCACTGCATCGAGTGTGATACGATATTTATCCACTCGAGACAGTTAAATTTTCAAATTTAACTGTCGATAGTTGATAAATATCGTATTACACGAGATTTGGTGATAGAATCCTGTTTCTCTAATAATTTTCAAACAATATGCAGGCAAACGTATTCTTTCTTTTCGAATGATCTGCAAAAAGATGTGTTCTTAACTATGTGACGTCATCAGGCATAATCGCTTTTTTTCATGCCGTCACAATAGAAAATTCAGAGGAAAGCAAGAAAATTCGACGTCATAATCAGATTTTAACCAATGAAAAACTGAGATCAAAGGAATCACACGTTGATTATACAACGGTTGCAGAAAGAGATAAATTGACACAGAATTAGAGAAACTTATTTACTGCACTTGTTATGAGTTGAAAATCAAGATTTTTGTCAGTGAGTAGCTGAATATTGACCGAGCAATGTCGAGGACAATAGTTCTTTCGAAGGGACGAGAAACTTGCCCCACCCGCTTAAATAGTCGTAATGAGTTCTATGATATCGCGATTATTCACATTAACGATCTGGCAAATAGTCTGTGAATTCAAATACATTGTAGTTAAAACAAAATACTGAAGCATACTCATATATTCATGTTATTAATAAGAGCAGCTAGTTCAGTGTTTGCCGTTGGTTTATGTCTGTCATATTCATTTTTTTCTTTAATTGTTTCATTATAAATAAGACCGCAAGTTTGCTCATTGAAAGGTTTCATAGTTATCTTGTCGGGGCCTTTTATTCATTTGAACAGCAAACTACTGAGGTGTTATATTAATCTGATTGAAATTCAGATCAATCGTTACTCGCTGCGTTATTCGTCGAGCGACATCGCGAAGTCAAAGTTCTATCTTTTATTGAGATTGGTGTTACCGCTAATGTGATATAACGGAACAATACATTTGACTTCAAAGGGTTTTATTTTTTCCTAAACAAATTATTTTAATCCACAATTTGATGAAAAGAAAATAACAGATGACAGCAAAAATATATTCTGAATTCAGATTTCCCCCATAGGATTATAGGCTAGTGTTAAATTTTCTGACTCAGACGAAAAAAAGGTTCCCTCCATCCCTCCCTCCTTTTTGAAGTTAAATGGTTTCTCAATAACTTCTGTATTTAACATCGAATTGCTTAATCTTACCGTTATACACAATGAAATAAAATAAAACATAAACATTTGTCATCCTGACGTCCATCTTTGATATTTTGAATAGTAATTTCATTCATAACATGTTGTTATGCATGTTGAAAGTTATAGATTTGGTATATTGAATACGATTTTAACAGATGCACGAATTACAAATCAATTTAAAAAGATCGATTATGTGAAGGTTATGATTCACCGAATTTCAATACAATTTCGAATCTAAAGAATTTTGTTATAAAGAATGAAATGAAGTACTTCAGTCTTATTACGTATGTATGTATTCAATTGTACATCTCCGTATATATAATAAATCTTAAGAAGTAAATAACCCTATTTGAAGAAATCACCTGTCTTCCTTGAGACTTTGGTATTACATTTACAGGGGCTTTATCTGTCGCAATTATTCATCCTGTTGAATATGCGTGAACTATCTGCAACTGGACATTTAGCAATCCCCAATTAATCAATCGTCTTCGATTTTTATTTAAATTACCATATTTTGAAACAGATTTTCAAAGTACGGAAAGTTTAAAAAAAGAAACAATTAATACTTTGCGGACTCGATATAACGTCTTTATCGACAAGAGTCCATCTAAATAACCCTCGCAAAGACCGTTAATATTGCACGATAGAATCAAATCAAAGTACCGAAGTACTTGACATCGGATGACTGCAAGTTCTTGTGGGTGGCCAAAAGCACTTGTTCTGGAAAAAAATCACACTTATATACCTGAAACTGAGGTTAATGTACAGAGATAAAAAAAAAAAAAAAAAGAAGCTCTGAGACAAGTTCGTGAGTGGATGATGAATAAACGACAGGAAATCCAACCTCACCGTAATAACTATTATATTGTAATGATACAAATCAGTATACACTAGTTTGTAGTTATATATTATATTCATATAATAGTAACATGTATGTATAATGTTCATCCATTTGTATATCATTCTATTCTGCTTTTGTAATAATAGTGCAGTTCAAGTGCATGGCGGACACTCTCACTCTTCTGTAAAAATTCGATTTTTCCAAAAGATATGATATGAGTAGGCAGGGCCGTAACTACTTATGAGGCAGGGGAGGCAACTGCACAGGGGAGGCAAACTGCAAGGGGAGGCAAACTGCAGTTGCCTCTCCTGAATTTTTTGCACCATTTTTTTTAAAGTAATAAAATGAAATATTGACAATATGTACAAGAAGAGCTTGAATTTATATCATAAACAACACAAGTTTACAGTTTTAACAGTGTTATCATGATACATGATATATCTGTCATTGTCTGGATTTTTGATTGATAGTGAACCGTTTCAGTATCTGTATTTTTTCGTGTGGCAGTCCGTCTGTTATTCAGTATTCGTACGAGAACACATATGAAACTTTGCTTTCGATAATGTTGAATAAAACCTAACTATTCACATTCATTTAGGGGCTCAATTAGGCAGAGGAAATTCACTTTGTATTGTGATTCTTTTATGATATCGAAAATTCGTTACCGGCTGAATCAGTTGTTGGATCATTTTTTAACATCTCCCGATCATACTAGAACAATATGGTCAATGCCTTAGTTACTTAGTTAAACACTCCCATTCGTTGTAGCAAGTATATACTAGTATAGAAAGTCCCTGGTTGTAGTTTATACATGTCTGTCCAGCTTTCAACAATATTGAAATTCAAGGTCCTCGATAAAAAAAATAATATCTTGCGCTCTATGATCTTGCTTTATATGTTTTTTCAACTTACCAGTTTGATTTCTTACAAAAATATCTTTAAATACAGATAATAATTGTTTGCATAAAAATTGCTTCCAGTATCCAGCAATACTGATGTTTCTTAAAGAAAGGAAATCGAAGAAAAACGGGTAATTTTTACGGCCACCGATTTTATTAAGAAAAAAATCCGCGGTCACATTGTATTTAATGTTAATAATTATAGGTCAAAGTACGGCATTCAAGCCGTAGCCCTTGCTCAACCCGAACAGCAATCTCAGATTGTTTTTGCATAAAATTGCTTCCAGGTTCAAGCAATACTGATGTTTCTTAAAGTAAGGAAATCGAAGGAAAACGGGTAATTTTTAGCCATGTTACTGAGAGAGAAAAAAAAAAATCGGCGGATTTGGGGTAGCCTCAATCGGCGGCCCCCAAACCCCTGCCTCCCCTGAATTCGAATCCTAGTTACGGCCCTGGTAGGCATTCATATTTTTCCGCAAAAACAATCTTTCATGCAAAGTTACCGGTTCTTGTCGGGAATGTCGCAAAACGTTTTTTGAGATATTCTTCCGCATGCTTTGACACAATTTTTTGGTACGTGTGCATAGATATTTTCAATGAGTGTTTACTTAAGAATTGAATGCTTCTTTTTGTAACTTCATTGGGGTGTAAAAGCGTTGACCGAAGTACATTTTGAATGAGCGCGGAAGCGCTTCATATTAAAAATATGCGCACGGTCAACGCTTTTACAACCCTATGAAGTTACAAAAAGAAGCATTCAATACTTATAATTACATTTTTTTAGCAATGATCATGAAAACACGAATTTTATTATTGTTTTATTTAATTCACCTGTGCACTTTATTGTGGGACCACGTGTTATCATGAATGAAAAGTTTTATTGAGCAATGCAAGTGCTTACGGAATAACACGTGATGTGCAGTTGTAAATGCTGTTTTGTTCCGAGGTTGGAAAGTTCCGGGCGGAAAAAAACCTGACTAGCCGAAAAGTTCCTTATGAACTTATTAACCAGTTACTTTGTTCTTCCTCTGGTTTAAAAGTTCCACCGGAACAATGTGACTAGTTGAAAAGTTCCAACGGAACATATAAACTAGTTAGAAAGTTCCTTTTTTCCAAATTAGTCAAAACCGAAACTTACAAACTAGCCCAAAAGTTCCAACGGAACTTATCAACCAGTCACAAAGTTCCATTTGGAGAATTGATGCAAAGTAAAAGTGCAACATATTATATTTGAACCTTTCAAAGGGAAACCAGGATACTGATTACAAAAGTCACAAGGAACTTATCAACTAGTCAAAAAGTTCCACTTTGGCAAATTAGTCAAAACCAGAACTAACAAACTAGCCCAAAAGGTCCAACAGAACTTATTTACCAGTCACAAAGTTCCATTTGGAGAATTGATGCAAAGTAAAATAACGGAATAAGTTCTAATTTATTGTTATACATTAATTTGAAATTGATATTTTTAAAAGTACCTACATGAGAATGCAACTTATTCCGTTTTATGTGAGCTATGAAATACAAATTAAATTTTGCTAACTAGTTGTTCTGTTCAGTCAGAACTATTCAACTATAGCTACATTGTTCCGGGACTTTTCAACTAGCTACTTTTTCTCGGAATTTTTCGACTGCACTCGGAATGAAACAACTAGTTGGAAAGTTAAAACGGAACGAAATAACTAGTTGAAAAGTTCCGCCGGAACAAAGTAACTGACGGAACATAGTGGCTGTTAGCCAATCAGAATAAAGTATCATAATGTACTTTCGCAAATTTACAGATCTAACATTGTTGGGTTGATGTTTAGACGAGTTGTATATATATTTATTTTGCTTTCGCAAATTTTCGCAAATTTTTTGTTCTTCCCTCGCCGGGATTCGAACCCATGCTACTGAGATATCGTGACACCAAATCGCCTGCACTGTAGCCATCCCGCTAGACCACACGACCACCTGGGCTTCACAATAATAAAGCTTTTGGTGGCTGTGTGTTACCTTTCCTCGTCAGTTTTAATCTAGGGTCGTACTACAGTACATGATATATAAGGCATGGAGATGTTAGTGTTACAGATCAGCTCAATTATGTATAGTAAAGGATTCTACAAGTTAATGCAAGATACAGTCACAGAAAATAATTATATTTATAAGTACGTCTGAGTCAGTGACAACTCTACAACAGATTTATCCTTCGGATCACCAGCAATGATGGTAATACATGGCTGTGTACATTATGTATATACTACTCGTCTAAACATCACCCCAACAATGTTAGATCTGTAAATTTGCTTTCGCAAATTTTTTGTTCTTCCCTCGCCGGGATTCGAACCCGTGCTACTGAGATATCGTGACACCAAATCGCCTGCACTGTAGCCGTCCCGCTAGACCACAGGACCAAGCTTTCGGTGACCGGGTGTTACCTTTCACGTCAGTTTAACCTAGCGTCGTACTACAGTAAATGATATATAAGGCATATATTAAACGACAAAACATTTCCATATTATTAATTTCTGTTCTAAACAAAAACATTTTATCAGTATTCATTGAAGAGATGTATTTATAACAAACAATAAGGAATGCTTTTTTGCACTCGTAAACATCCGCGTAGTTATCATTTATATAGATCGGTTAAAAACCCAAAACGAATATAACGTAATGGAAATCTAGGCGATAGCAATACCCCGGAATGCCCTCACGGTCATTCGCTGTAAAAAAAAAAGTACAAAGTGAACTAAACGGTACGTGTATAGTTTTAAAATATCTCAACTTGTTCAATTCGTTCGTGTATAAAACAACGTATTTAATTTTAACAAAAGAAATCTCTGTATTACTGAAAAATTATTATACCAGAGTTTTCGATATCTCAAAGGACATCATTCGCTAATATAAATAAACAGCCAGACATCTTAATATACATTTTTGTTGTCGGGACGTACAAGTACCCGTCCACGTCCACTTGTATTTTTATCCATCCGATGAGTTAAGCCTTTTTCACCTGATTTCTATATTTCGTATGTTGTACTGTTATACCACTGTCCCATTTAGGGGGTGGAAACTCGCTTACATGTTTAACACCGCCACATTCTGTATTTATGTGTTTGTCCAAAGTCAGGATCCTGTAATTCAGTGGTTGTCGTTTATTTATGTGTTACATATTTGTTTTTCGTTCATTTTCTGTACATAGATTAGGCAGTTTTTTTTTTCTTGTTTAAATTGTTTTACCTTGTCATTTCGGGGCCTTTTATAGCTGACTATGCGGTATGGGCTTTGTTTATTGTTGAAGTCCGTACAGTGACCTATAATTGTTAATTTCTAAGTCATTTGATCTCTTGTGGAGAGTTGTCTCATTGACATCAAACCACATCTTATTCTTTATATCTTATACGTCCGGTATTTTACATCCAATCGTTAATGGTAATATTCTTTACAAAGCACAAATATGTCGGCATTCACAGCCAAACCTATAAACAGACAACTAGTATCAAAAAGGGATATAGTTACAATACTGATGTCAGGTCATTTAAGATTTTGGTATTACTATTGATTCAATCATAAGGTCTTTACATCGGAAATATACACATTTATTTTAAAACCAGTTTTTGGCATGATAGGGGTTGTGCATGTTCTTCTCATATATTTTATGATGGTATGGTACTTACCAACTAACGAGAGGGATTATGCTTGATTTTCATATGATGAAGACATAATCTTCAGATCAGTTTAATAAGGGTCTGGAGATGGCATGTCAGTAACTGCTAGTACTGTCCTTTGTTAATTTAATCATTAGAACATTTCTTTTGTTTCATATACTTACATCGGACTAGGACTTCTTGTAAACTGAGTTTTACTGTGCGTATTGTTGTGTGTGTGTGGGTTTTTTATATATACATTGGCTAGAGGTACATGTATAGAGGGAGGATGAGATCTTCTCTAAACATGTTGAACCCTGCCGCATTTTTCCGACTGTCCCAATTCAGGAGCCTCTGGCCTTTGTTAGTCTTTTATGATTTTAATATTAGTTCATTTATATGTTTTGGAGTTTAGTATTGCGTCCATTATTACTGAAAAAGTACACATTTTTGTTTAGGGGCCAGCTGAAAAACGCTTTCGGTACGGATTTTCTTGCTGTGTTGACCTATTTGTGGCCTCCGGCGGCTGTGTTGACCCATTTGTGGCCTCCGGCGACTGTTTTGTTCTTTGGTGGGGTTGTTGTCTCTCTGACATATTCCGCATTTCCATTCTCAATTTTGGAGAACAACTAATAACTTGTTCTTAATCTGTTACAGCGCCGTCTATGGTGATGGATAAGGTTATTTGCTCGAAAAATAAGTTACGCATTCTGTATGTGCTTGTCCCAATTCAGGAGCCTGTTTACTGTTATTTGTTGCTGTATATTTTTTTCCGATTGTTGATGTGTACATAATGATTTAGCTGCCGTTAGTTTGTTTGAATGTGTTTACCTTTGTCATGTAGGAGCATTTGATAGTTTTATTTTTGATATACGAGTCTTGCCCATTGTTGAAGTGTACTGCGTTTTGACATGACTTTTATTTTTGAAGGCTGTACGGTGACCTATAGTTGATGACGTCTACTTCTTTTGGACTCTTTTAAAATTTCTCATTGGCAATAACACCGCATCTTCTTAAGTAATCTTATGTCCATTTGTATTTACGATACTAATCAAACTTCAAGTATGATAGTGTTTTTGGGATCTCAACATTAGATTAACTTATAACACCCTCGATATATCCTCGTGTGCCAAGTCGTGAATCTTTCGGCTAATATACACTATCATTATATTTTTCGTTATTCGTAGACCTGGTTTTGATGGCGGATTTTAGATTACTTTTGTTATTTCCGTTCACAACATTTATAGAACTATGATGAGGGTGTTTTTTTTAACGAACTTGACTACCCGTGAGGGTCTTGCACGGGCGGACCATCCGACTAAGAGCTATAACTTTGACTACTGATGTTGCCCTATAAGTGTCCTTTGCTTATTTTTGTTGATGGGTTGTTTGTCTTCTTTTTTCCTCTTTAGATATTCATAAGTCAATTATGGACGGGGGTTCTTATAATGATATCTGAATACTCCATTGGTTTTATCACTTCACAGTCTGAATTAGGGGAGGGTTTGGTGCCCGCAAACATGTTTAAGTTCATCACATTCTCCGTGTGCCTGTTCTAAGTCAAGAACCTGTAGTTCAGTGATTGTCGTGTTGCTGTTTTTCATATTTTTTTCGTTTATTTGGTACTAGTTAATAAATTTTCGTTTCAATAAATTAACATTATCGTCATTTTGTCATGTCAGCGCCTTTTATATAGCTTTCTATGTGGTATGGGGTTTTCTCTTAGTTAAAGGCCTTACACTAATATAAAGTTTTTAACATGTAAATCATTGGGTCTCTGGTTGAAAGTGTTCGTCTCATTGGCATATATTCATACCGCATTTCATCAATTATGTTATAAACGACGCACATTTTGAATATATGTTATCAGTATAAAAAAAAATCACATTAACGATGAATATTATAAAACAAAATAAGTTTTAATATAAATATAAAACTGTACATTCATTTCAATGAAGAATTGATGAAGAATTAAAAATGTGAATCATCCACTTCACTGCATCAAAGATTTCTTCATGGAAGAAGTGTTGATCTAAGGGAAGGTGGAATAAGAACGGTGTCGATGATATGAACAACTCCATTGGACACGGCATCATCGGCTCGAACTACAGTGGATTTTCCAACCATAACGCTTCCTATAAAGATAAAGGAGTGTCCAATCAAAAATAATTATTGGATAAATATTCACATTTATATTTCAAAATTAAATTTATATTTATTTATACCGCTGAGCTCTCAATATGCGTATTTAACACCAAATATATTACACATATTTGCAGTTTAAGACTCATGCATGCATGTTAGTAGGTATGCATATGTTACAGTAAATAGGTGAAATTAGGAATTACAAGTATTTACTGGACAATTCAATAATTACATGTACATGTAACTACTTACCAGTTTAGTAATTACATGTATTTACTGAATGTTGCAGGTATTACAGGTAATCACTGATTTTTTTGTAATTTTTACAGCTTTTTACTGATACACTAACTATATGCATTAATGTTGCTCAATTTATTTACCAATAACAATATTTATCATTTATTTAGTACAAAATATAGCTATTTTGTATATCTAATAAAGGTTGTTTTTCCAGTCTGTATCACCTACCCTGTATCGCATACCCCGTATCGCATAGCTAAACCCGTATCGCATACCCCGTATCGCATGGTAAAACCCGTATCGCATACCTTTTTTTTTTTTTTTTTTTTTACATTAAGTTTTTTGTTGTTTTTTTTGCTTAAGAAAAAATTTCCTCAAAATAGGTCATTTTTTTTAATGACGTCATTGTTTGGTATGTAACGTCACGAACGTCGAGTTTTCATATTGTATGTGACGTCACGAACATCAAGTTTGCATATTTTTTGGCACACTAAATGCAACTATGAAAAATACAAAACACTCAAATAAATACAATAATAAACAAAATATTTTTAAAACAGCAGCAGGCAAATGGTAAGGTAACCCAGGTGCTTTGTATAAGCAGTTATTTTAAGGCTTTGAACCAAGACAAAAGCAGAACTGAAGGTAACCCAGTGCTAATCTATCGGGATCAGAAAACAGTTCATATAATATAATACTCTTCTGTTGAAATATATGATAAAGGGTATAATACATGGCAAAATCCGTATCACATGCCGTATCACCCTCGACCAATATCATCCCTCGGGCCCTTGGGCTGATATTGATGTCTCGGGATGATACGACATATGATACGGATTTTGCCATGTATTATTCTCTATATATCAATAACTTTTTACACTAAATAAACATATTTGCCAATTACTATTTTTGAAAGTTTCACAGAGAAAATGGATTTTTTTTCAACTGGTTATATTTTCGAATTTCGAATTGGTAGCCATTGAAAATAAACCCTGTTCTGAGTACTTCCGTTTTTCTCACCGATATGGTTTCCGTCTCTAATCATTCTCCACACACATCGCACTTTTATACACATACTAACAAGAATACACGTACGATAAAGTATAAACAAACTTATTGGATTTTATAAATATTAAACAAACCTCCACTAATGGTGATCGTGACTGGTTTTCCTTCTACTGTTGTTGCTGACATTCCATTGGTTAATCCAGCGCTATAGAAGGTTCCAGAAACCACGTGGTATGTCAAAACGTCGGTCAAAGCTGTCTTGTTCTTTAACAGATTGGCCAATACTCCAGCGGGCAATTTTGCGAAGGCTTCGTTTGTGGGAGCAAAAAGTGTGAATGGACCATCGCCTAGAAAGAAAAAAAAACATTTTGTAAAATATATATATTGCTGGATTCAATGTTGCTTAAAGTCATATATATATAACACAATAGCGATATGAAACTGTGTCACAGCCTAGAGCATTCTTGATTCGAATTGCATATCGAAAAAGACAGAGATGCAAAATTGTAATCAACCATTTTTTTTCTTTAAAATAAAACACGATTTATTTAGAATTTATTGTACATAATCTTTTATATTTTGGGGGGATATTAGAAATTTAGATCTTAAGTTGGAACTATTGAACAGTTTGGTATTGATAAAGATTTGTACTGCAAAGGGAATATATATTTATACTGCGCTCGTTCTATTTGAGTAGTCAAAATGCGTTGACTGTATATTTCTATGTCATATACAGCCACTGACCCGATATCATTTTCCTCATGAATATTTAAATATAAATTGCCGAAATAATATTGAATTATTTGACATACGACCTCTTCAACCTGTTCTTGTTTCAAATGCATACAACGATGCGTGGAACGACTCAACATTGTTTATTTTGCAATTATTGAAAAAACATATTTAATTTGTTAATATATTTTGTTTGCAACCTATAAATCATTATGTTATATGCTTATGGTTGATATTTAAGTCCATACTCAAACGATTTCGTTCACCATCGAGTGTTGGTTTCAACAGGTAAATGAAAGTTTCATTGTGTTGTATATTTCTACGTGAGCATGATGTGAGGCCTTTTAAATGGTATTTCCCCCAATATTTAAATTAAATAAATAACCTTAACGCATTAAACAACAATTGAAAATGTTTTGTTTTTTTAGATTGCAGTATAAAGACAATACTTATAGTGCATTGACTTGACATATCAACGATATAAGGATTCGGCCTGAAACGGGAAAATATCTCGGCACAGCCTCGCATTTCCCCGTTTCTAAGCCTCATCCTTATATCGTTGATATGTCAAGTCAATGCACTTTAATTGTCTATATATATATTTACCTGAGAGGGTTTGTACGAGATCAGCGGCCTTGACAGCTGTTAGGAGAGTAGACAACATAGGATCCATTCCCACCAATCCAGTTACTGGCACCAATGGTAGAGGAAACATGACTCTATCTATAACATGGATGACACCATTGGTAGCATTCTGGTCTGGCAATACGACAGGGCTTCCTGTTGCTGTTATCACCTGTCAATTAAATACCAAATATAGTTTTTCTGTGACACAGTTTTATATTTCAATGACATAGGAAAAGAATGAAAAGTGTGCGAGACAAACGGTAGCCGACAGGTCGAACTAGTTAATCTACACGTCTGGCGTAAATACAAAATTTAACCCTGGTATCTATGATGATTTTATCTACAGTACCCCACGCCTGTCAGCACTGGGGTTTCAAGATAGAACACTGTACGTTTTACTTCTATCTCAATTGACTAGTATTCAGCAGATTCCTCTCGAAGATCGATATAGTTCTCCAACAGAAACCTGGTTTCCTCCCGACAGCTACGATATACTTGCAGCCACTATTACTAAGTTTAGGAACAGGGCCCGTATATTTAAAACCACTTAACTTAAGATAATTTTTTTTTTATCCAATTCTAAGGCAGCAACCATTTGATTTTCGGGGGGGGGGGGGGCTATGGTTTTTTTTTCTGTACAAACTTTTTTATTCGCCTTCGGCGAAGAACAATCTAATTTTTTAGCGACAAACCGAAAACAAGTTTTTTCTTTCAATTTTAGCATTACATATACTGGCAGCTGAGGGTGAAACAAACAATTTTTTTTTCTCAGGGTCCAAAACATTATTTTTTTCACCAAAAACTGGAAACAAACTTTTTTTTCCAAAAAAAAACATAGCCCCCCCCCCCCCCCCCCAGAAAATCAAATGGTTGCTGCCTAATGTTGATTTGTCGCGATCGTAGGACATGTAAAAACAATTCAGTTCTTTCGGAACAAATCTTAAAATTTACCTAAATTGCTTTATTATGCATACGGGCCCAGTAGTTGAATTATTGATGATCAAATATCGTTATATAAACAAGACGAATTAAAGTAACAAACAAAAATGAGGGAACGGCAGGAACTCTAAAAGAAGCGAGACCGGATACATCAACAGAATGAAATTCTTCTAATAGAATACATCACTCGCCATGTAAACTAAAATTGCACACTCAGTCAAAGGAACACAATCGGAAAGTAATATTTTTCTTCAATATATAATTCATATACCGATATTCTCCGCGTGTTTAGGTTCTTACATCAAATTCTGGGCTTTTTAAAATTTGTTTGTATTTCTAACTTTCGTCATGAAGTGTATACATACATGTATACAGAAAAAAAGCTTCCTGTTTTTTTTTCTTTTTCATATATAAGTTGCAAATCATACATGTATATTACTACGTGAATTTTACACACTATATAAGTGACTAATATAAAACAATCCTCTCATTACCTTTCCGCCTTGGTAAATGTTGATACGGACTTTAGCCAATGGGTTTAGTGAAGGAGCAGTCAGCTCATTGGATAGTTGTGATGAATATACTTTTCCGCTGAGGACGTGGAACTTTAGTACGTCAGCTAGCAGTTTTTTGTCCTCTTTTAACATTTTTACTACTTTAGGTGGTAATTTGCCGAAAGCATCGTCAGTTGGTCCAAACACAGTAAAGGGTCCTGAATAAAATTAAAAAAAAATATATATAAAACTACATGTTTATCAATATTTAATTTAATGTATGGTGCAATGGCATGGGGAAAAAAGACATCAGTAGGAACATTCGACATTTTAAAATCTTACGCATTATGGGTAATATTTTCAAAAGAGTACATCATTAAAAAGTTGTGATTATTCTGGTTCTCGGTACTGCGTTCCAGGTATTAGTTTATATGCTGTTATATTTGTATGTGTAACATACTGAACATTGCGATCGGGAACCAGTCTACGTTGTGATTGACTATCAACGTTCAACAGTGGGAAATTAACCAGTAACGTTATTTGTATTTTGGGGGGTACGACCAATTACATGCCCCATGGTTCTTTTGATCCTGAAAACGGCGAATTGCAACAACAACAAAAAATGAAGTCGAAAATACTATTCGAAAAAGACAGTCAAAAAAGTAACTGGTCAACATTTTACATTTTTTATTGAATTAAGATGATATAAATGTAAATAAGATGTTTAGCAGATGTGCGGTATACCCCAAGGATAAAGAAAACTCATAATTACCTAACCCAAAAAGAGACAGTCATAAAAGATTCGGTAATGGACAAGTATACATGTAAATAAACAATATGCGAAGGTCTGGATGGGGTTTACAGATTGGAGAATAATGGATAAAATGTGCAGAATAAATGGCAAAAAAATATTAGAGAATCAATCGAGGAAAGAACAATGAGGCAATAAAAAAAACCCAAAAAAAACCAATGGGGTACTAAAATAAAACGAATAGAGAATAATGAGAAAAAAATTATAAAAAATACAGAAAAAGATTAAAACAAATTTAAAGAAAACTTAAATGAAGAATCCCCATCCTGACCCTCATATGTCGAGGTCGATATCAGAATAGTTAGCTTCAGACGATGTTAATATATAAATATATATAAATGTACTTTGTTTCTTACAGAATCAGCAAAGATATGTTTTCATGAACATAAACGACAAAGCGGGAAGGGGAAACCTCCACTCTTTCTTACAATTTACACAAATAATAATATAAGAAACAAAAACCGGTAAAGAGTATTAAATTGATAATGTTAGTCTTTAAAGACCGTAAATTATATAAATTTGCATAGTGAGAACGTTCCAAAATACTTGTCGGTGTCTTTCTTTCCCTATTCCTTATGCATAAAAAGTAAAATAACAAAAATATCGAACTCCGAGAAAAATTCAAACTAAACGGAAAGTCCCCGATCAAATGACAAAATCAAAAGCTTAAACACAACAAACGAATAGATAACTGCCATATTCTTGACTTTGTACAAGCATTTTCGAAATGTAGAAAATGGTGGAGTCAACCTGGAGTCAACCTGGTTTTATGACTAGCAAACCTCTGACTTGTATGACAGTCGCATATCATTATATCGACAACAATGTGTGAACAAAACACAGAAGTACCTATTGTGTTAAAATCTTAATAACTATAAAACAAACAAATATGTGAACAAAGAAAAACAAAAGCATATAGACAAAGTGCATTAGCAGAAGCGAAAACAAGAATATAAAAGTTTACCATGAAGATAGACAATAGAACGAATAGTTTCCTGTGACCAGTTTAATTATATTTTTTGGTTTAACTTTACCTCCATTTGCAAGGGTGTCTGCTAAACCGGCCTCTGTAACAAACTCAACTAATGTTTTTGCTCCTAGTTTGGTAGCTAACTGTACTAGATTATCCCCAAGAGCAGGAATGGCCAGGCAGGCAATCAAACCAAAACAAATGAGCTTCATTGTAGTTATGTTCAGTGTTTACAGTTGACCAGTGATTCTTAGTGTCCATCTCGTCAGCACTGGCCATCATTTTTATATACAACGGTCACGAGATAAACAACTCGCGACCAGTCCACGTTTAAATCTTAAGACAGAAACAGGTGACAAGATAAAAAAAAAGTTATATAACTGACCAACATCAAGGACGTGATAAGTTTAAGGTCAAATTCATTGGCAGCTATGTTAGGTAAATGCTAGTAATGTGTTTATCTTCTTCGCAAACTTGTATCTACTTCAGTATTTAGGGTGAAACAGTACAGTCTTTTCAACTGATTTTAATATTTTGTTTCTATGTTTTACTGAAACACCACTGTCCCAGATTATAAAAGAGTTGAGCGCTCACAAACATTATGTATGTACCAGGTACTTGTTAGGAGTCTGTATTGTCGTTGGTTCATGTATGTCATATTTATATTTCGTAAATTGTTTAGTTATAAATTTGGCCGTTAGTACATGTATCTCAATTGAATTGTTTCATACTTTCATCGCGACCTATTAAAGCCGACTACTAGTATATAGTTTTGGTTTTCCTCATTATTGAAGGCCACACTGCTGTCTATAATTGCTTAATTACATTCACTTCATTTAGACTTTCGTGTATAGTTGTCTCATTGGCAATCATTCCGCATCTCCTAAGTTTTATCTTTCTACAACGAACAGATAAGCTTACCTGTTCACAAGATGTAAAGTATATCAAAAGGAATGTTGTTTGTCTTGTGGTCAAGAGTTCGAATGACCCTTTTGGTATATTTCGCCTCTCTTTGCAGTGACCAGTGAAATTTTTAGCAATGAATTAAGAATTCTATATACAGTATTTTTAATGTATAAAACTTACTTATAACTTGCTGGTTTCTATTGTAAGTTGGGACAAGGTGAAATAATAGTGTGTTTAACTCTCCCCTTACCATGTGAAATCTCCTCTAGTGGTTTTGTCGAGTATGATTCGGTCTATGCCAAAATCGACAAAATTAATTAGGATAATTTTGTCTGTTATGTTATTTCTTACACCCACTTTTTTTTCATTCGCTTTGTAATTCGCAAGCCCTTGCTGAAATACTAAAAGTTTAGTTCAGGTGTACTAACATCCATACAACAAGGCCTTGCTGAAATACTAAAAGTTTAGTTCAGGTGTACTAACATCCATACAACAAGCCCTTGCTAAAATACTAAAAGTTTAGTTCAGGTATACTAACATCCTTACAACAAATGATAATAGTTGTGCCTCCTCATTGGGTTTTTGGTTATGTGATTACTTAGCCATTTTTATAGTAAGTATTCGATTGATTACCAGACCAAATATTTCATGATTATTTGATAGTCTATGACTCCATTTTTTTAATGCAAATTTGTGATTATATGATTACTTGGTCACCCCCACGAGGGGCCTCACAGATCGTTTGTTATCATAACCTTCATTATGAAGTCTTTATCAATAGTCCTATGTTTGACCTTGTGATGGACATAATATTACGGTGACATGAAGGTAAATTTAAAAAATTAATGGACCGAAATACATTACGGCTAATTTTGGTCTTATCTTGAAGATAAATATAATACCCTTTGATTAAGGCATGTCAAATAGTGCTACAGTGGTGCACGATTACTGGGGTCAAAGGTCAAAAGGGGTTATTTTAAAAAAATCGCAATATTTGGACATTTGGGACAATTTATCGGTAGTTCCCCATTATAAATGAGAAAATTTTTCTATGTAATGGAATCATGATCTGGGAATGTTCCACGAACTCAGCTAGTCATATATTCCAGTTAAAACAAATTTCGTTGTAGAAGGGTCTAAATACAGCACAAACAACATTTTCCAAAAGACCAAAAAAGTGAAGAAGTATATCTAAACAAAACGCATTTGACTAACAGGTTGTTTGTGCTGTTTTTAGACCCTTCTACAACGAAATTTGTTTTACATGCACACGTATAAAAATTGCGGTTTTTATCCAACGCAATCATACGTTTGAACGTAGTTTTCAATTTAGACTCGTTTACATATATATATCACCATCATTGCTGGTGATCCGATGGATAAATCTGTTGTAGAGTTGTCACTGACTCAGACATACTGATACATATAATTATATTCTGTGACTGTATCTTTAGGATCCTTTACTATAGATAATTGAGCTGATCTGTAACAATAACATCTCCATGCCTTATATATCATGTACTGTAGTACGACGCTAGATTAAAACTGACGAGGAAAGGTAACACACGGCCACCGCAAGCTTTATTATTGTGAAGCCCAGGTGGCCGTGTGGTCTAGCGGGACGGCTGCAGTGCAGGCGATTTGGTATCACGATATCTCAGTAGCATGGGTTCGAATCCCGGCGAGGGAAGAACAAAAAATTGCGAAAGCAAATTTACAGATCAAACATTGTTGGGTTTATGTTTAGACGAGTTATATATATATGAATTTATTTTTCGCTTGTTCTACAGACAGTTTATAGTTAATATGAATAGTGCATTTCCATTTTATGTTCGAAACTGTAAGCTTTGAAATATTTGTACTGTTTGCTCTTTGTGAGGGCCTCAAGGTAGATTAGCAAAAGCTAATTGAGTCACACTCTTTAAATAAAGTTATTACTTACTTACTTACTAACAGAATTGACTAAAACGGATTTGAAAACCGACATATAAGTGAATTACAAACAAACACGAATCATAGAGATATTACGGTACAAATAAAACTGTCTATGTATGTATTACACTAACATTAGACAGTCAACAATATGCACAACCGTTTGAAAAGGTACAAAATACTTAAAAAAATATGTGGATGTCATGGTATGTTATACTTCCGATACAAATATCCGATACACAAATATCTTTGTTTGGAAGTGCACCAACCGCGTCAAGGTCAGAGACCCCTGACAGGTTTGATTGTTTTGGTTTTGGTTTGTTTTAGATTTTTTGAGAGAGAGAGAGAGAGAGAGAGAGAGAGAGAGAGAGAGAGACAGAGAGAGAGAGAGAGAGAGAGAGAGAGAGAGAGAGAGAGAGAGAGAGAGAGAGAGACCTCCTCAAACACATCAATTCTGGGACCACTAACAGGAGAAAACATGAAATATTGGGCATTGAAATTAAAAGTTTAATCATCATCCTAATCGTAGCAATCTTCTAAAACAATTTGATGAGTAAGCTGGTTTCTCCTGACATCAACAAATGAAGGTGTACGAGAAATTCTATTCGTGGCATACGCAATATTTGCCACAAATAGTTCTGCTATTACATGTACAAACTAGGTCCTGTAAAATGTCAGAATATTGTGGATTATAAAATACTAGTATACTGAAACTATGGAGTTATTATTCTCAAGGTGACCTTAATGGAGGTTTGGCGATATCTACATTCATCCAGACCTCGAAGAATGTGCTGTTTGAATTTTTTTTGACAATTCCGATTAAAGAAGACTTGTCGCATCCTGCAAGAGCGTGCGCAGTTGGTAGTGTGCCAGACATAAGTGGTCCAATAACTAAGAAAAATGTTCATGTGCGTGAACAGGTAACAATCGTCTTGCGTTTTTGGTTGAAGAAACGCTTCCAGTCTGAAACAACAATTTATTATGTTTGACATCTGATGGAAAAAAACCTTATTAGAAATAAAACAAAAGTGTCTGATGATTTAAATATAATGCGACCCCTGGAATAACCTTTTACCATTTTCATTAACAAACAGAGACGGCGGAATAATTCTTTTATTTGCCTCTTCAGTCACTTACAGTTCAGGCACAAAACTCTCCGTTTTTGTCGAGTATGATTCGGTCTATGCCAGAATTGATAGAATAAATAGTCAAATTTGTCTGTAAAGTTATTTCTTATCCCCTCTCCTTCATTTGTTTAGTAATTGGCAAGCCCATGATGAAGTACTAAAAGTTTAGTTCAGATGTACTAACATTCATACAACAAATGATAATACATGATTCACAGATCGTCTGTTATCATAGCTTTCATTATGAAGTCTTTATCAATAGTCGCATATTTGACCTTGTGATGGACATAATATTACAGTGACAAGTCAGATAAATTTTAAAATTTAATGGACCGAAATACATTACGGCTTATTTTGGTCTTGTTTTGAGGATAAATATAATACCCTTTGATTAAGGCATGTTATAGAGTGCTAAAGTGGTGCAGAATTTTGATTACTGTGGTCATAAGTCAAAACCGGTTATCTAAAAAAAAAAATCGCAATATTTGGACATTTTGGACAATTTATCGGTAGTTCCTTTATTATAAATGGGAAAAAATTTTATGGAATCATGTTCTGAGAATGTTACACGAATTCAGCTAGTCATATGTATGCATGATCCCCAGAGATAAGTGATGTGTACCCCCGCTTCCAACATGTTAGAAAATAAAAAAAAATAAAAATTATCTCTGGAACTTATTGACAAAAATATTCATATTCAAGATTAATCTTTGCAATAATATATGACAACATATGAAGATATTTTTTGTGAAAGTTTTGTTAAAATGCCATCAAGAACAAAATAGTAATACGTACTTTAAAGGGGCACTAGCTACGAGATATGACAAAAAAATAATATATGATTTCATTTGGTTCAATCATTAATAAAAGTGAAATAAAGAAATAATAATTCGTTTTTAGCAGCCAATTTGGTTCAATTTTGTCAAAATTAGCAAAGAAATATCGCTGACGAATTATTCACTTGCAAGTGAATAATTCGACCTCATTAAATCCGTATTCATGTGACCTTCTATTTAACCCATTAGCTAGAGATCGGTTACGCATGCAAAAATCATGTTCAGCCATTAAAAGGAAAAGAATGTCAACATTGAAAGTGAACCATTTCGTTGACTGATTCGATCCACAAAAAATCATTTTTATATAGGTAGAAACGTTAATTAACTTATTTTGTTTAACCTAAAACATGAAACCAAACAGACCTATAAAGATATAATTGCACGAGGTCGCAATCTATTTATATTATGTTTATGTTTATATCCGGTTATGAAATCATCGGCTGTATTCGGAGGTCATCTCGATAGTTAATTAGATGGGGACAGACTAAAATACACATGCAATTCTGATTTATATTATCGAGTACATGCTTTGTTGACTGTTTATTTCAGACTTATTGTAATTTGGATATACGTTCTAGTATGTTTTAAATCAAATATGAGAATTAAGGTCAAATCGGTGAACATATATTTGACAGCTAGCGTCCCTATAACGTTAACACCCGTCCAAGATTTATTGAAAAAATGATGAAATTCATTATAGATTATTTAAATCCAAAAGAAAGTTGGAACTATAAAAAAAAGTCTTAAAGCTTAAATGTCAGCAAGATAGTATATGAACTTTTATTTATGTTAATATGTCAATCATTACAAGAGCAATATCATATTGAGAACTACCCCCCTTTTTATAAAACAAGACAAACAATGGAATGTATAGCAGAATAGACTAAAATCGATTTGAAACCAGATATATATGTGAATTACAAACAAACACGATTCACAGAGATATTACGGTACAAAGGAATCTGTCTATGTATATGTCGTGTACAAGTTGCAATTTTGTACAGGTTATAACATGTACAAAAATATTGTACATGTTATAACTTGTATAATGTAAAAATACAAGTTATAACATGTACAAAAGTACCTCATACATGTTATAACCAGCACTAGTCATCAATATGCACATCCATTTTAAAAAGTAACGAAATACTTAGAAAAAAATCTGTGGATGTCATGGTATGTAATACTTCCAATACAAATATTCGATACAAAAATATCTCCAGTTGATTTGAAAGCGCACCGACCGCGTCAAGGTAAGAGACCACTGACAAGTTTGTTTGTTTGGTTTGGTTTGGTTTTTCATTTTAGAGAAAGAGATAAAAAGAGAGAGAGAGCTTCTCAACCAAATCAAGTCGGAGGCCACTAACAGGAGAAAACATGAAATATTGTGCATTGAGATTAAAAGTTAAATCATCATCCTAATCGTAGCAATCTTCTAAAACAATCTGATGAGTGAGGTGGTTTCTCCTGGCATCAACAAATGATGGTGTACGACAAATTCTGTTCGTAGCATACGCAATATTTTCCACAAATAGTTTTGCTTTCACATGTACAAACTAGGTCCTGTAAAATGCCAGAGGATATTGGATTCAAAATACTAGTATACTAGTATACTGAGTTATTATTCTCAAGGTGACCTTAGTGGAGGTTTGGCGATATCTACATTCACCCAGACCTCGAAAAATGTGCTGTTTGATTTTTTTTGACAATTCCGATTAAAGAAGACTTGTCGCATTCTGCAAGAGCGTGCGCAGTTGGTAGTGTGCCAGACATAAGTGGTCCAATAACTAAAAAAAAATTGCATGTCCGTGAACAGGTAAAAATCGTCTTACGTCTTTGGTTGAAGAAACGCTTCCAGTCTGAAACACAAATCATTATGTTTGACATCTGAGGGAAAAACCTTTTTAGAAATAAAACATAAGTGTCTGATGATTTAAATATAATACGATCCCTGGAATAACTTTTACCATATTTTATTAAAAAAAAACCAGAGACGGCAGAATAATTCTTATATTTGTCTCTTCAGTCACTTACAGTTCGGGCACAAATTTGCTTCACAGTCTATAGAATTTAAAAAGATCCCGCTAGCAAAATTTCGTTATTGTCTTTGCAAATCAGAATCATTGCATTGCGGGAATGCATAGTTACCATGAAATCTTATCAACCCCTGTTTAATTTTCGGGTGCACAAAAAAAAGTTCTTACAATCTCTAATTGGTCTGCCTTCAATGACTCGAAGATCATTAGATCTACCACAATTTGAAATATACCTCCTTGTTCGTTCTGCTGATTTTGCAGAATGTTCAACATCATATCGACCAAACACGTCCACGACACACCTTAAGTTTTCAAAACAAACTATTTGGGTTTTAAAGGCGTCCTTTTCCAAATCTAAAAAAAATGTGGTAACTTTTTACATAAAGATACTCATACCATCTCTGATCAGGGGTGTTCTAGTTTTTAAAGCAGGGATATCACACACTAAATTTCCGTACAGTATCACACGAGAGTGCATTGTTATCATTATCTATATGAAAATAATTGTCATCTATTATTAATACAGCTACTGATTTTCCACCACTGCCACAACAGCTGCTGATTTTCCACCACTGTCACTACAGCTGGTGATTTTCCACCACTGCCACAACAGCTGCTGATTTCCAGCACTGCCACAACAGCTGCTGATTGTCCACCACTGCTACTACAGCTGTTGATTTTCCGACACTGCCACTACTCGAAGCTTTACGAAACAAGACTCAAATAAAACTCAACCATTTTAATTATCATTTAATTTGTATATTTTGGAGTAAAACATCAAAATGTGTCAAATTGAACGTTACGGTAATTCAAGTTCCGAGAATCAAGTTTAAAATAAACAATAATAAATACGAAAGTTAAGAAATTTGAGAAATAAAAAAAGAAGTGACATTCTATATTTACATGCCTACGATAACAATGAATGCGCATATCAATTTTCTTTTTAAGCTAATACAAAATCTATAATTTATTATTAACTAATGAAAACATATTCTATCTACTTGTTTGGCTGATTGACAATAAAGCTGCGTTTGAAAACGTTTCATACCTGCTGTAATAAATTAGTGTGTTCATTTTTCGTCCTATCTCGACATAGTATAGCGATTTTTTTACAAATACGCACACGTAGATCTATGTGGACCATGATACACAAACATCAAACGCAGCTTTATTGTCAATCAGTCAAACAAATCTTAATTTATAAGTACTTCTTGATCAGATCGGGAGTTAAACAAATATCGTTCAATGTAATTACTTTACGGACCAGTAATGTAGTACTATATTTAATCTCATGGCAATACTTTAGATTTATGTGTTCTTTTCACATAACGATATGTAGATTAAATGTTATAGTTTATATGAAGTGATGTTATAAAAATAAGTCCAGAATATCACCCGTTTCTTCAAACTGGTACAATGGTTATATTATACGATGTAAACTTATGAACAATTGACTAGTGTTAAATTGCATGTTTGTTAAATATACGTAAACAACTGATTGGTATCAAATTAGGTGTTTGTTATTGGTCACATTAACAATTGAGTGGTATACAATTATTTATGTGTTGATTGAACGTCATTATTTGAGTGGTCTTTAATTACATGTACGTGTTTGCTGAATTAACGTCAAAATTTGTGTGGTACTGAATGACGGGCTGTTGAATTGACGTCATTAATTGAGTAGTATAAACTTACGTGTTGGTAAAATGGACGTATTGTACTGAACAATTATATTCTATTCAACTAGCCTAATATTTGGTTTTAATTCAATAAGCATTTCAAGTAAACTCTAAGGCTACACTGTGAATACAAGAACTTTTGACACAATGGAAAACAAGTTGTTTTCTGTAGCCCTTTGTAAGTGAATGTTAAAATTTCCTATTAATCTCTATGAAAAGTCGAGAAGAGTTCAACAGGACATTTATTAATCTGACGAGACATCTTTATAAGGAAAATAATATCCCAGTAAACAGTGTGTAATCTTTTTTTTTAACTAAGATATATGTAAATGATTATTGCCTAACGTAACAAAGTAAAAAAAAACGAAAAATAAGAAACAGAAAAACGAAAAATCTAATAAAATATACAACAAATACCAGAGAAATAACCCAAAACAAAGCAAAATGAAAATAAAAACGAAACGAAACGAAACGAAACGAAATAAAACGAACCTATCGATCAGACCATAAAACAGACACACGAATAAGAGTTATAAAAGTTTGACTCTTATGTAAATTTTGGTCAGATTCTTATTTATGAAAACAAGAAAACAAAGAAATACATGATTGAGAAAAATCCAAACATCATGAGCAACCAGATTAAAAGTGTTGAATGAAAAAAACAAAACACGATTACAATATAAGACGATATAAAAGGTACCTGATCATCTGCAAAAGCAGGGACCTCGGTGGCCGATTGGTCTTAGTAGTTACTACTGTAAGCACTAGCCAGTCAACACTGATGTTGCCGGAGTTCGAACCCCGCTCGTGCGGGTGCACTCGACTCCAATCTTTATTGACTAGGATTGTCAGTTTTCCTATCGAAGGTCGGTGGTTTTCTCCGGGCACTACGGCTTCCTCCACCAAAAAACTGGCCGTCACGAAATAGCCAAAATGCGGTGCTTAAAAGTGGCGTTATAACACCAGAAATCAAAAATCAAATCAATCTGCAAAAGCAATGTCATATTTTCGGATAATGGTTATTTTTTTTCAGATTAATTTGTAATCATAGGACTATTAACTCTATTATTGAGAGTTTCTTATCCATTTGTAAAAAGAAAGTTGTTTTCTCAACATATTATGTTCTATGTTTTAATTAAAATAAAGCAACAAAGACTTCAAAATAGAAATAAAAGTAACGATATGTGAACAATAAGTATTGATTTGTGAAATAAGGATTTCGGAACACATTGACACATAAATTTACAGTTACCGCTTAGACAACCTTATAAGCACCTATTTAATTCCATGGATGATGAAAATACTCAATGTAGAATAGAGTTACTGTTGGTTCGGTAAAATCTCAGTTGACGGGCACTTTTCTCATTTATTATTACAGCACAAGTGATTTAGATTTAAACAAACTATAAGAGCAATAGAAAATATAGTACGAAATCTTTTACTTTAATGTGAGTTATGTAAATGTGCAAACAGATTTCATTTCGAGATCTGATTAATCATGCATCTTAATATAAACCATGAAATCAATTTCGCAATAACATCAAGTATCTTAATAGTGTCGAAAACCCGGGGTATTCTTATTTAAAATACGCGTAGAATGTAAAAAAAAGGATGTATCATTTAATCGAATTAATGTTTTCTGTCACCATGGAGGGATCAACATTATGTCGCAATAAAACGAAAATAGGATCAAATTGTTTTTAATGCTATTTTTTTTAATTAATATGATTGAAAACTACAAAATAATACATTCGACTTTAATGGAAAATTGTCTCAAATCACAACTAAACATTTTGTATCATTTCTTGAAAAAAAGTAAATTTGCATGATAAAAATTTACTCTTCCCATGCGCATATCACCCATAATGCAAATCCACACAAAATTACGGACCATACGTCTTTCCTGGTACCGAAGATATTAAACAGAGAAAACATGTCGCCACAGACACATTGTATATCGTTCTTTAACTCCTGATTGTGGCTGTAAAAATATGTAATGCCGATTTGAAGAAAAACATAAAATGCGTTGTTTGTATTTGTTAACTCATATTTTATGAGAAATTAATTATTATGAAAACCCTTTTATATGAAATGGCGATATTTGGACATTTTTAACAAGAATTTTTGTTGTTGATATTTTTTGTTTTATACTCTTTGCCTTATGTTTAGTAAATAAGTTGATTTGTGAAAACGTAACAATACACTGCAAACATTTTTTGATAGGTTTTACTTGATATTGTTTTCTTATACTGGATTTGGTATCCTTCTTATCGTCGTTTAAGATTTAGAGATGTCCTGTAATGATTTCTTTGTTGTTCTTGTAATGTGCATTGGTTATAAAATGCATCGAGGACAAAAATGGAAAGGTAGTGATTTCCTTAAACTGGTTTACTCCATAATGTGTAACACAGTTCATACTTCCAGGTCACTTCAATAATCCCGATTAGCCATTTTGGAAATTGTTGTTGATGGCCGATCTTTAATAGTTTATTAATAAGAATAATATATATAAAAAAGAAGATGTGATATGATTACCAACGAGACAACTCTCCACAAGAGACCAAAATGACACAGAAATTAACAGCTATAGGTCACCGTAAGGCCCTCAACAATGAGCAAAGTCCATACCGCATAGTTAGCTATAAAAGGCCCAGAAATCACAAATGTAAAATAGTTCAAACGAGAAAAAATAAATGTGCAAACAAATGAACGAAAAACATATATATATATATAACACAGCAACAAACGACAACCACTGAATTACAGGCTCCTGACTTGGGAACGGCAAATACATACAGAATGTGGCGGGATTAAACATGCTACCGGGATCCCAACCCTCCCCCTTACCTGACACAATGGTGTAACAGTACAGCATAAGAACGAACTATAAAAAAATCAGTTGAAAAAGGCTTAACTCATGAGATGGATACAAATAGAAATAGATTCTTACAAAAACATAGAGCGGACGTGACCGGATACTTGTACGTCCCTACAACAACAAAAAAAGTACAGATATGAGAGTACTCGCAGTTACTGACAGCTACATGTAGTTCAAAGCCGATAACAACTAATAAAAATAATCATGTATCTAAGACTAAAAACGTGACTGTTGACAACAAATCATGAGGCTGGCACAAAATTACCGTACAATTTTTTTCTGTAAAAAAACAAAAACAATTAGAGACCGTACTTTGACCTATAATGTTGGTTTTTGTTTTACAAATTGTGACTTTGATGGAGAGTTGTCTCATTGGCACTCATACCACATCTTCTTATATCTAAAACAAAACATTGGGACAAATGTTAAAGAGATGCATATCAAGATCTATGTTAAAGTAATGTTCAACTCTATGCTCTGCAAATCAATATTTTTATATTGGAGCGTCACTAATGACTGTTTCGTAGTAGTTACCGAATATACATGTGTAAAGAAGAAGTTTTATTAATTATAGATACACAAAATCACAAGTACATGTATATAAAAACAATATATAAAAGGAAACATGTATCACTGTGTATGTTATTTACTATCCCTGAATACCTTATTATGATATTTTGTCTGGTCGTTATTTTTGCTTTTTGTGTATATTTTTAATTTTTTGTTCTTTTTTGTGTGTTATTTCATTTTGGTTGCTATCTTATTTTGCAGTGGCGGATCCAGGGGGGGGGGGGGGGGGGGGGTTCCGGGGGTGCGCACCCCCCTTTATTTTTGCCGATCAATGCATTTGTATCGGGACATATGTTTTGCACCCCCCCCCCCCCTGCACCCCCCCTTTGCCCTGGGTTAGCACCCCCCCTTTCGAAAATTCCTGCATCCGCCCCTGTTTTGGTATACTCAACATATCAATTTATTCAAATCTAAATGCAGACAGAATAACATTGGAAAAATGCCGTTAAAAAATTACTGTCAGGGTATTTCCACTATGTAAAACAATATTTAGAAATGCAGTCATTCTCAAAGTATATATTTTAAACCTCAACATAGGTCATTTAAATAACCAAACCTAATCAGACCTGGAGATATCATGCACGTACATTTGTTAACTTTTATGTTCTGTTGTTTAAAAATGTACTACAGTGCTCCAGTTTTTGATGGAGAGTTTACAGGTCGAGTAGTAATAAACACAACCAATTCGGAAGGGTTTATTGATCGATTTATAACGAAACATGCTGGATATACATTTCTAAAAAGGGTACGTCGTTTTGTAAACACGGAATATTTTTTTTTTCAAAAATTTTAATTTTATTGTATACCTATTACCAATGTTATTTCAACTGATCGAGCGGAGCTTATGTTTTAATTTGCATAAGGACAGTCTATTTGAAAATGTGTGTGATAAGAATGATAGCCGTTATAATTATTATTGAATTCTAATCACTAATCAGTGTCACCAAAGGCATATACAAAAGAACTGGGTGCATGGTATGGGACGAATAATTGGACACTTCATTGGTGAGCTTATCCCAAAACTCCTGTCTATAGATGAGTCTTCAATGAGCGAACTTCTTAAACTCCGCGCAGTCAAGTGAAATAAATCTAGTAATATATGATCTTCAAAAATAGATTTTTACTTCAAGAAGAACAAAAATGCCTCTACTATACGCTTAATCTAAACTGACTGTAGTCAACTGGGATAAGTTTACCAATTTTTCTAATGTAAAGATATACAAATTGCAATGACAAATATTATGTATATATAACAATTTAAGGCGTGTTCCATAGCATTGTACTTTTTTTGTCGTATGACGTTGCTTTAACTACATGGAAATTCTTACGTATGATACCATAAATAATTCCCCTGTGCTCAACTAACAGTCAGATAATAGACAATCACATCAGTAACAAATCTCAGTGTGAGCCCCCCTCTCAACATTTTTAACACAACGTTGACTGCTTTCTCCTATTTTTGACATATTCATCTATTATGTCTGTTTGTTTTGTTCACACACTGTTGTCAATATGATGGAATTTTAAGCGAGTCATACCAGTGAGAGGTTTAAATTATCTAGCTATGAAACCAGGTTTAAGCTTGTACGGGTGTCCTTCGCCATATTGGATGGTAAAATATCAGAGCACAATAGGTGCAGATTTTCAATCAAGTCAGCAAAATGTGATGCAGGGGTGCAACTGACTAAAGTGAATTTTCATTTAAAAGAACAAATTTATAACATATTAACTTATAATTACTAAAATTTTTACAAACGCACATTATTTTTGCATGATTTTCAATTTAGTTAAATTGGTATTTTAAGGGGAGGTAACTTTGATATAGTACATTTTTAAAAGGAATCTACATGGAAATTTGCTATTTTATTTATAGCAGGAAAAACGTACGGTGACCGCATCTTTTCTTTTAATATTCTGAAATCACTTCCTAAAAGCTATCTTCTCGTATTTTATTTTACAATTCTATCACTTAGTGTATCTTCTATTCACATAATGATGTTTTTCCTATATAATCCATACAACAGGTGTCATTTTTTCACAACCTGTAGCTTGAGAAAAAGCACGGTGACCTTTCATTTTGAAAATATCATATCATAATATATACTACGTTTTGTCAAAGTATGAACAAATACTATCATTTTTAATTTATACTCCTTTCCCACCTTAATCCAACATTTTCTACAGAGGAAAATGACTGTACCAAGTCAGGAATATGATAGTGGTTATTCATTCGTTTGATGTGTTTTTTAGCTTTTGATTTTGCGATTTGATCATGTTGATTATGGACTTTCTTTTTTTGAATTATCCTTGGAGTTCGGTATTTTTGTTATTTTACTTTTTAAGGTCCGTACTATGTATTGGCTACCTACATTCCAGGAAAAAGGTGAATATCGACTTTATATTGTATACTCAAAATCATATCTCATTTATGAAAATAAATAATAGCAGTATTCAAGAATTAAGACACGGCCATTTTAAGAGATTCTCTCATATTTGCTCATGTATTTTTTTGGTCACTCAAATGTACACAAATGTTATTCCTTTTGGTAAAAGTTAATTCCATTTCAAAGATAATTTGATCATTAATTGACAGGTTGTTTCTCTTGAGCTATTTTTTGGATCTCGCGGACAGCAAACTAGCGTTTCCCCTAGCATCCACTTAATAATTGTATAATATATTTTTTAACAGATGAAATATTACAAGTATTTAACGGTAAAAGGAAAAAAAAAGTTCAGCATGAAAAAGAAAACATAAATAGTTTTACATAGCAATTTCTCTAAGGCTCTTGTAGCTAGACGATGTTGAAATATGTATTTTTCTGTTGTACAAAACTTTTTCTTGCACTCTCGATAATTCATGTTTGTATGTGTTTGATCTCATTGTCGTATACGTATCATCCTTACAGTTTTAAGTACTTGTAATGATAATAGGAAACCTTAACATATATGTAGGACTCACATCCATGGCGGGTTCCAGATCTACGGCAGATTCCAAATCTATGATAGATATGAAGTCATGCCATCCCAAATCTATGGCATAATTTTTAGAATCCAGATCTATGGCAAATTTTATAGTTTCATAATCTATGGACGATTTTGTAGTTTCCAAATTGAAGATTTTCTGCAAATGGAGGACTTGTCAGTACATATCTGACAAAGGACTTGCCTTAAACAAGTGGACTTTTTTTCAATAATACAGGTATTCGACAAAAATATAGCTCAAAATGATGTAGAAAGCCTTCAAAGATATATATCAGAAATCTATGACAGATTATTCCGTACAATAGTACATGGATATCGCTGTAATATCTGAAAAATGCTGTAGTTTATGCTTAAAAAATTTAAAGAGTACCATAGGTAAATAAAAACAGCTGTGAACTACAAAAAAGTATGAAAGAAAAGAAAAATGTAAAAAAAATAACCAAAGTCACAATAAGAACTCATACAATCAAGGGACAAGGTACCACAAAGAACACAGACGAGTACGAGAAAAGAAGGAGCAGAAACAACCACGAAACGCTTATCATTGATATGGTTATATTTATAAATTTACTGTTTACAAATTTTTGAATTTTTTGAAATACTAAGGATTTTCTACCTCGGGTATAAATTACCTTAGCTGTATTTGGCAAAACTTTTAGGAATTTTGGTCCTCAATGCTCTTCAACTTCGTACTTTATTTGGCCTTTTGAACTTTTTTGGATTCGAGCGTCACTGATGAGTCTTTTGTAAACGAAACGTGCGTCTGGCGTATATACTAAATTTAGTCCTGGTATCTATGATGATTTTATTTACATCAAAATCACCAAAAACTAAAGCATAAACAATGCGAATTAACATAAAATAGACGTAATTTGGATTTAGGTATTTGTGACTTTATATAGTTCACCATTTTCCCGGAAATTACGCAACAATCAAAATCTGCCATAGATTTGGAGAAAATAAAAACCTGCCATAGATTTATGATTTGTATAGCGTTTGTGATATCATATTTGCCATAGATTTGAAATCTAATATAGATCTGGAACTAAACATAGATTTGAGTCCTACATATATTTCCTGGAGACGCTATTTATGAGGTGAATACGGCAATTATTTATTTATTCACCAGTTAATTTTTTTTGACAAATATTTCAAAATAATTTATCTAATAACAGGGAAGAGGTCATTAAGGGCCTTATATGTTAAGGTATTTAGAATTTTTAAGTCATTATAAATTATGTTAACAATTGCAGAAACATCAACTATAAAGGTTCTTAAAAAGTAAAAAATAAATTTCACATTAGTAGAGTAAACATAACAGCATTCATGCAAATAGCGACATTTTTATATGTTTTTTCTTTTTTATATTTCCGGCATTTATTTGCTTTGCACACATTAAAAGCGTATAAATTAGTTTAATATTTGCTCAGATTATCTAAATAATTTTATAATCAATATGTATGCGGCTGGCGTACACTATTTAATCGTGATATGTATGATGAGTTTATTCACAAAGATTGTTTTGTTACTTTCCGCAAAATGAGAGGGAGCATAAATAAAAAAAAAAAAACTGCATTAATTATGAATTTCATTTTTCGCTTTTTTGGGGGGTAAAATACATCGATAAAAGTCGAGAATAAATGAATGTCATGATGATTTTCAACTGCTTATAATTAAATCTTGTACAGTTTCAGATAGGGAGACATGGATACTTTGTATTTGAAATTAATGATACGCAGCGCACACGTAAAATCAGTAAGGAGATAGAAGACTTCGACATTAAGAATTTAAAACTGGATTCTGAGGTACATTTTTTTATGATTGATGCAATTAAATAATTAAAATATAGGTACTTAATTGGTTGTCTATTTATCTATATAATTTCATTGAAAATCCAGTTGTTATCCATTCTTTTTATTTGTCCTATTAACTTCGCTTTTCTCTATTCTCTTAATAATTATACCATTCATTTCGTTTATCTCTATACTTAAAACCCCATCCACAACGTCATAAAGCGCAATTATTTTACAAATCTTAAATATATATATATGTATTAGATACAGAACAAAGATAACAATAACGCAGACTGGTAACAACCGATTCCGTATAGTTTTTATTCTGCACGAGTAGTCAGGTCGATATCCGAGGACCTTGAACTGACTACAAGTGCAGAAAAAGTATACGGCTGTTTGTTACCATCCCGTTTATTTTTTTTACTTTTGTTGTGTATCTAAATTGTACGACGTTTCTGACAAGAAAGTAGTTTTTTTTTCATTTAAGACGATTGCATAATAAAAAAAAGATTGAACATAAAACAATTTGCATACCGGTGTATGTACCACGATGTTTGGAGAAATTTAGTCTTTAAAAAAATTATCGATTTTGAGTTAACACATGTAACTCTGGTGCCTCAATTCTACCAGCTGTGTGCGAGAAAAATTACTGCTTCTTCATTTTGCCTCCTCCCTACCCATTTTGATAGTGGGGGGATATCCCCTTTCCTGACTCAACCCCCCCCCCCCCCACAAAAAAAAATAAAATAAATACTAACAGATTTAAGACATCAAACAATTCAACAGCGTATGAAATAATTTAGTAAAACTTTCAAGAGACTGTTTGTGCTAACACTATTCGACTTGTAAAGCAAATTCCTTGAACATGAAGAGAAAAAGGAAACCCTCCGTATAGTTCGATTTGGACTATTTAAAAGATTTTAGCTTAACTCTAAGCAAATCCGCGAGAGGTTTGTACATGGAAACATTTTATTGTTTCGCATCACGATGCAGAACTATTAGTTTCAGTCGACATACACGCCATCTGGAATTAATTACTTATGACATGACAGATTCTGATTTGTTGCATGATGATGCGGCTGAGATACAGCAACAACTATTGGCTTAAATAAGATGAAGAATAACAGACTTTTCTCGTCCAGGACTAGCCATCAAATGCCGGAAAATTAACTATGTGTACTTCATTTCCGACCAACTGTCATTAATTTATGTTCGTTTTATTATGCATATACTTCACAGATACATTCAATACTGAAATATCAATTATTAATACGTGTTAATTTGCTATGTTGCTCTGCAATTTGCACGATTTTTTTTTGCTAAACAGTGTTCCTATCAAATGTTTACAAAAATGAATTTTCTGTATTTTATAACTTCTGCCAAACTAGGTACACCTCAAGAGTCTTGTCTATATATATAGTTTTTTTAATTTTCAACAAGTAATTTAAAATTTTTTAAAGCATGGGTGTATAACGCACACTCTTAAAGTACATACATTTTATATCAATCAATATCTAAAAATACCACATTTCCAATACTAATTCAACAACCAAATGCACACATATTACCTTAAATTAGGATAGAGCGAAGCAGTCCATAGCTTTTTAGAAAGCTCAAACTTGTGGTTGCAGTTACTCTTGCAATCAGTAATTCCGTAGATACTTTATTCAATTTCAGCATTTTGGGACAAAGTTAGCCTATTTGTAAATATAATTTTTATATATATTATATTTTAAAAACAAGGTAATTAGGTCACAAGATGTACGATAAAGTGTTTATGAACTCACTGAATGCACGAGTGACTTTATTCATAAAAAGAGTCCGTGTAACACACGTTATTGTACTGCTTTTTTAAAGCTCTGCTGGGGGCAAAGTCGTACAAATATTATATGTTATTCAGGTCTCAGACAGGGTATATACTGTGACATTCCCGGCTTAGAGTTTATATCCCCTGAGCAGAAGGCGAAGGGGATATAAGCCCTAAGCCGGGAATGTCACAGTATATACCCTTTCTGAGACCTGAATTACACATATATTACGGATTACCCCTGACTTAATGTTATTTTCCAGTGCAGGTATTTGTTGACAACACATATATATTGAAAAACCCAACCTTATATGTTCGGCATACGTGTAGGATTTTCTAGTTTTGCTGTGAACATAATTTTATCGCGTGTGTAATAATTCATGATAACACTTTTAACATTAAATTAAAGTATTAAAGTGTAAATTGCGTGATTATGTATCAAAAATGTATCATTGACTGAAGTACGTCATTATTTTCCCTCTGTGAGCCTCTGACAGTCTGATAGCTTATAACTACGTCACATAGTAACCCGGTGTTATGATGACGTTTTTGAGGTTCCAATTGGGGATAAAAACGTCGTATATACCCCGGCAGTTTCCTGAATATATACTGACATCTCTGTGTTGTTATCCAATCACAAACCTCGACACATTTGTAATCCGTAATATATATACATATTAGCCATACACGATTAGAGAAATATAAGTAATACCATGTGCAGGTATTAGAGTGATTACAAATCTACAAATGAAATAATAGACTAATAATAATTCAAAATTTTACAAAAACGTTATGTTTTTGTTTCAAATTCCTTTAAAACACATGTACTTAAAATTTCGTTGTTTTAGAGTTTAAGATATTGATATCTATTTTAGTTTTATATTCTAATGAATACTATATTGTTCTTAATCTGAGTAAACTGTTACAAACTATATAACATATAATCCTATGATTGTGCTAACAAAGATCTACGTCATGTTGGGTAAGATCCAGTATCAATTTGACTGATTGAGATCATATACATTCATGTGATAATTATGACCTTTAAAAGTTTTGTTTGAAAACCAATGTCAGAAAATACGTGTATATGTTTTTAAATTACTCGGTGATTGTTTACAATAAGTGTCGTCCAGTTCAGATAAGTGCATTATTGTTCACTGTTTTAGGTAGATTTTGTAAATCAAGAAAAAAGATATCGTAGAGTACCAAAGACAGATGACACAGAATGGTCAAATTTGTGGCACTTGGTAAGAGATTAAAGAAGAGTTTCCCTTATTATGACTTGTATCAATTTATTTAATGAAAATTATAAAACGGTTAATGTATTGGTTTTCAGAAGAATACAAAACAGCTCTTATTGTTCAGGAAACTGTCCTATGGCTATGGTTACTCAGTCATGGATTTTGCTATAACAAATTAATTGAGTTTACTAAATTATTTCGTAGATAGAAAGATTTGGTACAGAATTTTGGCTCTACCTGTATGATTTTTAAAACAATGGGATATCACACTCTCAGTGTTTATGGACTTGGATTTCGGTATTTTTGTTATACTATTTAGATACGACCGATGTAAACCCATTGATACTTTGAATAAACTTATTCTTAAAGGTTATCAATTTAACATCGTAGTAAAATCTTGATAATTTTATCTGAAGAAACATGGGCAAGGTAGGTATTTGTACTCAGCATCCTACATTCTGTCAATATTGTTCACTTATATTTTGACATTGCACAAGGTCATACCTTTCATAGACTGTTAATGACGTCTTTACGCTAGATTCGTTGAATATTTACTGATCGATTCTGGGTTAACACGATTTAGTTGTTAGTTGTTATTAGCTTTAAACTTGCTTTTAGTAACTGCTAGTACTTTCATGTCGAAGCTTAGTGTCTATAGATTTTACTGATTTTTGAACTCAGACATTTACAACTGATTTTGTTTTTTTCTTTTGTTGTGCTGTTAAACTTGTCCAAGGAGAAATGACTGAGGGCTCACACGCATGTTTAAAACTGCCATATTATTTATGTGTCTGCCCCAAGTCAGGAGTTTGCATTTAAGTGGTTATTGATGGTTCATTTCATGGTATCGTGAATTGTTTTGTAAATGAGAATTTATGTTTTCTCGTTTGAATTGTTTCACATTTTTCATTTATTTGTCAATTATAGCTGACCATAAGATATTTTTTTTTATTATTGTTAAAGGCAGTTATAATGAAATATCTTGAACTATGGTAGATAGATGGCTCCTTGACAATCATACCACATGTCCTTGATTTTATATATACAATTATCATTTATCTACAAATCAGATGTTTTGAACACATAAACTGTCGATTTGTGGTTGAATATGATTTCATACATAACGTTGTAATATTCAATCAATATTTTACAGAATGATGACGTTTCACCTTCTATGAAGGTCAATGAAGCTTGGAATGCTGGGTATACCGGAAGTGGAATAACAATTGCTATCCTTGACGATGGTTTACAGACCGATCATACTGACTTAGACGCAAATGTGGTATTTGAAATTGGTTTCTTCTGTTTGTAATATTAGATATAAGGATTATTCTGTGCACGATGAGATTAGATGCATATGTTTGTTATATCATTCATCCTAATTGCTAATGTTGCATTTGTTTCTTTCTATTTTGTTATTATTTTATCGATTTAATCGTCCCTTTCGTCATAAAAGTGTGTGTGTAGTTTACCGTGTAAAGCTGAAATATCTAAATCTTGAGAGGACAGTTATTTCCTTTTACATTTGAATTAGCTTAAGAAAGTTCATTAAGGTAATTTCTGGCAGTATATGTAGAAAATGTTTGATTTTTTAACGAAAAAAATATCATCAATATAACGGTACGTTTTGTTGAATTTATCAATTCAATGCTATTTAGTCTGGTCTTACTTGCATTTGTTTATAATCTGGGATTCATGTCATTTCAATGTTATATTTAACTTTGCCATTGAAGTGCGAGGTTTGGCATGCCACAAAACCAGGTTCAACCCACCACTTTTATTCCCCTTTAAAAGTGTCCTGTACCAAGTCAGGAAGATGGCCATTGTTATATTATTGTTCGTGTCTGTGTGTGTTGCATTTTAACGTTGAGTCGTTTGTGTTTTCTCTTATTTTTGAGAAATTGAGATAAGACGTGGCACGGTACTTGTCTATCCCAAATTCATGTATTTGGTTTTCATGTTATATTTGTTATTCTCGTGGTTTTTTGTCTGATGCTTGGTCCGTTTCTGTGTGTGTTACGTTTCGGTGTTATGTCGTTGTTCTCCTCTTATATTTAATGCGTTTCCCTCGGTTTTAGTTTGTTACCCCGATTTTGTTTTTTGTCCATGGATTTATGAGTTTTGAACAGCGGTATACTACTGTTGCCTTTATTCATAACAGTACAAGATCAAATCTGCAATTCAAGTAATGAAATTGATGTCCATAGGCATACCTACCACTTGCTGAAAAACTTTATTGCTGTTATGTATATTAATGTTGTCAAAGAGAAAATTAACAGTATCATCTTACCTTCATTGAGTACATCAGGCATATCTGCCTTTCACATTAAAGAAGTTTGTTTCTTATTCCATAGAAATAGGCGTATTCTTTTTATACTTTACCTCATTTATGTTTTAATTTCAGGACACAGTGAACGATTATGATTATCAAAGTACAGATGATAATCCGATACCCGATGTTGGTGACAGGTATGGCAAAAAAAATCGATGACGTTGGTATAAGATATGTAATTCGTATGTACAAAATAAATGTAGTGTCAGAAAAATATCACTGTTTTCACGTTTACTGAGCTACTGGACAATGACATTTTTATCAAATATGTGATATAAAAATTATGTTTCTGATATATTCAACCTTTCCTGCTTAGACCATTTTTGGTAATATCCTTTTTGCATGGCTCGGTATTTATATATCCCATCATTGTGTTAATTGTCACTTTTTATATGTTTATCTTTAATTCTACTTACATGATTTGTCTATAGAGTGTCTATATGTTTGTTCATTACACATTATTGTCAATATGACAGAATTCTATGCGACTGTCATACAAGTGACAGGTTTATTTAGCTATAAATCCAGATTTAATCCACCAATTTCTACATAAAGAAATGCCTGGACCAAATCCGGAATATGACATTTGTTTTTCATTCGTTTGATTTGTTTTGAACTAAGTTTTTGCAATTTGATTAACGACTCTTCTATGGTGGCCGGGTAAGACCATTTCGCGTTTTCGCGTTTTCGCCCTTCATATTCTACAGGTCGAAAACGCGAAAACGCGAAATCGCGAAATGGCCTTAACCGGCCACCATACTTTTCGTTTAAAATATTCACTGGAGTTCGGTATTTTTGTTATTTACTATTTGTAGAGAAGAAAATAACTCGAAAAATACAAAATATGCGTTGATTATACTCGTGTAATTTATGTAATCAAACGTCGCCGAAATAGCTCGTGGAAAGAAATTCAATAGATAACCCATTACTGAGCGTTATAAATACCCTTTTCCTTTTCTAAGCCATGGTACAAAAGTAGCAGGTTTGATAGCTGCAGAAAAGGATAACAACGAATGCACAGTAGGAATAGCATATGAATCAACTATAATTGGTAATTATGAGTTGTTATATCGCATAGTTACACCAGTTCAATAAGCACTCGAAGTAAAAGTAGTTTACCAATGTCAAAATCTTCTATAGCAGTAACGAAATCGCAAAGGTTAAAACCACAACTGGAAAATCAAACAGACTTTAAGGTGGTACCTAACACTACAGGGAGATAACTCTGTAAAATCAGCTAAACGTTTTAATTACGTTGTGTTGTTAAGGGAATATTAAGCTTCTCAGTGATCAAAATAAGTGTTTGTCAAACTGCTATATAATCTGTATAATTTTTCTGATAAAACGGTTGATTCAAATTTGTTCAAATTTTTATATTTTTGTTGAAGGGTCCAAGTAAATACTTTGTCAAAATTTAAAAAAAATTAAACGAGCCAAATTAATTTTAGTTAAAGTGTTGGGTACCACCTTAAAAGGAACAAGACCCGATGCATTGACAGGGTAAGCTTTTCCTGCTTTACATGACTCACTGCAATACCACCCACTCTCAAATCAACATGTCATAATGGGGAATAAGATACAGTTTGTAAATTTAAATGATGCAGGACAATTCTAGTACTATAGTATCTAAGGATCTAAGAACGAGAAAACATAGTAGTGAGTTAATACACAACCATAGCGTATCGGTCACACAATTTGTGATGCTGACCAAAAAATCATGGAGTGTCGTTTGCAGTCGTTCGTCCTCAGTTGGAAAATTTTTCGTGTTAGGAGCTCACCCCAGTGTATGAAAACCGTATAGCGTTAATATTTACGATCGTAACGTATTTATATTGGTATGTTAACTATATAAGAGGATATGATACTGCTAAGAAATTTGAAGTTGACAATACAATAAGAAAGTTAGAATCATGACGTTTGTCTTAACGCTTTTGGTTAAAGTTGTCCATATCTGTCAGTCGGTAAACTATTGTTACCTCTTATAATAGCTAGACGTCAAAACAAGAGTGATGATATGCCGGAGCTGCGATAGGTAAAACATAACAAGCATCTTTCCATGTTTTCATTAAAATCCGAAATGGAGGATAGTCATTCAATCGATTAACGAGATTTGAAAAGAAGATCTCACAAAACATGTTTAGCCCCGGCGCATTTTTGCGCCTGTCCCAAGTCAGGAGCCTCTGGTCGTTGTTAGTCTTGTATGTTTTTTTTTTTAATTTTAGTTCATTTATATGTTTTGGAGTTAAGTATGACATCCATTTTCAATGAACTAGTACGTATTTTTATTTAGGGGCCAGCTGAGGACCACCTTTGGGTTGGGATTTTCCCGCTGTGTTGAATACCCATTGGTGGCCTTCGCCTTTTTGTTGATGTTTGATCGGGTTGTTGTCTCTTTGACATATTCCCCAATTCTATTATCCTTTTTATTACTACTGTCTCTTTAATTTACTCGCAACGTTTAGCGAGAAATCTCAAATAAATGGTTACAATTCTTTTTTCTACAATATATGTTAATAATTGAACTAGAGGGCTCTACTTTGAAAGATTTATGGGCCGGGTGTACGAATACTGACATATCTTATTATTATACTGTATATATACAAAATGTCACTATAATAAACACATTCGTATTCGTATTCATATACGCAAGTTTCTAAGGTCGACTGTGATTGCGCAAGGTTATTGCGAAATACATTAAATGTATAAAATTGAGAAAGGAAATGGTGAATATGTCAAAGCGACAACCACCCGACCATAGAGCAAACAACAGCCGAAGGCAACCAATGGGTCTTCAATGTAGCGAGAATTCTCGCACCCGTAGGTGTCCTTCAGCTGGCCCCTAAAATATGCATAATAGTACAGTGATAATGGACGTCATACTAAACTCCGAATTATACACAAGAAACTAAAATTTAAAATCATACAAGACTAACAAAGGCCAGAGGCTCCTGACTTGGGACAGGCGCAAAATTGCGGCGGGGTTAAACATGTTTATGAGATCTCAACCCTCCCCCTATACCTCTAGCCAATGTAGAAAAGTAAAAGAATAACAATACGCACATTAAAATTCAGTTCAAGAGAAGTCCGAGTCTGATGTCAAAAGATGTAACAAAAGAAAATAAATAAAATGACAATAATACATAAATAACAACAGACTACTAGCAGTTAACTGACATGCCAGCTCCAGACCTCAATTAAACTGATTGAAAGATTATGTCTTCATCATATGAATATCAGGTACAATCCCTCCCGTTAGGGGTTTAGTATCATACTATCATAAAATATATGAGAAGAACATAACCCGTGTCATGCTGTATGTACTGTTCACAACCGATTTACTTTCAATTCCCATATTCTATTGCAAGCGTATGATGTCTCGCTTTAAAAAAAATAATGACGTAATGTGTTAAATCTATAAAAATGCTTTTTCTAATTTATAACATCATTAAGAAATATGTGTTCACAATATGAAAACGCACACATATCATTTTCTAGCTCCATTTGTTTCCAAACTAGATCATGAATCTCTGCATCCATTTTTAGATGACGCCACATGCTCATTATCTCAACGTGAGAGCAGAATTAAAACAATGTGTTAGTATTATAAGAAAAAGTTGAAATGCTTTAACTGACTTAATCAAAAGGACATTTTGGTCACAGAATAGTTCAATTCTGCAGTTAAATGCTATTTTATTTTTCATTAAAAGGTGTTCGAATTCTTGGTACTAGCGGATTAACAGATTCGGAAGAAGCACAAGCACTAAATCATCATCTAAGCGGTGTAGATATTTATTCCAATAGTTGGGGTCCAACAGATGGATATGACTTTTCTGAACCCGGTACAATTACTAAAAGCGCCCTTCTAGACGGAATTACTAGTGTACGTCTAAAAAAGCAATATGTTGCGATACGAATTTGTTGCAGTGAAATGCAAATGAGAAAACCCATAGAAACATAGTCAATGATTAAGATACCTTGGCCAATCAGCTCAAAATATTATTTTACATGTAATAGAAAATTATTTTCTACACACACACAGATGACCGATATCGTACTTGTATTTTTAAAGAAGCAAAACATTCGTAAGTGTTACTTTGTCGAAGAATTTTTACAGTTTCTCGAAACAATCTCATAGTTCTTTTATGCTGAAATAGAAACCAAGTCACAATACTTGGAGATTGCTTCGTTATGTTTTCTATTAATTTTTGTCAGTGCGAAATAAGGTTCATATACAATATAAGTACATATTTGGAAACTATCATTATTTTCCGACAATGTACTTATATAGGTTTTATCCTACTATTTACACTCGACATTTGAAAGTTTATGAGTTAAAATTCAATTCATTGTCTGTAAGAAATCGACATAGTTTAAACGCGGACCTCGAAGAGGACCCTAAAAATGAACAGTAACGCCAAAAGAAATATCCACATTACCGCTTGCTCAACATGGAAGCGGGGTAATAGAAGACTTTATTTGTACCATAACAAATAAAGCAAAAATGTATTTGTGTAGCTGTCATTTGCACAATGGTTGGCTGATTGCAGGTTAAATTATTTTGAATTGTGTTTTTTTGTTTATCATCAGGGCAGAGGTGGCAAAGGCGTTATTTATACATGGGCGGCCGGTAATGGAGAAACATCCGACAACTGTAATGGAGACGGATATGTAAATAGCATCTACACCATTGGTGTGACAAGTGTAGAAGAAGGACAAAATGCATGGTACTCTGAAGTTTGCGCAGCTGCATTAGCCGCGACTTATGGTGGCAGTAGCAACAACAGATATTTAGTAAGAGTCACAATTTATAGGTACAGATATCCTGAATGTACAATTGTTCTTAACTTTTTCAAGTCACTCAAGCACTTATGGTTACCAGAAGAACTTAACCAAAAATGAAATATCACCTGAAACAAATATGTCTTCAAAACTGAATAGGAATGATTTCAAAACTGAAAACATCTCCATCGACAGCTTTATTAGGTTATTGTGAGATACAATGTAATACCTTATGTATTTTAACTGGAAAGTATCCCACTTGAAATTGTTAAATTTTAACTTTACGTGATAACGTCTTGTTTGAAAAACAATATAAAGTATTTACTGTTTAAGGTAGCACTAAAGTCTATCAATGAATTTTTGAAGACATTTTTTTTATCACATAATTTCAAAGTAAGTATTATTCTGCACAGTTTGTAAAAATCCCAAAGACAATATCATATCACAACAGGGATTAATTAATAATGAACTTATGTAAACAAAAGCACATAGTAACTAATCTAAATATGTAGGCATTTAGGAGGGGCTAATATGTCAATCATCTGTTGATACCAGTGTCCAGTTGTTAATCCCTGACCACAAGATAAATAGTATGGTCTTATCTCATTGTGCAACAAAAGTAATTTATATAACATGGAAGTAAACAGAGAAAAGGTAAAAGATATGAAAAGGAGAAAATTATAAAGGGAAAAAATCTAACCAAAATGAACAAAACTATTATGAATAAGAGTCTTAAAGTATCTTTGAAAGCCTCTGAAAAGCTTTTAAGGTTCTTACTACAACCAATAAGAAGGGGGTGTTCTTGATCTTTTTTCTACGATGTCTTTTATTGCATCATTTTTATGTTCTAGCTAATTTCATAATATATTTCTTTTTAAAATATAAATGAAAATATTTTTTTATAGTGATAATAATGATGTTAAATATTGATTATATGCAGCTGGTCATTCCTGTTATTCTCTTATCTTAGACTGACTGGACAGAGACATGCATTTGTCTATATTTAATGATTACATAACAGATGTTGGTCAAATCTGTTACGTCAAACTCCCGCCAAATGCCAAGTTAGTGTTGGTCAGTGCACTCATAATACAAAATTTACAGTATTAGAGCATCGAAGACACAAAGTGTGTGGTTCTATTGATAAAATTATGGTGTCAGAACACTTCTGGGGTGTTCCCAGTAGAATTTTTGTGCTTATGTTGTATTTATAGGGGTTCTAATCGGGAAATTCAGTTTTTAGGTCATTTCTCAGAACAAAATTTTTCATGAGAATTGATATATGTGATTAAAGGGTGTATTTTCTACAATACCGTGTCCCAGTTTTTGGATAACTTGTTTCAAAATGATTTTATAGGCGTCCAAAGATAAAAGGAGAAATGAGGTTCGGCACCAAGCAGTTTAATCAATATATCTTCGTACTGGAGGCATATATCAAAAATCTGAGACACAGTTTTGTAGATTGTGTATGGTTGATTAAAGTGATGAAAACAGATTTTTACTACCATTTGACCTGAATGTGTCATTTTCATCCAAGTTGGGAGACCACTTTTTTGGCAATTAATGAGCTATATTTTGAGATTAATCATACCAAAAATATATTAATCTATAGATTAAGAAAGAGTAATATTTCAGCTTTAAAATGAGTGAAAGATTTTAAAAATCCTTTAAGTATTTATGGAGAAATAAATCTTTAAAGACTGTTGCTTGGAGTCAAACAATTCTGACTGTAGTGCTACCTTAAACGAGTCATTTAATCTTTTGCCACAGTAACTCTTTTCAAATAATCGCCAACCTTGAACAATCTACTGGCAAAATAGTCCCTTCATGTGAAGTAATATAACTCATAACACAAGGTTTACTTATTTGAAGCATTTTGTTCTGCTTTAAATAAAAGAACAATACACAACGTATGATTTGGTATCTTTTCGCAAAAACGTGTTTCTGAATAAATATTTATTTGGTGCTTTCGATTGCCAAAAGTTATATAAAACTTTAATAGAGCATGGAAACAAAAAAGGCCAGTATAGCAGAGTCCAGGTTTTAAACATTTTGATTTATTACCCTAAGAGCTAATGTCAAACTGTGTGATAGTCACACCTGGAATATTTCTCATGTTATGCACAAAAAAATGTTGGGATCATACGCTTTTATCAAGGCTTATTTTGATTGACAACTAAATCATAACATCTCAAGATATATTCTTTTTGCTTTATAGACTTCAACGACAACGTCTTCCGGTTGTACTAGTGATGGCGTACAAGGGACTTCATTTTCAACACCTATTGCTTCCGGTATCATTGCGTTAGCACTTCATGCAAAGTGAGTTCTTTTGAAACTTTATCACATGGATTTTGTGAAATGCAACTAAACACCATTTAAAATCATTTGCAGTTAAAATTCATTGTTAAATTTATGAATATGACCTTTTACTGTAAACATATCTTTTTAAAGAAATCGTTATATATATACAGCTACAAGGCTAAAGACATAAATACGAAAAATACAAAAGATTCAATAATTGGGATTAAGAAACAAGAGCAGTGTCCTTATATAAATTCATCTCCTTAAATTCAAAAATAAAATTACAAGAATATGAATACATGCTGAATAACAAACGAATAAATATGTAACAAAATACAGTGAATGATAACAATAACAATAGTTTTTGACCTTTTAGAAATAACTTTTAACTCAACCTGCACCTTTATTTTTGTCTTTCTTGATACAAAATAGATACAGAAATTATCTATTTTTGTTTTAGTTCTGCGCTGACGTGGAGAGATATTCAACATATGATTGTTCTGACGTCATCGAGAAATGGTTTTACAGATTCCTATTCCAGCTGGGGAACAAATGGAGCGGGAAAAGAATGTATGTACCTTGTTAATGAATTAACATATGGTTGCATTACGGTTTTAAAAAAAAGTGAATACAAAACGTCTGCTAATCAACTAGGACTACCTGCATCTACTGGTTAATATCTGTCTAGAAACCAGGAATCAACAAATCGTATCGGTCTAATGACACAGTTAGACTTTTAAGTTCAATCATATACTGGTTCATATGTAGTAAAAAAATGTACTCGCAAGGTTTGAATGACACAGTTATCTTCAAGTTTAACCATTTAATATTGGGCATCTGTTAAAAATCCAGAACTATCTTACTCACATATGCAATAGATTGCATTTCAGTAAATATAGACAGTGCAATTTCCTATAGGATTTCCTTTTACGGGCAAAACTGTGGCTCTTTTACAATGACGTTTTTTTCTTAAATTGTGATATAGATTAGAAAATTCTTATGCACAACTTTTTTTTCAAAAGTCAAAACATAGGGTTGTGCGGCATATTTTCAACATTGATATGCCCTGAACTTCTAAGAGTTTTAACTTATACTAGCATTCTGTACTATCCCTCTGTTCACTTGGATCTCCCTCAAAATTCGATTTTGCCGCTATCCGTTGTTTTTATACTGGTACCATTCCAAAGTTTTCTTTCTATGATATAAAACATAGAGATCACATCTGGAAACCAGTACGTAAACAAAACAAAATATCTATAATATTATATATCTCCCATAAAGAGGTATGGTTTGTGAAACAGATCTATTTCAAACACTTCACCATCACCAAAATACAATTTTGTCATGAATCCATTTGTGTCCTTTGTTTAATATGCACATAGACTAAGGTTAGCGACACAGGCTCTTTAGAGCCTCTAGTTATACGTGTGCGTGTAAAACAAATTTCTTGGTGATGGGGTCAAAATACAGCACAAACAACATATTCCAAAAGACCAAAAAGTGAAAAGTATATTTGAACAAAACGCATTTGACTAACAGGTCGAACAACGAATGTTCTTAAAACCTGCTGACTGCCATTAGCGATTGTCAATAAAATTGATCATCAGATGTAACATTGATCTTAATTATTGATTTAATATCAAACAGAAAACAAAAAACTTGCGAAAAAGATGGAATATCGCAAACACGAGGTGCAAAAATTTGTATACACCATATTCGGATTTCAACAATTATTGTCTCTTCTGTGATGTTAGGGATAACAACGGTATTTGGAAAGCCATATAATTTACCTCAATTTAGGATAGACTCTTGAATTTTAAAGAGTCGAAATTAGAAGAAGGCATCATATAAACCCGAAGAAAAATATAATACAAGCCCAAACGAAAAAATTATAAACGAGTCTAAATTGATAACAACGTCAAACCTATGATTGCGTTGGATGAAAACCGCAAATTTTATTCGTGTGCATGTAAAACAAATGTCTTGGTAGAGGGGTCAAAATACTGCACAAACAACATTTTCCAAAAGACCAAAAAGTGAAAAGTATATTTGAACAAAACGCATTTGACTAACAGGTCGAACAACTAATATTCTCAACCCCTATTGACTGCCATTGGCGATTGCCAAATAAATTGTTGACCAGATGTAACATGGATCTTAATTATTAATTCAATACCAAACAGAAAACAAAAAACTTGCGAAAAAGATTGAAAATCGCAAACATGAGGTTCAAAAATTTGTATACACCATATATATATAACCCGCCAGTCTAAGAAACAAACAAACAACAACATATACATAACACAGTTAGAATTTAAAAATTTCAACAACATATTATAGGAAAATGAAATAAGAAAGAGAAATAAAATCTCGTTGACTGAGTTATAATGAAATATAAAAAAGTATGATCCTGAAAAAAACAAACTTTGTCCTTTTTTAAGGAGAATAAAATGTTGTTGTAAATAATAAAAATTGTCTCGTGTTGAGATTTTTAATCCGCATATTTTCGAAATATAAATGTTCCAGTTAATTTTCGTGCTAACCAATTACAGTAAAGTGATATTCGCGTAGATCCAGGGATTCATCACGTGACAGAATATGTTTCCATTTGCCATCCCAATGTCCAAAACGGGTTCTTTAAACAAAAGCGATGTGGTATGATAACATTGAAACGGATTGTCATGATTTGACTTGATCAAATTCATTAAAGATTACAAGAAAAGAAGCAATCATCCGTAAAATTATATCAAGACGACTTGGAAAATTCTAGTTAAACTACTACGCATGCAGAAGACAAGTTTGTACCATAGTCGCTTGTGTGTATTTTATTATGGAAAGTAAAACTTAGGGTTGTATCAGAGTTTGTACATTCATTCTTAGGTGTAACGGGCGCAGTATTGATAGATATGTGGTATAAACAAAGAAAACCGAATAGTGTGAGCACAAAATGGCTAATACAATATCGGTATCATATACAGGGGACCATATGGTTACAGTAACTATTGCGGTCAGTAAACCTGTCGCCACGTAAACTGTATTCAACTTGAATACTTTGGGACATGATTAGCTTTTTTATAGATATAATTTTCATAAAAAGCTATTCATATGATTTATATCTGTAAATGATGCACACTAGGTGTACGAATAAGTGCCTATGAATTCACTAAATGCATGAAAAACTCTAATCATAAAAAATGTTCGTGTCACAACCGTTGTTGTACAGTTGTTGTGTACTCTGCTTGGGCAAGATTTTACAATACATTGTGACCTGTTTGACAAAAAGTAAAATCACAAAAATATCGAACTCCGAAGAATATTAAAAATGGAAAGTAACTAATCCAATGGCAAAATCAAAAGCTCAAACACATTAAAAGAATGGGCACTAACTGTCATATTCCTGACTTGGAATAGGCATTTTCCTATATAGAAAATCGTGGAGTAAACCTGGTTTTATAGCTAGCTAAACCTCGCACTTGTATGACAGTCGCAACAAATTGCATTATATTCACAACGATGTGTGAACAAAACAAACAGACACAATAGGTAAAAATGTCAAAATTGCCAACGTCATTGCTGACTTATACCATTCACACTACCAATTGTACTGCACCAGATGCGCATTTCTATGATGAGATTAATTTCGAGGCCAAGACACGAGAAAACCAAACGTTGTTAAAAAAGATGCAGAACTGATAAACAAAAACAAATAAAACAGTATAGCCAAAGCAGTGTACGGAATAGGAGTTTGCATGAGAGAGATGTGGAATAAGTTACTCTTTTTTACTGCAAGACGAGTATACTGTTATATTAATTAATTCAAAAGTCAAATAAAATCATTCCCCGAATGGAATTAGGTTATTTATGCTATTAATATCATATTCAATGCTGAAAATTACACAAAATGCAGTCTTTCCTTTGGCAGATATATGCAGGAACGATTTAACGTAATCACAGTGTATCCTTACAATGATCTCTAGATATCTAATCAGCAGGTTTGTGTTGCAGATAGTCAAGTTCTTGGGTTTGGATTGATGGACGCTGAAGCCATGGTAACTCAGGCTGCAAGTTGGACGAATGTTCCGACACAACAAACATGCACAACATCAACATTCACTGGATCCGGGTAAATCTTTATTACATGAATATATATTTTGTGACATATGTGCATTTATGCCTATGTTGCACTTAATAATATATAAATGTTATAACCCCGATATCAGACAAATAATCCTATGATTCTATTAATTGATATACATTTTGTAGTTTGACCAGAACTATCATTTACTCGCACCGATGTACACATATACATTTTCCTTGACGTATTAAATTCATGTAGTTTTAATAAAATTATCATTTAAACTTTTGTGTTTCTAAACCATTTCCAAAAACACTAATACCTAAAAAAGATATTACAAAATAATAAGCTGTGCGCACGGAACTTAAAAAGTAAAAAGTAAAATATAAAAAAATATCTATCAAATAAGTTTAACTGCCGAGAAAAAAATATACAAAACAAGTATAAAAAGTATAAAAAGACAGATAATTACATAACATTTTATTTTGCAAATATCACTTGGTCAAATCAATGACAGGTTTTGTTCTTGATGTAAGCTTTCAAAAACCTCTCTCTTGTTTTGGCAGATCAACGTCTGGTTCGTCCTACACAACAGACATTAGATCGATCTCAGCTTCCGACTGCTCTTCAATAACGTATTTGGAACATGTGACAATTGACATTTCGTTCTCATACACCGAATACCGAGGTGCGTCTGAATTTTACCTGGTGTCACCTTCAGGAACAGAAAGCCATTTAATGCATTATCGATATGATGACGCTATTTACTATGCCTCAGCTGGTTCATTATCATGGACATTTATGTCAGTTCATTTTTGGAGGGAAACTCCAATTGGACAATGGACCTTGAAGTTTAAATCATATCACGGCCTCTCAGTCGGTGAGTTAGTTTACTTGATTTTCTTCAAATTTCATGGTTAAATAATAAACTAAGAGTTTTTAATCGCTTTGTATTATTTTTTTAATTTAGTTGAATTAAATGCGGACGTCAGAACGACTCGAACGCAAACGTTTAAATGTACAAAGTCATTAGATAAATCAGAAATAACATCAATAATTAACGCTTTATAAACAGAAGTATTCATAGAATATAATCAAAATGACGAGTACCAAAAGTTGAGCGGGATCTGCACCCTTTCAGAAATCATTCCTGTTTTTGTGGCTTATGTTGATAAGCCACAATAGTTGTTCTATATAGTGCTATGTGAACTTAATGCTTTTCGCTCTTTTTTGTAAATCCTAAGCAAATTATTCAAAAATGTCATACGATAACATTTGTGATTCTTAAATCGTATCTGGACATTTTATAGAAACGAAACCTCATCGAAATAAGATTGCAAAAACAATATTCAAAAAATCCATTATGCTTTCTCAAATCTGACTTAAATTTACAGAATAAAAGAAGTCTGTACAATGTACATGTACACCTATAACAGAAACAAATCGCATGATTTAAGGTGGTACCTAACACTACAGGGAGATAACTCTGTAAAGTCAGCTTAACGTTTTAATAACGTTGCGTTGGAAAGGGAATATCAAGCTTCTCATTGATCAAAATTGGTGTTTGTCAAACTGCTACATAACCAGTGTATTTTTTCTGTCAAATCGGTTGGTTCAAAATTTTTGAAATTTTTATATTTTTGTTAAAGGGTCAAAGTAAAAACTTTGACAAAATTTTATGAAAATTAAAACGAGCCAAAGAAATTATAGTGAAAGTGTTGGATACCACCTTAAATGATGTATCAATATCAAAATATTACAAGAAAGGAAATTTATTTATTCATTATCATTTGTTTAACATCTAGATGCATTTATTTGATATTATTAAGACGAAAACAAAATATCAATTAATGCAATGCATAGGTTCGCAAACGTTACCTTGGTACAGAGTTTTGATTGTCACTGGCAAAAAGAGTATTAACAGAAATATAGGACTCCAAGGTAAATTGGAATAGAGGAAGTCCATTAACCTTGCAAAATTCAAAGTGGAACTATATCAATCAATAGAACGAATGGAAAACAACTGTTATAAATTTTTATTATAAATTTGTGTAATCTTGTCTTTGTTTTTGGCTAATATGCTTGGTTTATATGCCATTTTGTGCTTCTTTGTTACATATTTGTTTTTTATATAGTAATTATGATTATAATGCCACTGCTGGTGGACATTCCGTCCCCAAGTGTATCACCAGCCCAGTAGTCAACATTTCGATGTTGACATGAATATCAATAATGTGATCATTTTTATAAATTTTCTGTTAACAAAACTTTGAATTTTTCGAAAAACTAAAGATTTTCTTATCCCAGGCATAGATTACCTTAGCCGTATTTGGACCAACTTTTTGGAATTTTGGATCCTCAATGTTCGTCAAATTTGTACTTGTTTGGCTTTATAAATATTTTGATATGAGCTTCACTGATGAGTCTTATGTAGACAAAACGCGCGTCTGGCGTACAGAATTATAATCCTGGTACCTTTGATAACTAATAACACAATGTTGACTGCTGTATTTTTAAATACTAAGGCTGTTCTACCTCAGGCGTAGATTACCTTAGCTGTTTTTGGCAACACTTGTTTGGAATTTTGGATCTCAATGCTCTTCAACTTCGTACTTGATTTTGCTTTTTTAAAACTTGTTTGGATTCGAGCGTCACTGATGAGTTTTTTGTAGACAGACGGAACGCGCGTCTGGTGTATATATAAAATTTAGTCCTGGTATCTATGAGGAGTTTATTTGACATTTTTACCTATTATGTCTGTTTTTTTGTTCATGCATCTTTGATGCGACTGTCATACAAGTGAGAGGTTTAGCTAGCTATAAAACCACGTTCAATCCAGCATTTTCTACATAAGAAAATGCCTGTACCAAGTCAAGAATATGACAGTTGTTATCCATTCGTTTGATGTGTTGGAGCTTTTGATTTTGCCATTTGATTAGGGACTTTCCGTTTTGAATTTTCCTCAGAGTTCAGTATTTTTGTGATTTTAATTTTTATATTATTTACTAGATACAGGCATTTTTGACCAAAAGAATGATGTGTTAAACCTGTTTTTAAAGCTAGCTTAACTTTTTACTTTAAATTTATGACAGTTGTTTATTGTTATAAAATGAGAGTTTATTGAATACGGATGGGATTTGTGCTTATTAACAAATTACCTACGGTTTCTCTAATATGTAGTTCAATGGTTCTTTAACGTAAAACAAACTTTGCACTTTCCGTTCGCGTGGCGTCGGATTCTTCATCGTGTTTCGACCTGTTGTAACTGTGTATTTATGTTTCCCTCAGAGCCAAACGCATGACCCTTTTTTTTTTATTTGGCATTGATTTTCTGTCGGATTGGAGAGACGTATATATTTCTATACCAAAGATATAGAAACTGTATTCATGTTATGAAGTTGTATTTGACTCCAAATTTACTCAATTAGATTCAGAATACAAAGCTGGAATGCATGCTTTAACGGATTGTTGAACAATGTATGTTTTGTTTGTTATCAATACAACATATACAACAAATAGCTATATAGAAGAAGGAAGACCTAGAGAGAGGATGGTAAAGAAAGACTCCAAAATCCTTGTCAGCCTCATTATTTTAGCAGTACATGTCTTTTTGTTTTTATTTATTTTAACTGTTTTAGGGGTTGGTCGTGTTTAGTTTATATTTCTCTGTTTTCTTTGTCTAAGAGATTGTTGTATGTCCTGGGTCGTTTCGTTTTTTTTTTGTCATGGCGTTGTCGGTTTGTCATCGCGTTATTAGTTTGAATACTAGAATCGTAATGGTATCGTCCGCCTCTCTTACACTTTTTTTTTGAGTAATTTACGCACCTGCATTGAAGTTAATTTGTTTGATTGACAATGAAATAAATGTCATATGACAAACATTTTCTTTATGACTTTATGGTTAAGATTTAGAAGAAATGTGTTTATTCTTTTTTTTCATTAATCCTCAGTAAAACACCTAACAATCTGACGGCTCCTTTTAAAAAAGGATGCATCCTACTATAATTTATGACTATGACGTGTGTTAATTTTTTACGTCAGAGGTAATAACACTGTATTTGAGTAATTTTAAAAACTGTGGCAAAATAAAAAAATAAATTTCGTCACTAAAAGGATTAAGACTATACTGTTTTTAATGAAACCTGAACATTTTCTTGACAGTATTTTACATATAACTGTATATTTCAGTAACTGTTAATTCTTGGTCGATAACATTTTACGGAACTTCCACAGATCCTCTTCCTAGTAAGTTGAATAAAACTACCATATGTGATATAAAATAGCACACTCTCACTCACGAAAGCACACATATGATTTAAAATAGCACACTCTCACTCACGAAAGCACAAATTTGATATAAAATAGCACACTCTCACTCAACAAAAATATCAAAAGGATAACAAAATTGTAATATATAAAGCATTAAAAATACCACATGCGCTCAAAGATATTGTAAATTCAGAATATTTTACGATCGTTTTAATGTGGACAAATTTGAAATGTAATTTTTATGTTAGTAATCTTCTTGTGTTGTGAATAAGACAATATACAGTTAACTCTCGTTATCTTAACCTCGGTTGACTAGAAACTGCGGTTGATTCAAAGTTTTCCAGAAGTCCCATGTTTCATATAGATATAAATATTTCGACTCCTGATGAGTCAAAATTAGATGAGTCAAAATTTAGGTTAAGCAAATGCAAATGTACAGTCCCAATGTTAACAAAAGCAATTAAATTTCATTTTAGCTCACCTCAAGTGAGCTTTTCTCATCACTTGGCGTCCATCGTCCGTCGTCCGTCGTCGTCTGTTGACTTTACAAAAAATTTTTCCTTTGAAACTACTAGACCAAATTTAACCAAATCATTGAGTTATGTAATTTAAAAGATGTGTCCGATGATCCTGTCCGCCAACCAAGATGACTGACATGGCTAAAACAAAAACATAGGGATAAAAAAGTTTTGTCTATTATTTTGAAAACTGTTATAAATAAAGAAAATCTGACAGGGCAGAAATGTTCAGAATGTTGAGCTCTACCTATTGTTCATTTACGTAAAAATTGTCAGACGATTTCTTATTGTCCTTAAATTACACATTTTACCATTTTTTCTCATGTTTGCTATTATCTTGAATTGTATATAGATAGAGAGAAACTTTAAGATGCCAAAATTATCAGCTAGACATGTTCTACAAATAATTCTAATGGTTGAAATTGTCAAACGACTTCATTTGGGTTATGAATCTTTCATTATCTTATATCTTAAAAATTATAATAGATAGATACTTAAATAAGCAAAATTGATTAGTTAGACAAGATCTACTAACAAGTTCAATTTTGCCGATATAGATAGTAAAATGTCACTCTTAATAGGAGTGATTGCCCTTAATTTAGGATTTTTGTTTTTACCCTCTTCTGTGTTTTGAGCAAAAACTAAAGAAGGTAGAGAGAAACTAAACGGACTAAATTATCAGCAATACAAGATCAACTAGATATACCATTGCAAGCAATAGTGGATGGCACCCTTGCCCATTGCCAGGCGAGTGGCAGCCATTTTGAAAATTTCAAAGTCAAAGAGCGCTTTTACACATGTTTATTAACATTGTTGTAAAATTTTATCTCGTTTGGAGCATTTTGATATGTTTGAAATTTTTGCTGTTTCAATGGTAACAGTTACTATTTCCAAAATTCTAAAGACATGTGCCACATTGGTACATGCCATGTTACATATCTATAAAGTTTCATTGGGATTGATGCTATATTCTTCAAGAAAATGTAGCTTTTATGTGTTTTCCCATACGGTCAATGTTAAACTTTCGCCCTGTTTCCATGACAATGGTGGCCATTTTGGAACCTCTTGATATTGCATGCACATCTAGGTATATCAGGTAACACTTCCACAAAGTTTTATCCACTTGGGTCTTATAACTTTTCACCTAAGGGTCCTCTTTATAGTAGAGTTCCATCAACTTTGGTCCATTGGATTTCCAGAAATCTCCTGGACAAAATGTGTGGAAGAAAAATAATAAAAACTAGATTTGCCAATGCAAACAATAGCGGATGGCACCCTTCCCACATTGCCTCTAAACTGCAGCCATTTTGAAAAGTTAAACAGTTAATGCACACAAAGCCATAAGAATGTATTTCTCTGTAAATCTTCAACAAATTTGGAACATTTTTTAATTTTCACATTTTTGCAGTTTCCATGGCAACGGCAGCCATTTTGGAAATTCTGAAGTCCAAAGTCTTATCTCCAATTGTCAGTTACCATCTATTATCAGTTTCATTTAGTTTAGACCATTTTGAAATTTTTGGATATTTTTGCTGTTTCCATGGTAACGGAGTTCATTTCGAAAATTCCAACAACAGTTGCAACATTGACTTACGCCATGTTACATATTCATGATGTTTCTTTGAGTTTGGTCTGATATTCCTTAAGAAAATGCTGCTTTGATGTTTTTTCCCATAGGGTCAATGTTAAACTTTTCTGCAGTTTCCATGGCAATGGCAGCCATTTTGCAGAAGCTAAGTACTGTTGGTACCTTAGGATACCACTGCCAACAATACCATAAAGTTTGATCCATCTAGGTCTTATAATGAAAGATTTGGAATTTGCATTTTTTTTTTTCACATTTTATTAGTTTACATGGCAACGGCAGCCATCTTGATGATGCCATACCCCGATTGCACAATTTCATATGGTGGTCTGCATTATGGTATAGTTCCATCAATATTGGTCAAGCCAATTCCGAAAAATAGCATGGACAAAAAAGTGTGGAAGAATAAATATAAGTAAAAAGAAACGAACAATAACAATACGTCACCCCAACTCCGTTGAGGGTGCCATAATAAAACACAGATTTTTGTCATGAATTCTATTATCGCCTACAAAGTTGGAGAGTGTCATTTGTTAAATATGCATATAACACAAGGTGAGCTACACCGGCTCTTTAGAGCCTCAAGTGTTTATCTCGAACAAATACACGTAAATCAAAAAATTACCTCTGGAATTTATTGACGAGTTAATCTTGATAATTATAACACCAGTAATTAAAATTTCCGGTCATTTAACATGTTTAACACTGCATCGATTAAGACAATCTTTTCCCACGATTGTTTACATCAATAAAACTTGATCAATAAATAATTCCAGATACATTGTTATACATTATGAAAAAAATGATTTTAAATATTTTGTATCAATTAAACGTAAATCAAGGCAACAGTAGTATACCGCTGTTCGAAATTCATAAATCGATTGAGAAAAAAAAAACAAATCCGGTTTACAGACTAAATCTGAGGGAAACACATCAAATATAAGAGGAGAACTACGACACAACAGAAACACAACACTAAAATGTAACACACACAGAAACGAACTATAATATACCAATGGCTATTTTCTTGACTTGGTACAGGACATTTCAAGAAAAAATGGTGGGTTGAACCTGGTTTTTGTGGCTAGCCAAACCTCGTGCTTTTATGACAATGTTAGATATAACATTAAAAAAATGACAACATTACATGACAGGACTACAGTACAAATAAATGCAAGAACATTCAGGACAAAGAAATACACAAATAAACATTACAATAGGACATTTCGACATGCTAATAGTTATCAAAGGTACACGGCTTATAATTTAATACACCATACGTGCGTTTCATCTACATAAGACTCACTAGTGACGCTCAGATCAAAATAGTAAAGCCAAACAAGTACAAAGTTGAAGATCATTGGTGACCGAAATTCTTAAAAGTGGTGCCAAATACGGCTAAGTTATCTTTGCCTGGGAAAAGAACATCCTTAGTATTTAGAATACTTCTTACTTTTGCAAACAGTAAATTTATAAAAATGACCATATAATTGATGTTCATGTCAACACCGAAGTGTTGACTTACCACAGAAAAAAAAAATAAACACGTAAAACAAAAAACGAAAGCACATAAAACAGTACAAGATAACATCGCATTGTCATCCACAGAATAGCGCTACGCTACAAAATGACGTCACAGGTGAAAGTGACGTCACGGAAATTTTCGAAAAGTTTGATGTAGTTCAATCAGGTTTGTAATTATGGCATTTAATGTATGATACAACAATTATAAATTTTAATTAATATAGAATTTTGTTAGCAACCAGATAATTAATTGTATTATCTAGCTAGATCTATGAAGTTATTAATTTTATAAATAAAACTATAAAACAAATAAAACGTAATCATACATTCGTGATTTTGATGTGTGCACAATTTGATAAAAACTACTCAATCCGTGTTCTTATTCGTTTGCATTTACTATTGCGAAAAAAGATCGAAATAAATAAAATATGAAAAGAAATCTTTATTTTCTCAAAGCTATTGTATACGAGAATTTACAAATTTGTCAAATTTATATCAAGCTAAGATCGACTAGAAATTGTGCTCTCGTTTTAAAACTACAAGAGAAATTACGGCAGTGGAAAGAAATAACATAAAGACAAAACAAACAGTCATATAGTTTTATTATATTGTTATACGACCATTAAATATGCGTACATAAATAGACTAGCCTATCGATCCCCTACCAATATTCATCTGGCTTTACGTTAACCTTACCAAGCTAATCAAGAGTTGTGTCCTTTAGTATGTCAACCTTCCGATAGTCGCTTGAGTCGAACTGCAAGTACATCGAAATTTTCCTCTGTCCGTCTGACTTCGAGATATATAATATACAGACATATTGTATGTGTTTAAGTATTCCGTTTGTTCAGTTCATTTAATTATTATTTCATATTTAAGATATAGACCAATGTATATCAACACCATGTGAGAACAATGGGACTTGTACAAATAACGTCTATTCATATAATTGTCAGTGTACTGATGGTTATTCCGGGACAAACTGTCAGACCATTATCAGTAAGTACATATCATACTATTGGTTTTAAATGTATTAATTATCACATTTTAACTATTTGCTCAGCAAAAAAACAAATAACATATTATTATACGTAGTTTTCAAGTAATACTAGTTTGATAATGCTATAGTTTGTCATTTTATAAAGAAAATCACAGATGGTTTTAATGCAGTCTGTCGGCAAGATCCATACATGTTTTAATCGTTTTATAACTTGAACGATTTATCAATAGTACTTTTACAGTTAATATATTTCAGCTACTACCAGTACTCAAGGAATGTCCACAGAACCTGTCACGAGTAAGTTAAATAAAACCACCATAGGATTACCTATCCATAAAATACAGCCTCAATCCAAAAATGAGTGATTGATTATTAATGGTTGCTTAAAGTCCAGTTTCAATATACACATTCTCAAGACAAGTATTTTAAACCTCGAATTTCGTACGATGTGTTAATGTCAAAAAAATTGAAATTCGCATTTGATTTATCAATAGTACTTTTACAGTTAATATATTTCAGCTACTACCAGTACTCAAGGAATGTCCACAGAACCTGTCACGAGTAAGTTAAATAAAACCACCATAGGATTAAAAAAAAATACACAATTTCACTCACTAACGTACATATCCATAAAATACAGCCTCAATCCAAAAATGAGTGATTGATTATTAATGGTTGCTTAACGTCCAGTTTCAATATACACATTCTCAAGACAAGTATTTTAAACCTCGAATTTCGTACGATGGGTTAATGTCAAAAAAATTGAAATTCGCATTTTAAATTTTTTATTGCAATATTTTTATTCAGAATGTCCTGGTGTCGTATTATATAATCAATCTCGCATTTCATTCTAACGTTCTTTCATGATGAATCTACGAATCCAACATTGGACGGCACCGTGTTCATTAAAATATATCAGAATTTGTTATGTAAGATTTGTTCTTGTGTTGTGAAAAAGACATTACATAATATAGAGACAAAACGACTTTGTATGACGCCCCGTTCTAACTGTATTATGTATGTTTGTTTACGTTTATTTAGTTTATATTTCATGCTTTAGTTATAGACCAATGTTTTCCATCACATTGTCAGAACAAACGGATTTGTGCAAATAGTATTTATTTCTATAATTGTCAGTGCGTTGATTGCTCAATCTTATTAAAATGTAGATCTCCGATTTCGTTATACTACGTTACTCATATGTAGTAACGTAGAATAACGAAATCGGAGATCTACATTTTAATTAGATTGGTTAATGGATATTCTAGGACAAACTGTCAGACCATTTAGCTACCTGCAACTCATTAAAAATTACACAGCTTCTCTTTGTGTTGTGTGTTGCTTAACGTCCAGTGGCTATCGTTTGGAGTGACAAATATTTAAAATAAAAAAATGTAATTTAAATTTTACCCCGAAATAAATAAAGGCAAAATTTGTATACCGCTGTTCAATAGTCATAAATCTATTAAGCAAAAACAAATCCGGGTAACAAACCAAAACCGAGGGAAACACATCAAAGTAACATTTTTATTTATATATTGGAGTTAATGTTTTGCTTCTTTGTTTAAAGTTAGTGGTCATCATGTTGGTATCTAGAAGAAGGATTTCATGTTTGACTGTATATGGTCTAGAAAGGCTGAGAATCGTGTGCACATACCCTTCCTCACACACATGCACACATGCTATACCTGTACTAATTCATGCTGTTGACCCTATTTGTATTGTGGTAGTATGGTTTTTCTAAAGCGTAATGTCTTCATGTTTGGTATTTATCTTCTACCCAATAGTGTTGGTACTTAATATTATCATTATAATGTATTATTGTAATACTAAAAAAATCGTCTGCTTTATCATTCACAGATTTTTGTTCCTATCATGTAGGTGAAATATTTGGTAACACGAAAACAAGTCTTGTAATTGATGACGATGATGGAGTACAGAAATTTAAAATTATTCAGTATTCAAGGGGAAATGAGGGAAAAATTAAAAAAAAATGAAATCCATCAAAATTTTAAAATTATTTTAAGTTGACTTTTTAAAAAAACAGTGGATCAATAATGAAGCTCCAGGCAGTCATATTCTCATATTACAAGGTTTTCTTTTTCAAATCATATTTTATTAAGTTGTGTGTTCGGCAAGAAAATTACATTAAACACATATGTCTTTGTTCCCCGCAATAGTAAAGCTAGATCGTGGATTGTCAGATGTGTCGGGACAGTGTCTCCCTGATCCCTGATTTACCAATAGCTCATATTACATTGTTTAAGATATAGACCCTTCCCTTTTATCTGTGTCAGAACGATGTGATTTCGACAAAAAAACATATATTTAAATAGTTCCTCTTGTCCTTATTCCTGTGAAAGGACTTATTGCTCCGCAAAGACATATACAAATTGCATCATCATATTGACAATAGTCAGTTTAGATAGATATGCATTGACAATATTCTAGAGCAGACAAAATAACACACGAAGAGGGCTGACACTGTCATCCTCTTGTCCATCCACTCGTCTATCAAAAAATTTCATAACATATTAATCGGTTTTTGTACCAATCCATGTATAAAGGAATATTTTGATAGAATATATGGAAATTTATTAGGCTTTTGGATGAGTTATAAAGTGCAATTGATTTTTAGATTTGCCAGGCAGTAACGTCCTACACGATCAAGTCATGTAGCTGATATTTCACTATTTAAACTTAAGCTCATGATAATTGTGTCATAACGAGGGAACGTGTACAAATAACCTATTCTCTTATAGTTATGAATATGCATATTTGGGGAAAAACTGTAATAAATATTGTAAAGGACAACAGGAAGTTCTGATTTCACAAAATACGTGCAAATACTATTATTTATATATTAAATCTTTTCAATATTTTCCAGCTGATGATAATGGTATAAGTACTACACTAGTAGTTGGTGTAGTAGCAGGTGGTACTGTCGCTGTTATTGTGATTGGTGTCATTGTAATTGCAGTTGTAAAGTCTTCTTCGGCTGGAGCAACAGTTGGCGCTGCCGGTGTTGCAGTTGTATGGCAATAGGAAATGACGATATACGATAATACACTTGCTACTACTCACCAAAATAAACAATTATGTTTTTGATTGCACACGTAATTGTTCAAATGACTGAACATGAATTGTTTGTAACATTTAGAACTTATGTCATATTAATATAAATGATAAAACAACCTGATAATTGTGTACTTTCAACTCAAGTTAAAGAAATTTCATGAGTGGCCAAAAACATGAAAATTATAACTCGTCGGCAGTCTTGTCTACCGTGATTATTTGAATTCTGAACCTGTGCACACCTAATTTAAGTTATTGGACAAATGTCAAGCTGACATATCCTATGTAGATCTTGGGGTTATAATTAAATGGTTGAAATAAAGGCATTTTAAGATATCTAATTACTTATGAGGATAAGATTGTAGGAACATTTCCGCAATGCCATTTTAAAGATAACGTTCTCTCAATAAATACTTCAAAATTTGGTGACTATGTTGAACGCATCTATCCCATCGAACAAGAGATAGAGGATACAACAGATACTCAAACTAGAGATAAAGGATACAACAGATACAGTTGAGTCTGCCTCATATCTGGACTTACATCTAGAAATTGACAATGGGGGTCGGTTGAAAATAAAACTTTACGACAAAAGAGATGATTTCAGCTTCCCAATTGTGATCTTTCCATTTCTATGTAGCAACATTCCAGAAGCGCCTGCATTCAGAGTATATAACTCCAACTTGATACGATATTCCTGGGCTGGTATTTCCTATCATGATTTCCTTGAAGGGTTGCTGCTCACAAGGAAGCTTTTAAACCAAGAGTTCAAAATGGTGAAGTTGAAGTCATACCTTCGTAAATTCTACGGACGCCATCACGAGTTGGTTGACCGTTATGGAATATGCGTTTCACGGATAGTATCAGATATGTTCCTAATGTCGTAACTACAATCCCGTTCCCTTTTCACGAATATGACCTACCGGGTTTTTACTAAAATTAGCAACACAACCCTTCCGGAGCACCGGAGATTAACCCCAGTGTTTTGGTGGGGTTCGTGTTGCTTAGTCTTTAGTTTTCTATGTTGTGTCTTGTGTACTGTTGTTTGTCTGTTTGTCTTTTTCTTTTTTAGCCTTGGGGTTGTCAGTTTATTTTCGATCTATGAGTTTGAATGCCCCTCTGGTATCTTTTGCCCCTCTTTTAAAGAGGCTACATCTAATAATACAAGATTTACAAGGAAATAGGTTGAATCAGTTAACATCTGTAGCCTAAAATCACCTTAGTTCATCAGACTGTAAAGACCAAAGAATTCCTTTGACGTAGTGAAGATGAAAACACTTAATAAATCACTTTGCATCACAATCAAACACAGCCTTATGTGGTGAAACTCATGCTATAGAAATGAATGCGTGAAATAGGGTCATCAAATGTGATTCCTCGTGTAAGGAAATGACCAGGCTCTATGCACAAGATAAATTATTCAATGGACCGTTACGTAGGTGGTCTGTTGGAAGACAACACTTCTGTCCCTATCTAACATACCTTCATTTTAAGCGACAGTCAGCCTGACTGTCCTTATCCGGATCAATTCATTGTAGAACTTAACTATTGTATTAACTATCAATTTAGTTTAGACCTTTGTAGGAATGCAATATTTTCTACTGAACGCACAACAGCCATGCAGTCAATCAAAAAAAAATAATTTTTTCTCTTCTTTATGTTACACACTTCTGTTTTGAAACTGTTTACTCTTCTTTATGTTACACACTTCTGTTTTGAAACTTGTTTTCTCTTCTTTATGTTACACACTTCTGTTTTGAAACTTTTTTTCTCTTCTTTATGTTACACACTTCTGTTTTGAATACAGACTCTTTTTTTTTTTTATCTCACCTGGCCTAATAGGCGAGAAGAGCTCTTTTCATCACTTGGCGTCCGTCGTCCGTCGTCGTCGTTATCTTTTACAAAAATCTTCTCCCCTGAAACTACTGGCCCAAATCTAACCAAACTTGGCTACAATCATCATTGGGGTATCTAGTTTATAAAATGTGTCCGATGACTCCACCTGCCAACCAAGATGGCTGACATGGTTAAAAATAGAACATAGGGGTAAAATCCAAGTTTTGTCTATTATTTTGAAAACCGTTATAAATAGATAAAATCTGACGCGAGCACAACTGTTCAAAATGATGAGCTCTACCATTTGTCCATATACGTCAAAACTATCAGACGACTTCTTATAGGAGTTATTTCCCTAAAATGACAAATTTAACCATTTTTGATCATTTTTGCCTATTATCTTTAAAACTATAATAGATAGAGAGAAACTTCAAATTGCAAAAATTATCAGCATGACAAGTTCTACGAATAAGCCTGCATGGTGGAAATCGTCAGTCAACTTCTCATAAGAGTTATAGCCCTTTGATGTGTTTTTGCCTTATATCTTAAAAATTATAATAAATAGATAGAAACTTAAATAAGCAAAAATGATCAGTAAGACAAGATCTATAATTAAGACAATATGGAGGAAATCATTTAACGACTCCTAATTGGAATAATGGACCTTTGATGACGATTTTTACCATTATTTCTCACGGCGTTTTGCCCTATATGTTAAAAAATATAATAGATTAATAGACGCTTAAATCACAAAAATGATCAACATTGCAAGTTATACTTACAAGTCATTTTTGCCAATATAGTTAGTAGAGTGTCACTCTTTGTAGGAGTGATTGCCCTTTAATTAGGAATTTTGTTATCCTCTTTTGTGTTTTGAGCAAAAACTAAAGAATAAAAGGGACACTAAACAGATTAAATGATCAGCAAAACTGAGATTTTTGTCATGAATTCTGTTCTCGTCTACACTGTTGAAGTGTCCTTTGTTGAATATGCACATAGATTAAGGTGAGCGACACATGCTCTTTAGAGCCTCTAGTTTAAATTCGTTGGCAAATTTTGTTATATTACCAGAACAATATGTCTTTCTGACATCTTGACAAGTAGTTTATAAGATAATTATTTGAAATACAAAGTGAGTGCATACTATCACCATCATCATACTTTATTTCCTCCTATAGGAGATTGACATAAGACAAAATGCAAATATTATGTACAATTATAAAGTTTTGAAATCACATATTATTAGAAATGTCAATAGCTTAATATCTTGAATGAAAAAGTATTTACAGTTTACAGTATTTTAGGAAGGAAAAACCTTCGTTAAGGACTTCCAAACGATGTTCCGGTATTAAATTGTCACAGAGATCTTCATGGTTGCCAAGCAAAAGATCTAAGAAGCTCTCTTCCAATTTTGAAACCGTTGTGTACACGAAATTGAAACTAGTTAATTCAGTTAGTCTGTTATATAGTGAAAGTCTCTGTGGTTGAAGTTCTGTGCACATACATATTTGGTGGTTCAGTATTATATATCTAGAACAAAGTATCCACACAGTTTGCAATTTCCGCTAGTAGGAGGAGTAGTCCAGAGTTTAGCTATATGTTTCGCGGTTAGAAGTCTGTCACTAATTTTTGCATATTGCCACAGGAAATCATAGTTATTGTTTTCGGATAATCTTGAGAATTTGACGAAATCGTTGTCCCTGCGCATTTGCTCTTCCTTTTGAATTCTTTTAATTGGGTTAACAGCACTACTGACAATATAAAAAAGAAGATGTGGTATGATTGCCAATGAAACAACTATCCACAAAAGATCAAAATGACTCAGACATTAACAACTATAGGTCACCGTACGGCCTTCAACAATGAGCAAAGCCCATACCGCATAGTCAGCTATAAAAAGCTCCGATAAGACAATGTAAAACAATTCAAACGAGAAAACTAACGGCCTTATTTATGTAAAAAAATGAACGAAATCAAATATGTAACACATAAACAAACGACAACCACTGAATTACAGGCTCCTGATGTTTTTCCACTGAAACTTGGTCGGGAATGTGCCTGTAAACATATAGTTTGTCAAGAATTTCAAAAGGGAGTACTTTGATAAAATGTTAATTACATCTGGGATGAATCCATATTGTTTTCTAAATGTATCTCCGAAAAACTGGTATAGTCTGTAGATGAAAATTTGTTTTGTAAGAGATTCCGCCTTCATTTCACAAAGTTTACACAGGAACATCAGTTTCCGTTTTTCAACTAGTATTGGTAGTCTCTCGATGTTGATCATCGATTCGCACATATCTGACAGTGTTCGTTTAGGAAGGCCTTGAATATGTTTAACAATGAAATGTTGATAAGTTTCAAGAGACGTCTTTCATTTTTAACCCATTCCAAAGCTCACATCCGTAGGTATAACGATTTAATTGTAGAGGCTACACACAGTTAACGGATTTAGCAAATAAGTTCCAGAACCGGATATAGCAAAATACGCATTTCGGCCCTTCCTATACATGAAAGCTGAATATCTGAGCTTGGCGATAAGTCAACCGTTCTTAATATTCCAAGGTGCCTTGTCTCGGTTAAAATGTTAACATCATTATCATCAAGATTGAATACGTGTTCTAATTCATTTTTGTAGCATACAATGACAGATTTAAGCGGATTAAACTCAAATCTCCATCTAAGGGAGCTACCATTTGATTTTTATGGGGGGGCTAGGATGAAAAATTTTGTCCTGCATTTTTTTTTAGCTGTTATCTCTGTCCTGCCTTTTTATTTTTCACTCTGTTCGGTCCTGCCTTTTTTTTTAGTTTATCCTGACTTTTTTTTACCTAAATTGTCGTCCTGACTTTTTTTTTTGCAAGTGTCTCATCCTGCCTTTTTTATTACTCAAAACTCCTGTCCTGCCTATTTTTTTCAAATTTCATCCTAACCCCCCCCCCCCCCCCCCCCCATAAAAATCAAATGGTAGCTCCCTAAGTGAGTAATCGTAAGCACAATTTAACAAAATTTGGAGTCTTTGTGGTGAGGTACCGATGCACACTACATCGTCAGGAAATGATGGATTACTTGTATGAATATTTAAAATATTTGCACTTCCAACTAATTTCTAATTCATTTAATAGATCATTAATGTACACCAAGTAAAGAAAGGTCGATAGTACACCACCTTGTCTGACGCCTTGTTGGACTTTGAAGGGTACTGATACGTATTCATTGACGTAAACGGCACTTGTTATATCGCTATAACAATCAGAAATAACTTGTAGCGCTTTACTATTTATACCTAGACGGAATTATAGTTTGTATATTAGGCCACTATGCCACACTGTATCAAATGCACGGGAACTGTCCAAAACGCAACGAACAATTTGCATCCTAATTCTAAGAGGTAATAAATAGTTTCTTGGAAGTTGAAGGAGGCAGTAATACAGCTTAGTCCATTTAGAAAACCTTGTGGTAAATGGGAATAAATCATTCTTCAAAGAGGTTACTAGTCGCTTATTTAATACAGTTTCGAACAGTTTGTAAAGTATTGGCAATAGCGATATAGGACGATAGTCTTTGGGGCGCTAGTTTGCACTTTCCATTACCTTTATACAATGGGATCAATAAACCATTCTTCCAACACAAGGGAATACGACCAAAACGAATCACTGCATTAAAAATACGGAGAATTACTGTTTGTAGTTTACTTCCACTGTATCTAACATGTTCGTTCTGTAGCTTGTCATAGCCTGGTGCCTTTTGTAGCTTGAGGTTTCTAATCGCTGTTTCGATTTCAGCTAGGTTTATTTCCCCTCCTGGGAGGAGGCCATTACTTTTTGCACATAACTCGAGCGTGCGACCTACAAATTCAGTCACGTAGGCCTTGAAATCACTATCAAATTTAGCGTTTTCGTTTGGTGTATACACGCCTGCATAAAAGTCCCTCGGGGTCTACCATGATAAATCCATGGCCTGCGAGCTAAGCATTCAGCTTTGTGAGCTTGTTTTACTTCATCTGACCAGTACGGCTTAGTGTTGGGATTTAAGTTTGCTAGCTAGTGTACCTAAATCTAGAAATGTACTTAATGGCATATCCAAAAGATCAACTGCTATTTCATTTGTAAGTTCGTTGTGTGCATGAAAACTACTATCAGATGCTATGCGCCACGACGGCCAAACAATATTACCTCCATTTGACGAATTAGCAGCACACGGTAAACTCAGTTGTAAGAAAACAGGTAGGTGGTCTGAAGTAAGACTCAAAGTTCCTTCAGGAATATTTTCGCAAAAAGTTACTTCATTAGCCAATTTCTCGCTGACGAGAAAATAACCCAGTACAGTACGAGGAGGAATGAACTTGAAAGATGAAGGATCACAAAGACTGCTAGCATTAATCGGAACTATGTTATTCCTTAATATGAAATCTGAAAATATGATTGATTTGTTCACATTATTTCGTTCAAGGTCGGTTACTCTGCAACTAGTGTTGAAATCACCAGCTACAATCACGGGGCCACATTTTGCATAGTTCTTGACATAATCTTCAACAATGTTCAGTTCATATTTATAATTTTGCACTAATTATTACTGTCTGCGGGTAAGTAGACCCAGAAAAAAATATAGAGTAGTTTTTGTTACACTGTATTTCAATTCCTAATAATCTTTCAGAGACCGGACAGTTAATTGGTAACCGTTTTATGTTGAACTTCAATGTTTTCTTGTACATAATTGCAACGCCACTCTTTCCACATTTACAGGTTTCAATGTTAATATTTGTATCTGCTATACCTATACTGTGGTAATTAGTGTCTAAAGTGTTGCACAAATTTTAGAGAGTGGTTAAATAACTTGTGCTCCGATAATACGGCAATGTCACAATTCGTATACCTAAAATACCTAACAAGTTCTGTAAGACAAACTGTGGATGACATTATACCGCGTACATTCCAAGTCAAATCATGATTCAATGTAGTAATTAAATATCCAAAATGTACACGAATGTAACTAAGTGCCATCTTGATAGTGATGTGTCTCAGTTGAATGCTCATTGTTAAGCCGATCGTTCCATGCAAAATTATTATACCAAGGTCGACAGATTATGTTGTTGGGCCAACACTTTTGTCATATTTATCTCGATAATATAATTATTCTACAAATCACCTGAAACAGGCAATTAGCACGTACATACATAACGTCGCGAGGTTAAACATGTTTGTGCTCAACTCTCCCCTAACCTGGAACAGTGGTGCTACAGCACAACATAAGAACGAACTATCAGAGTTGAAAAGGGCTTAACTCATCAGATCGATACAAAACAGAAAAAAATCTAACAAAAAAAAAAGACAAACCGCACTTGACAACAGTTTTTATACATCCATAACCACTAAAGATCTGAAAGTATTCGCAATTACTGACAGCTAGTTCAAAGACAATAACAACTAATGAAAATAATCATGTGTATACTAGTTTGCTTGTTTGACACCATATAATAGAAAAACAAAGGATTTGGGATATCCATGATCCATGACACAACATCAATATTTATATGCACAGAAAAATAAACACAAAAAGCGGGTGCAGGACGTTGGATGTTCAATTCCCGACCCGGTCAAACCAAAGACTTTACAACTGGTATTTTCTGTTTCTCCGCCAACATGAAGCATTAAGGAGTTAGAGCAAAAACTGGTCGGCCAAGAGTCATAATAATGTGTCCGGATAGGGTGACATACCACCCTGTCGACTGATATCGACTGTTACTTTGTGAACTAGCAAGTTTGAACTCCGACTCAGCGTGTAGTTCTAGTTTAAATAGGGTTCATATTAATTTTGTATTAACCTCTTCTCGTACTGAATAAGTATTTGATTTGCCACTTAACGTTAAACAGCCTTCAATTCATCCATCTCAAGGGAAGGAACTTTGTTAGTTGTATTCGTGTGTCATATCTAAATGCTTGCGATATTTGGAAAATTAAGGTTCAATAAGCCACTTTCGAGTTCGTTGCATTTGTCCGTCAAAAACTTTACTTTGAGTGAACATCATTCGTGCGTTTAGGGGCATTGTCACTACCTTCCCATGTTGAGCGAGCGGTTGAAAAAATATGATGCTCCTTATAGTGAGCATTAAAGACCCGGAGATGAAAAAATGTGATACAATTCAAACGAAATCAACCGCATGACTTTTGTTTTGTGCTTAAATAATAAACTAAGAACAATAGAACAAACAGCAACCAACAACAACTACCACATTATAGGTGTCTGACTTGGGACAGGCACATTTATAATTTGGCGGGATTAAACAAGTTTGTGAGTGCTCAACCCACCCCTTAGCAGGGACAGCTGTCCAGTTTGCAGTATTTGAGGCCCCAAGAAGAATGATGCCGAACAATTGATTCTATTTTAAGATGATGATGAAGGATTACTGGTTAAATTCACGAAAAATCAATATGCATATTCAGAACGAGAACAAGGTCATGTAATATGAATATTTGTACTAGACCGACAAGCTGAGCCGGAATCTTAACGTGCTAGATCATAAGGTAACAGTCCGCAGAAAGACATGTCACCTTACCTAGGAGGTTGATTCTACATTTAGATATCTATTTACCTTCTCTTTGACAACTAAGCCAGAATGACGTCGTAAGCTGTTATACGCCTCAGAATCAGTGGATAATCTTACGACTACAGTATTTGTGATCTCTTCTGAATAGGTGTGACTAAAAGTTACAGGATGAATAGTATACACTGTATTACCATCTTTAATGGAACATGAAACTTTCACTAGAGTAGGACATAAATACAAACTTAATTTAGAAGATAGGAGTAAAGTAATTGTATGATTGTTTAACTGTGAAAAGAATGATTTTTTTAAAGTAAAGTTTAAAGTCTGTTGAATCGATCACCTTTTGTTAGCAAATATAATTTCTTTTCGAAGTGCAAAATTCAATAATCGATCTTTTTTGTTAATAAACAGTCTCAAGTACAGACATTGTGTAAATTTCTGTTACAAAAAAAAATTCACATATTCACACTCTTCTACTTATTTCAGAATAAGTGTTGGTATTACTATTTAATTGAAACGAGGATGTATGGTACCAGCCATTGTTAGACCCTAAGATTGCAAAAATGGTAAAAAAAAAATAATACTTTAGAAATAATGTTCAATACAAGTCCTTATTAGTCAATAAATATGATATTAGAGAAGGACCACGCAAGCGCAAATTACAGGAAACCGTTTGTTATGTCATTGAAATCAAACACATGTATACAATTGACGTTTCAGATCCTAATGAATTATGTGTAATATTTTCAATACCGTACACCAAAACGTTGTGATTGGTTAAAAACATGCAAAACAATGTAAATTTAACCAATGACGTAGCTTTATTTTCATTTTGGTGTACGAACAATAAAATTACCCATAGACCTTAACGGCGAATTCACAAAGGGATATTTGAGCTTAAATCGAAATATTATAGTTGTTTAAGATAAACTGAATATCATGTAAAGAAGTCATATGATATCAACATATAACGTCACACTACTCAAATTGCACCGAGTACCCAAATTTCACCTATTCAACAAAAATAGCTGTGGAAAGTTTTCTTTGAGACCAAACACTTAGTTTTTTATGAGTTGACATTATACACGTCTTTCAACATAGCTGAATGTATCTAAATATACACAAAACGTTCATAGTAAATATCAACAGATGAAGGCTGCGTTCACTGGAAAAAGTAATCTACGGAAACGTCGTCATGCGACGTTCTCACATAGTCATCTTTTAAAAATGAACATTTAAATATGTTACAAGCATCCAATTTTTATAAAATGGACAGTTATCATGGACTAATGTCAAATTGTTCTAAATATTTGAAGAAATGGAACAAAACATCTGTTATTCAATTTTAAATGATGTGAATTCAAGCCTGGATGCAATTTTTGTACTCCTCATTACGGAATCCTGGATCGTTTGGAGGTCGGTTCAAACCCATTTTTCTATGATTCAAATTAGATTCAAAATTAAATTGGTGTTATCATATAGTAAACAAGGACATATCTACAAAATAAACACAGAATGGAAATTTGTGTCTGGATCATAAAAAAACGTAGGTGAAAAAACTGTCAAAATAGTTGCAATTTGGGTACCGTCACGTTACATGTACCAATTGATAACTCAAGACTTAAAAAAAAGTTTATAAATGACAGATTAATATTACATGTACTTTTATAAATATGATTTCTGCAGTTCTCTTTACCACCATTTTCTACATAAGGAAATGCCTGTACCAAGTCAGGAAAATGACAGCTGTTTTCCATTCGTTTCAATTGTTTGAGCTTTTAATTTTGCCATTTAATAAGTGACTTTCCGTTTTGAATTTTCCTTGGAGTTCGGTATTTTTGTTATTTTACTTTTTACCAATTTAAACAGCAATTCAATAAAAGTAATGATATCGGTTCTGCTTTTTGCAAACTTTTTTTGTATATATCAAAATGAAAATCATGTATATACATGTAGCTTTCCTAAATAAACTCTTTTCCAGTGTATATTATAAATTTCTAGCCTCCTCACCCGATTGACTCACGTGGTAACATTTATTCTCTAATTTTCAGGCTTTTTTCATAATTCTCGATTGGTGTGAGAAAACTATTTCTCTTATCTAGAGAGAACTTTGTTCTTGGCAATTGATTGATCGAAATTCAATTATGGCGTAAAATTTTCGTTATTTCTTCTGAATTTTCTTTTGTGACGTAATGAAAAAGGTGATCATGCCTGATGACGTCACATATAAAGAACACAAATTTCTGCAAATCTTTGAAAAGAAAGAATAAACTTATATATCGCCTTAAAATTATTAAGAGAAACAGATTCCACCACTATAGCTCGTGTATTATGATATTTCTCCACTCTAAACAGTTTTAAATGTTATTATTTAAAAAGCTCGCAAGCCTGGCGTTTAAAAATATTAAAATTTAACTGTCTGTGGAGAAATATCGTAACACACTTGATGTAGTGGTGGAATCTATATTTTATTGCTTCATAACTGTTAATATGAGTGAACTATCTACAACAGAACGTTAAGTTAAAAACAACAATTAATCAATGATTTAACTTGATTTGTTGTAACTTCTCCGCTAAGCATTATCAGATTTTTTCCATCACCATGTGCTTTAAAATATTTTTTACAAATAATATCTTGCATATAAATCTTATAATACATACAATTGAGCATTCGTTATTTACCAAACATTTCATATAAAACAGAACAACATTGTTGCCAATAAGTAACTAATGCATATAGCTGACAACCAAACAGAGGATATCTTTTTTTTCCAAAATGTTCATGTACTTGACATTCACCCTTGATTAATATAAAGACGTCATTACCGAACATCCTTGATTGATCTTTTTTGATAAGAAATATTCATTTCAGCAAGGAATTATATAATAAGTCTGACTTTATAAATCCTTGATTTCAGATTAGATATTACTTTAATTGCATATACTATTCTATTATCATTCTAACAACAAGAAAATTTGATATTGTGGAGGCGAAACGTCAACTGATAAACAAGCTGTTCACAAAACATTGAATTTTTCGAAATACTAAGGCTGTTCTATCCCAGAAATAGATTAACTATGATGTGTTTATTTTCAACACTATAAGTAAAATGTTTTTATTTTTATGTTTGCACGTTAAAAGTAATATAAGTACTTGTAAGTACGTACTTACAACATAGAAAGTAAACTTAGTATTAAAAATGTTTACATCTTTTTCCTGCACTTATATCTTAACTTTATGCAAGGGTACATATCGATTGATTGAAACGTTCAATTGATGAAGAAATCACTATAAGTAAAATGTTTTTATTTTGATGTTTACACTTTAAAGGCAATAAGTACTTGTAAGAACTTCTAACAACATGAAAAGTACATTCAGTATTAAACATGTTTACATCTTTTTCGTACACTTATGCAAGGGTACATTCAGTGGCGGACCCATAACTTTTTATAGGGGGAGGGGGGCTGACTGACCTAAGTGGGGGCCCGCTCCAGTCATGCTTCGGTGATACCCTATATAATCAACCATTTTTCCCCACAAAAGGGGGGGGGGGCCCAACGGCCCCCTGGATCCGCCTATGACATTCTTATTGTTTCAATTAATAAAAATAAGAAATCAAGTTGTTTTTACAGCACTTTGAAAATAGGCCAATTGCGAGGATTACAAACCTGCTCGTGCATTTTTCATTGTTATTCAACGCAAAATAATTATCTAAGAAACCTGGGACGATCTCATTTCACAAAGGATTTCTATTGTCTACTTATTGTACCTCGAACTTATTTACCCGGTGTAGGTCTTTAAGTTGAGGTTCAATTTACTTAAAGTTAATCGGGCATGACTAATTAGATACGCCCTCTTAAAATCAGGGGGTCCGAAATAGGATCGGGAAAAAACACCCAGCAAAGTACCTTAATTTACAATTAAAGAATTTAAATATGGTGAACCAACACCTGAGGTAGTAATTCTGCGGTAGGGTAATAGAGGGTGGATACCACTCGGTATTCACAGTTGTCTTTCACTATAAAAGTTAAAAAAAGACATTGAAGACAACAACAATTTAAGAATTTATTTGTTTGATTCAAAGTGCTTTTGGTCAATAATCAGCTGCAATAGAAATTTGTTTATAAAAAAAGTCCATATCTCATTTACTTATAGTGGCCGTTATTGATTGCAAATTCATGACGTTTTGTTTATGACATTCGTCTATCGTGGAGAAAAAAGAGGGAAGGAGGGCTAATAGCTTAACTTACGAGTTCGATCATTTTATCACATAACTGAATGCTTATTAAAAAAGTTTTAAATATTTTTTTACTATTCTACTGTTTTTATACGATTTATAACATATGCATTTTTTTGCCAGGCAAGCATAAAACTAAGAAAAATAAAAGTTTTTTCAGGTGTTTTTGCTTTATTTAGACATGAAAAGGGAATAACGGACGACTAAATTAAAGAGTTTGATTTCATATAATGCATTGACCTTTCGAATATATCTCGCCTCACAAGTTTTGATTGGACCAGTGAAACCTAGTTCAATACGGTTTTATTCATTGAAGTTTGCTTGCATAGTTTTTTATTTTAAAAACACAAATAAAGCAAGATCTTTTTATTAATTGGACTGAATAGACAAAACTTATTTTGCATTCGCATGTAACGTAATGTAGGAAAATAACCAAATCAGATACAAAAGGAACATTTACCGGATAAATATTGTGCAGGACCTTATGCATCTAGGTCTGTTCCATTTAAAAGTTCTGAAACACGCTGATTAAAAAAACTAATTGTTGGAAGAGTTTACTTACTTTTTTCCAAGGTCTGATCTTAACGAATCTATTTCATGATTACTGACAGATCAAAAACATCAAGTATATATAGCATGAAGTTGTTAGGGCATAATATTCATTGGTCAGTTATAAATGAGGTCTGTATGGGATTTCGATTGCCTGATTAATAAAATAAGAAATCGTTATTTTGAAAAGTTGGATAAAAAAATATAAATTTACCCCCTAATTTTGTAAAACTATCATTTAGTGTTATATAGATGCTAATTTTTTTTATCATAAATATTAATTTTATGCCATTAAATCGGTCCGTTTTCATTTCAATTTGGTAACTGTTAATTGTATATATCAGTCTGAGTACTGTTTAACTATCATTTAAGTTGAACATATTTAGACTCGTCCAGTTCAGGGGAATTAGGTTTCTCCAAGTGCTTTTTATGTACTTTTCTTATAATTTTGACGGTTTGTAAGTCAGTAAAAATTAAATGATTAAGTTAATATTGACATTAAAAGACCTCCTCACAAAAAGGACTGTTCAAATCCCCTCGCCCTTTGGGCTCGGGGATCTGAACATCCCTTTTTGTTCGGAGGTCTTTTAATATCAATATTAACTTATCATTGAACTTTTACTATTACGAAATGACTTCCTTTAAATTCGACTTTGATAAATATGGATTGGCAATTTATATATGATTTGATGTTCAATATACAAAAATGTATGTAACGACTAGTTATTATATAATTGTTTATCAAAATACGATGCCATCTTATGATGTTATTAACACATACTTAAATTAGAAATTGCAAAATGCCTGTAAATTATAAGTGGATTGATGGTGGTTGTTTAGCGCCCAGCGTCAATTTATTAAATAACATGGCTGCATATTCAGGACGAGAACATGTTAGTGCAATATGAATATTAACCCTTCTTTGTAATCAAAGAACGACACGCTGAGCTGGGATTTTGAACGTGCTAAATCACAAGGTTGCAGTCTGTAGGAAGACCTGCCACTCTACCGGACACATTATTCTGACTCCGAATCGAGCAGCCTTACTCTTTAATGCCTCGTTTTAGGGGAGAAGCAGCAAATACCAATTTTAAAGTCTTTGGTTTCAACCCACGACCTCCAACACCAGAAACGAGCAGTTAATTCACCATAAATGAACAAACCCTATCAGTAATGATATGTGTCCATAACCTTCATACGTTAACTTTAAACATATTTTATTTCATCAGCTTAAATATTGTATGTGTTGTTTTTTTTCTTTCAAATTTTGATTCATTTGTATGTTTCGGAGTTTAGTATTGCGTCCATTTTGCCGTATTAGTATACAATATTGTTCAGGGACCAGCTGAAGACCGCCTCAATTTGCGGGACCCGTTGGTGTCCTTGGGCTGCTTTCTGATCTTTGGTCAGGTAATTGAACTCGGGTGGTTAGTTGTGTCACTAGCAATCATGCCATATCTCCATATTTATTTTATTAATAGAAAAACAAAAAATATGGGGGATACATTCATGACACAAAATCAGTACATGTTCAGCAAAAAACACACAAAAAGAAAATAAACAGCGCTTTTATTGCTGTTCTTCATCTAAAATCCAAAGTGAGGCCTTCAACACAGAGCACAAAAAAAATCTAACCTCACTGTTAGTTTAAAACGACCTTTATCACCGAACGAATTTATTTGCAAAAAAAGTGAAACCTTCGTTAACGATTTGTAGCAATATAATATTCAAGCTTTTTCAGTCGTGTATAGAATGTATTTCGAAATTCAAAAGCGCGGCTTCATATTTATTGTTTTATTCAAATGAATTAAATAGGATTGGGCAACAAACCATATCTATATGTAAGCCCTCTCCACACAACAAGGTACATTATATCCCATTCAAACAAAACAACATGATAAAAACTAAAGTAGTTGTGTTCAGAAACGGATGGCAACCTGTAAATAATCGTTTCCTATATAATACCCAAGAACTTCAAATCGTAATTTTTTTCGTTTACCTTGGAATGTTGGTACACTTTAACGGGAAATTCTTACATACACAAAAACGACTGTCCCAACAAGGATCTAGAGCTCTCTAATCACTCTTAAACTGTTTGAATAATATCATCATTTCTACACATCAACAATGTCTTCTTTACGACAGTATGGTTGGATCGGTTCTGAACTATTCTTCCGAAATATGGGGGTTTCACCGCGTCAACAACAGAGTCTAAAAGATTATTCATAACCATTTTTGTAGGTTTGTTTTAAAAGTAGGTTAACGTGCTCCTATTAGTTTTCTGTGTGGCGAGCTTGTCCATCGACAAAATGTACCTATGTATGTTTTGAGAAAACAATTAATCTTGAAGTATTTGATTATACGTATTGTTATATATAAACCAGCTTTTGAATATGATGTATACAAAATTTTATATGACGATGCAAATCAAGGTAAAATTAATTGGGCATCTAATGTATGTAATGTGTTATTTAGTCTTGGAATGGACCATATTTGGATTGACCGGAATAATTTTGATATACCGTTTGATGTTATAAAGACACGCATTAAAGACCAATATCTGCAAAAATGATCAGCAGATATATATGATTGTGAGAAATTAAGTGTATATAGAGGTGTAAAGATTGATTTTTGTTTTGAGAATTATTTAAGCTACATTAATAATGTTCACATTTTTACAAAACTACGAAGTGGTACATTGAAACTAAATGTTGAAGTTGGTCGTTCGTTTCTCTGATCTGATATACTAAGAGAAATGTGCCTATGTGTATGTTGAAATATGCAATGTGTTGAGAACGAAATTCATTTTGTATTGGTATGTCAAGCATATAGAGCAATTAGAAATTGTTTTCTGCCACGTTATTATTGTTCATGGCCTAATATTTTAAAACTTTCTTGTTTGTTGAAAGCTTCTTCTATATCGCTTACAATTAAGCTCTGTAACTATTTCAAGAATGCATGGAAAGCTAGGTCCGATATTATACAATTACAGCCTTTGCATGAGGTCGATACTATCAGATTATTACATGGCATTTTTCATATCGCATGTATTATCAGCCCTAGGTTCAATATCAGCCCAAGAGCCGCATGGCTCGAGGGCTGATATTGACCGAGGGCTGATAATATATGCGATATGAAAAATGACATGTTATGATCTTTTTATCATATGCTTCAACAGTAGAAAAAAATAACAGATTCATATATTGATCCTTCTACGTGGTTCCCGAAAAGAAGTTGAAAGAGTAAAAAGTTCACCGACGTCGGACCCAAAATTTGATAGTCAATATGAAATCTTTCTATCATATGCCTCAACAGAGAAAAAAAACACATTTTAATATGGACGAATCGACAAAATAATTATTCAACAATATACATAATGAACATTGTTTGGAAAAGTCAACTTTTTTAAAGTAACTTTCTAAATAAAGTTTCAGAAAAGCTTAAAAAATGTATTTATTTAATTTTTTTTTAATTTTTTTTTTTTAATACAATTTAATTATTTTACACAATATACTTCCAGTATTCAAATAATTGTTTTGTACACTACTTTGTAATGTTTTTCACTGAAAACGTAGCATTGAGGTGTATTTTCCGGAATTTGACGAGTATCACCGGAATGCCATGTGATAACGTTACGGAAAGGCATGTGATAACAATCGAAGCATGTGATAAACTTTTCATATCAGCCCGCTAAGCACCAATTCGAAAAATATGGAAAATACTTTAATTTAATGCTATTATCATACGGTAAAAATCATATGTTATTTAGTCTAAGTATATGATAAAAGGATTTATCACATATTTTGTACTGATATGTACGTTTTTGCATGGCCAATAATAGCCGGAAGTCAAGGGGCCAATATCGATATCAGCCCTCGAAATCAATATCGATTTTAACTTCCGGTAACCTGTCAATAAAAAACATGTTTCTGTATTGTTATGAGTTACAATGTTTTTGAAAATTTAATAAACTTTTATTATCATAGAAATCTGGTAAATGTCATTGATATGGTCATAATTATAAATTGAGAATGGAAATGGGGAATATGTCAAAGAGACAACAACCCGACCAAAGAGCAGAAAACAGTCGAAGGCCTACAATGGGTCTTCGACACAGCGAGAAAATCCCGCACCCGGAGGCGGGCTTCAGCCGGCGCCTAAATAAAAATGTGTACTAGTTCAGTGAAAATAGACGCCAAACTAAACTCCAAAACATATAAATGAACTAAACTTAAAAAAAACAAACAAGACTAACAGAGGCCAAATTCTCCTGACTTGTGACAGGCGCAAAAATGCGGCGAAGTTAAATATGTTTTGTGAGATCTCAACCCTCTCCCTATACCTCTAGCCAATGTAGAATAAACAAACACACAGCAAGACGCACAGTAAAACCCAGTTTAAAAGAAGTCCGAGTCCGATTTCAGAATAAGTAACAAAAGACAAAATGACAATGATACATAAATTAACAAAGGACTACTAGCAGTTACTGACATGCCAGCTCCAGACTTCAATTAAAATGATTGAAAGATTATGTCTTCATCATATGAAAATCAAGCACAATCCCTCCCGTTAGGGGTTTATTATCATACCATCATAAAATATATGAGAAGAACATACATGTAACCCGAATCATGTCAACAACTGGTTTTAGAACAAATGTGTTTATTTCCGATGCAAAGACCCTTTGAGTGAATCAATATTAATACCCCCAAAAAAGTCATTAATTCCACTATTTTAAAAGGCCTTATTTGAACAATTTATTACCAGGTTTTTGATTGTACCAAGTATACTTGTAAGTAGAATATACAGTTTAGTACTGGAACAATGGCTTGAAAACGAAATAAATCTATATTTGTAACATGTGTAAGGTGCTTTGTGTAGCTTTGGAAGCCAGTACATAGTTGGAACTTTCAATGTATTTGGTTCTGCTTGTAAAGAGATAGCTAAAAGTTTATGTTTGTTACAGATGTCATTTTCCAAATATGGAGTCAGTTGGAATGTTGGTTAATTCGTGATTTCCTTTTGGTTGAATTCGTGATTTCCTTTTGCAGAACCTCAATGTAAAATTTCGTCAAACAATAATGATATTATTAGTAGACTTATAAGCTGGGACAAAAACTACTTGCTATGCGGGTTCTTATGTTTGATACGAGAAATAGGGCTTTTATGGTTGTTGTTTGGAGTAAAATGTTCTTTAAAATGTTGTTTACGTATATCAACTATTTTCATTACTGAATTAAAAAATGAATCTAAGGATTTCTTGTCAGCTTTTTTGTGTTTTATCCATTTCTAGCAGTAAGTACGGAGTGAGTCGTGGATGATGTAACGATACTCATTCCAATTAATAATGAACGAGGGACGATATTTAGGTCCTTTACTGAGGAATGATTTCGATTCTCGGTCACGAACGATGTTACGGTCTCCAGTATTAACATGGGAACTGGGGCCATAAATGTATTCGGAATTACTGCAATTTAATGACGTAGGTGTATTGTCACTGATATTAACATCTTTACACACTTCGCTATAATTAAACACATATTTCCGGGTAAATTGTTTGTAAACATAACAAATAAGAGGGAGTTCAGTAGTATCAAAATAGCCAAGAATTGGTTCTTCAACAGAATGACCATTAAAAATACCGGCAATATTTACAAAACCAAAACCTTTATTGACATATTTGATTTTAATAAAATGATTTTTGTGATCTTCAGGTGTAATACCACCATTGATTTTTCCCTATTAGTCTTTGTCAAATTGGCACTTTTAAAAAAATTGTATAGTATTGACCTTTATTTCAACCAAAGAAATACTTTGCATGTATTAAGTTTAATCCTTTCCAGTGATACAGTGAAAATTTCACACTACATTTCATTAACCAGCACCGGAAGTAAACAACCCAATTTTTACACTGTTATTTACTGGTTACCTGCTTTGGTAACTATGTAACCTTACCGCTCCAAAATATTTTATAATATTTTATAAGACCACCAAATAAAAAAAAGAATGCTGCTTTCAGACATCCAATATACATATTTACGACTCAGAAAAATTTAAGTGCACTGAAATGCAGCGTTAATGTTCTACAACTGTCAAATTCAAAGGAATATTTTTTTAGGCCTACTTTCGTAACCGGATGTGACGTACCATGATTTGGTGGTATTACACCTTCAGGGCGATCAACTTTGGGAAACAGTTTAGCATAACAATATGCAATTATAATTTGGACAAATTCATAATTAGGACTGCATTATGGAATTGTGTTGCAATCCTCTAAACTTTTATATAATTTATTGACAGGTAAAGAACAGAGCTTGGTTAACAGATAATGTCTATTGTTGTTTTTATATGGGAAATAGAAATCAGGTCCGAAATATTTATATTGTTGGTACGAAATTTTCTTTGATTGCGATTTTTCTACGCCCATGAGAACGGTTTTTATGAATTGTTTTAGAAACTACATCCAAAATGTTAACAGAATCGGTTCTTGGTATATTACCAAATCCCATGATAGTATCATTAAGACCGAGAGGATAGACTGCTGTAATTTTTTGATCCAACTTAATTCAATTCTTTTCTGTGATCGTACAAACTTTGAATGAGATTTCACAGGCTGCGTACTTACTACTTCTAAAGGTTGAACTGTTAAATATTAAATAGAATGATTGTGATTCTTAAAACGATGAAGGTGTTCTTGAGTGAGTTTAGATAAATAGCGTCCAATTTCACCAACGTACTGAATACCAAATCTCGGTTTGTATCATGTGAGTAAATAGATCATGCTGTTAGTTTTTCAATTGATATCCGTTTCAAAATTAAAGGAAAAGGTGCAACCATTAAATTTGGACCTTACCGTATTGTTGGTGGAAAGACGGGGACATGTAGGTCATTTTTTTAGCATGACACTTATCGATTGAAGGGTAACCCCGAATTTTATTATTAAAAATGTTAGCGATTGTAGTTTTTTTTAGATAAGCTATTTTGAAGATTGAGACGTGAAGATATTCTTTGAACGAGTTTAGTATTAAGTATTTTTCCATTTCTCAGATAAATTATTTGTTTTTTTGTTATCCGTATTTCGAGTTGAAAGGAGCAAAGACTGGCGTCCAGAATATGAACCAGAACACAGGAATAGAATAAAGTAAAATAGATGAAACTGTTCGGGCAATGACGTCAAACGCTATCCATCATCAAATACCCGACAAAATACGATATCTACAAACCAGAGAAAAAAAAACCAGAGTATGTAAATCTAGCGCCTGACGTCTGACAAAATAGAAGAATGGGGTTGAATAGTGAAATATGAGTGGTTCCGTGATGAAGGCCATACATTGACCTATAATGGTTTACTTTTAGAAATCGTTATGATGGAGAGTTGTCTCATTGGCACTCACACCACATCTTCCTATATCTATTTATATAAATATTCCTAAAATAATGAACATAGAAAAGTTCTCGCTCGGACACACATTCCATTATCTTATTTATTATAAGAGCATAAACTTGAAGCACGGGGAGGCACTCTACTGTCTCCACACGGCACTAAAGACAAACTCTGTAAAAAATAAAATTGAAAATGAAAAGGGGGAATATGTCAAAGAATTACCTGTTTACAAACATTTGAATTAATGGAAATACATTGTATTAAGAGTTGTAGAATCTACATGTAAAAAATTGTGTATGTTGTTGAGTTATAAAATTTGTAGTTGATCTTTAACAACAAAATGCATCACAACGATTAAAAATATTATATTAAATCTATTGCACATACATTTATATCTCCAAAGTAACTTTCTTAAAATAATAAAATATGCCAAAATGATACAAAAAATTAATATATACAAATAGCAACCATTCAATAGCTTTTTTTTTCTTTTTGATCAATGTACAAAAAAATGAGGATAAAAATTTCAGGTTGTGCATGAATAAAGTAACAGCTATAACATCACTTCGGATATAAGTATCAACAATTTAACATCATAATGTTGAAATTCTGTTTCATAAACAATTGTTCAAACAACAAAGACTTATTGATAATTTAACATTAAAAGTATCTATTTTCAAACATAACCACAATTGTCCATATGCATAAATGTTTTTCAATTTTCTATTCAAAACCATTTTGATGAATTTTCACTGTATGTTTCCTCTTTCTGTCGTTCTGAGGCAAATAGGAGCTGCTGGTCTACATGTGGAGGTATAGAAACATATGGACCACAGAAATTAATAGGGATACTAATGGGATGATATGCTGCTGATGCTTGAGTATTTGTTTCATCTTTAAACACATTTTTGAAATGTGTGGGATGAATTGTCACTGGAACATAATGTGTTCCAAGAGGATGAAGAACAAAGGCTGGAAGAGGCACCTGTTTTGAATTAAAACGTCCATCCCTCTCAAAATCATTCTGATATCGTAGAACTTTATTTTGCTCACAATAACTGTCTGTAGAACTATTTTGAGATCCCAAATATTGACTATGTTGAGTGACAGGACTGGAAGTTCTACAGCCCATTTGATTTTGCTTTCCTTGTTCATTTCCATCTTCCATTGAATCTGATGATACATCACTCTTGAGGTAATAAGGACGTTTTTCTTGAGAAAACCTTTTGGTAATATTGTGCTTGAATTTGTAAGAATGTGACTTGTGGTAATCAATCTTGTGTCTATTACTGCCTTCATATGAATTCTGGTCACTGGACCATGGACTGCCTCTTGACCGATCACATTCATTTTTCTCTGCTGTATCTCTCTGAACAGACTGCAGCGTAATACATGATGAGCTTCCATCTGACAATGACTGATTACTGGAACTACAGTATCCTGATATTTGACTGGATGTTTGTTTTGTTGGCGTCAGTAAGGTACAAAGCTGTTTATCCTGTTTTATCACGGCCATGTCGTTTTCAGAAATTCCCATGCCTTGCACCACTTGACCATTTCTCGATGAGTTAAAATTTGACATTGTTGCTTCCGACATCAAGGAATTATCAGGCTTTACATATTGGAAGTCAGATGCAGATTTCACTACAAAGGAAAACAATTAAATGAAATGTGTGTAGTAGTGATAGGTGTAAGTGAAGAGAAAAAAACACCTTTCTTGCATTACTTTCCAATAATGAAGGCCATTAGAGCTGACAGTATGTATAGATATATCTTGTTGAAGACTGTATGTTGACCTCTAAATGTCACAAGTATTTTTGTTGTTGTGTTGCTGTGTCAAAAGACATACACACAACATATCTGTTTATTCATAATTACCATCACCTTTAGAATAAGTATCGATAATTATCAAATAATAAGAAACTAATTCATTAATTTTATACCATAACAAAACAATTAAAAAGTTATATCAAATAAGCTTACAAGTAATCAAATATACTACATATGTTTTATATAAATATAAAACCATGTATATGATCGTATTTGTTGGGAAGCAAAATTGGATGCACAACATTCAAAACTCACCAAAATATCCTAGAGAAATCAACAATTAAACAGAGATACCTGATTGATAAGACAATACACATGATACACAATTATAACATTTCAAAACCTCATCGATGTTAAGGTTGTGCTAAAGTTTTTTTTAGGTAACATCCAAGACTAAGCCATTTAAATTACAAGATAAAACATTCATCATGCAGATCTGTAGTGCAAAAACTAGTACTGGACCAGTGCTTATCGACTGTTCAACCAATCTTAAACATAACCGAAGATTATTTTGAAAATTGCATCACCAGTTTTTAAATAGCTAACCCTATTCATGAGTATCTCCAGAGATATTCAAATAAACTATGGAACAACTGGTCATGAAATTTTCTTATTGACTTTCAGCTATGCCTAAGACTAAGAAAAAGAAGTCACAACTAATATGGAATATAGAGTATTAGTTTCTACACCCAGTAACATGTACATTGTATAACAGACTCTTGTCTACATGGTATCACTTAGTGGAATATAAGTAATTCAATGAAGTCTAATTTATACACTAATCTGAACTCAAACTAATACACAGTCGTACATCATAACTACTTAGACTGAGACGTTTACTAGTGAAAGTCAAAGATATGTCAAATTTACTTTCATTAAATTCAAAATATTATAGACGATAGCCTGTTAATACAGTTATTTCACACGTCACAGAAATATAAGAAGAGCATCATTAGAATTATAAGTGTTTCACGTGCATCTGTGAAGTAGTGTTATCATATTGCCTGTCAAGGTCAATAACAGTACACAGATCTATGATTTTATGAACCACATACTGAGTTTTAAAGAAATAGATGTTTTACCTTGAAATAACAAAATGCGTCCTGAAAACAACTGTGTTAGAAGAGAATTGCAAAATGAAAAACAAGATGTTTAACAAACTAAAATTACCTGAATGTTAAATTCTAACTGATATATAAATAAATATATATGAGCAAGCAATAACTTCTTTACTTGATTTCTTTTCATATTCTTGTACATTATAAGTAAACAAATACTTATGTAATTAATTTTCTTTGTGTTAGATGTAGTTTATATTTCTAATCAAACAGTCAGGGGCATTACTTAAAACAAGAAACATTTAAAATGACCTATACAAGTAATGTTGAAAACGAGGCTATTTTACATATTACTTATATATGTAACTTTTCTAATTTGTGAACCACAAATCTGGGTAAGAAAACCTTATTTAGTATATATTTTTGAAATATCACATCATGAGGACTTTGCGTATTACTGAGAGTACTACCTCTAAAAAACATTCAGTCCATGAAAGTACCAACTATTCAATTGTATTATGGACAGGATAAATTTTAGAAGAGCTTGTTTCGCTTACATTTTACCTGCATCTTGCATAATATTTACCATTAACTTTATATAATTTTAAAAGGATCATAGTGCTATGGCAGTTTAGGAATAACACCACTAATTATTAGCCCCTTGCTTTCTATGTTAAATTTTGCAACTTCAAGCATTCATAGCTATGTTTTCTTAAGTTTAAATAAAGTTGTAGTCATTTCATGTCAAAACTATACCCTATCCTGACTTGTGTTAAAAAAATTTAACGTACCTTTAATTTCATATTAGAGCACACTGGTTCCTGGAAGTTTGGTTGTTCAAAAACAGGTACTTATGATCTAAGCAACAGGGAAAATATGCCCACCCATATGGCCTGTATTTGGTATTTGTTAGACATATACGTATTACCGTAAACCACACAACAAATTTAAAGATGTTCGATAGTCTTTATTTTGATTTTTTGTCACATATTCGGAATATTGCCTGCTTACCCCTACTTTTCCTATTTTTTTTACATACAGATTTAAAAGCCATTTTTTAATACATTATAAAATCCTTTAACTTTTTATAGTTTTGAAAGGATAAAGTGCATATGTTAACCTATAAAAAATCAAGAATCATTTCCCTTCAAAATTTGTAATTGTATTTTTTTTAATTTTTTTTTTGCATTTTTGTTCTGTTATACATACTATGAATTTTATAACATTCTTTTGCAAAAAAACTTGTTATTTTGAAACAGAGAAGCAAACATTATTAAAAAATTATGGTTAGCAAAAGAAAACACGGATATGATCTCAGCAAAAGCATGAACAACATTACTCTATTTCTAGAATAAGTTCGTTTGTCGTACCAGTGTTATGCTGGAAAATATCATTTCTTATTTGTTTCAATACGTCTAAAGGGTTTTCGGGTGTTTCTCAAGTTGTTTGGTAGGAGTATCTATGTTGTGAAAACATTTAAAAAAACATCGTTTCCCCCCCCCCCCCCCCCAAGTGTCTAAGGCGTCGTCTACAATCCTATATATAAGTTCAAATGATGGTTCATGGGAAACATCTGTTGTTTGAAATGTAATTCGGGGATGACAAAAATAACTAGCAAACTCTTCATGTAGTGTAAGCAGAGGGGGGAAACATAAACCTTCTGCAGTGGAAAAAGGGGGCGGATAACTATTTGACGAGCAGCAGCCCGTACTTAGTGCTCCAACGACAAAGAAAGGTGGGCCAAAAACATATCACTGATGCAGCTAGTTAAAAGGAATCAGCTAAGCAATAATATAACTCCTTGACTGAGAAAGTTCTTAAAATATTAAAAGCCTTGAGAGTCAGCTCTTATTCAGAATTACACGATTAAAACAGATTAAATGCTGTTAACAAATAGCTAATTTCACATTGAAAGTAAAATATTTTCTCTCATTGTTTTCTTTTATTAAGCATGAAGCGTCACATCTTTCGAGACATTGGGTATTTTGAGATTAACCACAGGTAAGTTTACCTGTAATTATCAACGTCAACTTAACAGTAAATGTAAACTATAGTTTCCGAAAATGTCTAATAGGCACAAGAAACGAAACTTTTTTTTAAAAGAAACAAACTTGATTTTGCAAAGATGTTTGAGCTTTTGCTCTGTTGCAGGTCTCAATGCTAATTTTCTGATGAAAACCTGAAATAAAAGTGCTGTTTCTTTGCTTTAGGTGTTGTCAAATACACGTAGGAATTGTGTGTCATGAATTAGTTCCTTTTTCCCCTTCCTTTACAAAATAAATTTTAAGTGTCAGAGTTATCTAAAGTTTGACACACAAGTCAACTTGTTTGTCATTCTGAAGCTTATATCTCAGGTCTATTACAGACGAGACAGTATAACAAATCTTACCCGTGGCAGTTTAGCCTTTTTTTACAGACTGGATCTCCAATTAATCTGGTGATATTGCAAAATCCAAAGGCCTGAAAAAAAACAACATGTGGTTTACATAGACCTGCCCATAATATTTCTTGCGTTAAGTTGTGTAACATGTCATTGACAAGGTGTCGTTTAGGAACTTAATGTTTGCAAGGTGACCCCATAGATGGTAAATAAGCTACATATAGTGATACTTTTGGTACAAAATGATGAAGAAAATTGTAGAAAACACTTAAAAGACCAGTGGTGCCGTGACATTAGTTTACTAAGGTATATAAAAAAGGATATTTTGCAAATATTGCTTATAACACTGCCTAAAACTCTATAAACCATTAAACTGTATATAAATAACAACTGTAGGACGCGGAAGAGCGATGGGTACGCTGATGTGCAATGGTCTGCGCCGAAGTACGACACGATGATGTGCTATGGTCTATAAGACGTGTGATGGCTAGTTTAAAATTTACAGACGTTCTATAATTATCAGAGGTATTTTTCTGTGCAAGTAAGTATATAAAGACCAAACATTCAATATTTTCTTCACTTGCAGTAATAAAATCGCTGATCTGTGTTATTTCTTGTTCAAATTCACAGCAGCCGTTCAGATTTTTCGCTTATTTTGTTTTCAGTCTAACTAACTAGGAAGTATTTGTATTTCAAACAACTACCATATTTTTTTAGTCACTGCAATAAGTACTGGTTTAAAGGGACAATAGCTTGTGGTATGTAACGTCGACTTACAAACGATTGTATGAACGGCTGCTTTTGTTTTGTTCAAGCTATTTACAAAGTATAATGTAAAACAACGTTACAGTGAAGACTGGAAATGCTATGGCAATTTTTTATGACTGTTTGTATAAACATTAAACTGGTTATACTCTCGATATTTTATATGAAATGACAGAAAATCTTCTTCTAACAAACAAATTGACTACCAAATCAACATGTAAACATGAAAAACATTGAAAATTGGATTTATGTAAGCCATCGCACTTCAGCGTAACCATTAACAAGATAGCGTCGCAATGAAACAATCGCACTTCGGCGTGATCAAAAACACATTTCAGCGTTAAACCATCGCACATCAGCGTGACAAACACGCTTCAGAGTACCAACGCAGTTTAGAGTCCTACCTTCATATGAAGACCAATAATCAGTTGTGCTTGCATAATAAAAACGGACCCAACCAATTCATATTATTTGTTCAAAGGCTAAAAAACAAATTCCCAGCTTTTTAACAATAGTTTCCGTTGTATTTGGGAAATTTAAGTCATTATCAAAACTGGAAAATAATATATGACAATTAAGAGAGGAAAAAAATCTCAAAATATATTTCAAAATATCAGCTGCAACTCATCTTTAAATCTTTGGATGGAGATGATTAAATGAGTATACAAAAATAAGATGCATGATAATCAATTTAGAACAATAACAGTTCACTCATTTTGCATAAAACTATACGTTTTTGTTATTTCGAAATGTTACCATTTTAATTTAACTGATACGACTTAAACATAACATGTTCTATTTTTTATCCTATTTTATCAAAATCTAGATTGCTGCTTAATATAAAGTCAATATCTTTGTACTATTTTGGAAGTAGAACAACCAAATAGCCCAATAGACCACTCTCATTCGTGTTTTATAAATTTGTATATTTTCAATTGATATGCTTGTCTTATTCAATTGTAATTTTATTGATGAGTGACTGGTCCCAATCTAGTACTTAGAAATCAGGGAAATAGGTTGGTAAAAATCGAGGATCGATCTATTCGTGATTGGGAAATAATCCCTGTACATCAAAATTATAATGGGATTCAAATTTTAAATTTCGATTAATATCATGTTAATTTACTCCCCCCCATTAATTCATATTGGAGTACATGCTTCTGTCCAATATTTTATATGGAAAAACGTTTTATAACTAAATAAATAAGCAAAAGTGATAATAATAAAATCAATTACTAAGAGCACATATTTTCTACATTTTAAAAGTAAATGTCTATTTGATATGTTTTATAAATAACAGTGCACAGCAATTGGATACACAGATTAATTTCACTCACATCAATTTCACGTGAATTTAAATTCATGCGAATTTCACCTCATATGAGTTTATACGTGAATTTCACGTCAAATTAGTTCATGCGAGTTTCACGTGAAATTTTTTTCACCTGAAATTCATGTGGATTTTTTAGATAAAGTAATTCAAATAACATCTAAATTTTCAAATTTAAATAAAATCATGCAAATACCGATTTTCTTTTTCACATAAAATTCACATGACAAATTTTACTTAAGATTCTTGTGAATCTCAATTTACTAGAAATTCACATTACAAATGTTCATGCGAGTTTCATGTATAAGCTCGTTTAAGGTGAATCTCACGTGAAATTTTTCACGTGAATTTCATGCGAGATTCACATATCACGTGAGAAATTTTTTTGCCTGTGTACAGTAAAAGTATCCTCAAAATAGCACTGAATGAGGATATATATCAGTATATATATATATATATATTGCATTATTGGTTTTTAACTTGCTAAAATGCGATGGGTTCTCAAATACTGAAGCTACAATTCTTAGTAACATATAGGGAATATTTTTATCCTCATTACTCATGATCTATATAAATACATTTTCTGAACTGAGTGTTTTAATATATTCATATAATATAAGTAGGTGGGCATGATTAAAGTAAAAACTATGTCATCACTTCAGATATAAGTATCAACAATTCAACATCATAATGTTGAAATTCTGTTTCAAGAAACAGTTTCCTTTTCTTAACAAGAAAGAGTCATTGGTTATCTAATATACAAAAATTGTTTTTTTTTAAACATAGCCACAATTATATAATAATTATTCAGTGCAAATTTGAGGAGAGTTTTACTGTATCCAATTTCTTTGCACTGTTATTTATAAACATATCAATTAGACATGTATTTTTAAAATGTTGAAAAATGGGCCACTTAGTAATTACATGAATTAATATAATATAATCAATTTACTTATTTATTTAGTTGTATAGCGAGTTTTTTTTCTGTTTTCCTATCTTAAAAAATCTTCTGAAAAATCAAACCAAATCTGAATATCATCTTACCTTTCTGAAATCTCGAGCTTTATTCTTTTTGCTGCATTTTGTTCCATTTGAGAATCATACATTGCATTTCCACATGTTTTCATTTTGTTTACATAAGACACAATAACGTTAAACAGCCACATTTCGAACTTTTATACACAAAAACCACAGTACATCTCACGTGTCGCAAAACATGTAAAAAGTATGCTTCCTCAAACACGTAATTGATCTTCCCATCCCAACATTGCTCACACGTATCAACATATGTGTGAATTATAAAAAGATGACATTCGTGTAATGTATAGACATGGAATAATTATATTGACAGAAACTCCAACGAAAAATTAGCACATTCCCACTGTTTTCTTTAAGAAAATAAAAGGTTCCGACTCAGTTTGTCAAGTTCGTGATAACTCCTTTGTGGGGTATCTGTGATGCCGCCTTCGCGTTTTTTTTTAACTGAAGCTGGTCCTATCACGTGATTTGATATCGATTGTCTTATCTAATTACCAATGTAAATAAACACGGAAACTCCCGTGGTTATTTGTGAATCGCCACATACATAACAACACCTGTTTCCGTTCAATAAATGAAGAACAACGCTGAAAAGATCGAAAGAATTGGTCCATATTTAACAGAATGACATAAGAATATTAACTGCATTCGAAAAGAGGGCAAGCTTATTTTTAGTTTTGTTGAGTATGTTTTAATCATTGGAACTTGAAAATCGGGAAATATCCGATTATGAAAATTACATTATTCTGAAGTAGATTGTTTGCAGAAAATAATGTGATGCGCTTGTAGTGTGCCAGATGGTGCCAGATAACTCAAATTTTAAGTTAAAGATTGTAAACTTTTATCGAGTGTTACACAAATATTTATGGTTTTCTCTATCGTAAAAGGTTATTAACTTACATTGTATTTATCAAATATGTTTTAAAGACTAAAAGAGGTTGATAATTACACGCATGTGATGACCTCTACATACTATATCAGGTTACATTTTGTACGAGACATGCAGATGAATTGTTACACATTTTATGATAATTCCAAAGTTATAAACAACCTTAAACATTCAACCTAGTCCGAGATTACTCTGACGTCTGACAGATTTATTTTTACGGATGGCTTATAATATTTCTGGATGCATTTAAAGAACGATCACCATGATGGGCCCTAAGCAGTTTAAATTTTTTTATCATGGAAACCAATTTAGAATTTATTTATGTGTTTAAAAGCTTAACAGTTCTGAAACATCTTACACCGTCTGCTAAGCAACTTATGTTTCTGTTTCTTGTTAAATTGCATGAAATATTTGCCATTGGACTTTCAGTAAACAATGAATCAAAATATTTAATATTTTTTTCGGATCAAAGCTCTTAAACCCCGTCCCTCCGGCCATTTTTTGGATTAAATTTTTGTTGGAAATTCTTTCATCAATTACTTCATTAAAATATTTGTCAAAGTTAGCATTAAAACCTGATAATAATTACTGATAAAAACTTTTCCGTTTACTTTACATGAGAATTTTATGATTTTCAAGCCTGACATGTATATAACAGTTACGCGTGTCTAGCCAACGGCTCTCCCATGAATAAAAATCTGACTATTTTAATATTGATTGCAACTTAAACTGACATGTTTATGGCTTGTGAGTACTTTTACTCTTCAGTATTTTTGTTTTTGTTTTTTTATTTGGTGAAAACAGTCGCGGGGATTTCGTTTCTTTTCTTTTGATTTGATTTTAAGCAGCAAAACCCATAAAAACTGACATATTTATCATTCACATGGTCGGTAAATTTATTTCCTTGACATTTAAGTACACATTCGGTTATTTCGGTATGTTCCGTAATTACGATCATTGACGAGGTTCTAAGAATTTGATCGGAAGACATGTCGAGTTAATTAACAGATACTTAACGATTTTGCGGCATCGCACGTTAAACGTTTGAAGTGCGCTTGTTTGAGTTCCTGTCAATATAATACTTCCATGGTATAGATTTATATCATTTTACTTAAATTAACGATATCACGAGTCAATCTGCATTTGTGTTCTTTTATTTTCTACCAATCTGGGGCTATTTCACTAAGTAACAATCAAGTACAATGTATAATGTTCTTTTGCATTTTTGATTGTTTGTTAAAATCTCATGTTGCCCCATTGTGGGTCCCTTGATTTGAAATAAACGGCTTTTTCTCAGCTTCTTTTCGTGCAACCTGTAAATATGTTGAAGCCTTTTTAAATACTCCCCTTTTACATTATAATTATACATAAATATAACAACCGACGTTAAAGCTGTCATAGCTAGGTTTAAAATGAAAAAACATATCAGATTTCGTGCGTAAATATACAATTCCTTGGTACAGGTGTTCTATAGCCATTTTTTCAACATTCCAATCTTTCCGGGGAGAAACACTGGATCGATCCGTAACATGTTTACCTAATGAAACCATGCGAAAGTACCTTGTAGTTGAGAAAAATCAAATTAAAATGAAATCTCAGTAAAGAAAATTTAGTTTGGCATGCCATATAAAAACGTGTAACTAAATATGCGTTCCCAGCATAATGAGCTTGTTGCAACCATGGAAGTCACTTCCTATAAGTAAGTTATAACACACGTAGTATCGACGTCAGATCGAAGAGGTCTAGTACAGTGATTTCGTCATAGTTTGGTTAGGTTACTTCTCAGAACGATTGTATCTATTAATTTCAAATAAGCAAAATATACAAAGCAAATAAGATGTCTGAATCTATATTGTAGGTAAAACGATGTACATTGAAGTTGTTGTTTTAAGAAATTAACGCAGGATAAGCAAAATTTCGACATTGGCATAGTTTGGTTTAGCGATTGACATGTGTCAGTTAAGTGTCTAGAAATTTGTTATGGTTTATATCCAAATTAATACATATTACCTTAATATTGTTTGTCCGAGACCACAATTGTCGTCCCTTGATTTTGTTGTTCACGAATACAGTCCCTAGTGTTAACAGTGTGTTACTTGCCATTAACTTTTATACCCCTTCCAAATTTATTTCTCCATGTTTAATGCCTCAAATTGCAAGAAGGGGGGTAAAATTACATTGTAAAAAAATTTGGGTTCAGAATTTTAAATGAGAGTAGTAATTTGGTCCAGCTGATAAAGGTTAAAAATTAGCACTTCGGAAGCTGTCAAAAGATTTCAAGACGCCCCAAACATAAAAATGTCCATATTTTGAGTTAGAGCCGATGAAGTTTTCTATAATTTTGATATAATTTGTCCCAAAAGTAGTACAACACACTGTAAAATTTCTTTGAGAAAGCGCAGGTGGGATTTTTTTTATATTCATTTATGTTCTAAAAGAAATGCACTACGAAATAATTGTGGTCTCGGACCTGTTAGTTTGTCTGATGGCGCTTGTGAAAAAAGGAAGTTACAAAATGTACATTTTGAATAAATAGAAAAGAAGCTTTTTTAATCAAATTTGGTGGGCTCAATAAGCAAACTGTACATTTCACATTTTAACTTTTCTTGTGTTTCTTACATGTTGTTATGTACTATTTTATTGCTTATGTATATCTCTGAACTGAGTGTTCTGGCGTTTGTTTGTACTATATTAATGTCATGTAGTGTTGTCATTCAGCGATAGTTTTAAAATTGCCTTTAAATCAGAAGGTTTGGCTAGCCATAAAACCAGGTTCAACCCACCATTTATCCTTAAAATATCCTGTACCAAGTCAGGAATAATGCAGTTGTTCTCAAACAGTCCGTTTCTATATATGTTGACGTTTGTTTTTGGTTTTGTTTTTGTTGCAGTTCAGTGTTTTTGTTGTTCCGTTGTTTTCTAATTATAGTTGATGTGTTTCCCTCGGGTTAAGTTTGTTACTCATATGTTTTCGCTTAATCGATTTATGAATATTGAACATCGGTATACTACTGTTGCCTTTATCTAAGATAAAATTTATATAGCCACAGCTCTTTTGAACTGGCATTCGATAAAATAAATCAAAAAAACAGAAAGCGTTGCAAAATCGTGTCATGTGGGTATGATTAAATACTGTATTGTCAATAGAATTTTTTTGGGGTTGCAGCGTGAACATATGTTATTTCCATTTGCTTGAATTGAATTTATATAAGTAATGTTGTTCTTTTCAAACCTTAACGGATAGCTCGAACGGATGCCTAAAGATAACTGTTTTTCCATCTGTTCATGTCCGTTAGACGTCCGTTCTTATCCGTTAGACGTCAGTCCATATCCGTTGCATGTCCGTTTAGCGTACGTTTTATCCGTCGACGTCCGTTCTGTCCGGTGAAAAATGTTAAGCATGTTCAAAACTTTAAACGGACGTCCAACGGATGAAATGTCTGTTCAACGTCCGGTAGGCGTCCGTTTTGTACGGTACTCGTCCGTTTCCTTTCCTTTTGTATCCGTTACGTGTCCGTTATACATTGTATATCCGTTGGATGTCTGGCAGATAAATTCACCAACAACCTTCTAACGAACCTCTTATGGATAAAACGGATGCTGAACGAATGTGAAACGGACTTCTACCGGACGTATCACGGATAAAACGGATGATGAACGGATCTGGAACGGATAAATGCCAATTTCGCGTCAGAAATGCCAATTAGATTTCCTAAGGTTCATAAATTCTTATTTTTCATAATCGATCTTAGAGTAAGGACACGTCTTCACAATCAAGTAGCTCTTATTCAGGTCAGACACTGCCCTTTGGCGGCATTTTAAAGAACAAACCAAAACCAGTTACACAGAAACATTTTGAAAATTTATGCGATTTACATGTATTATTATTGTCGCATTTAATTTTTCCGTATATCTTGTTCATCCGTTTTATCCGGTACGCTTCTGTTAGGTGTCCGGATTTTCTCGCTGCATTAATGACCCATTGGTGGCTTTCGGCTGTTATCTACTCTTTGGTCGGGTTGTTGTCCCTTTGACACATTCCCCATTCCTATTCTCAATTTTAACAATTAGGAAAGGACTATTTCATATTAACTTGTGATCCATATGTCTTTGTTCTGGTCAGATAGTGTATAGGCATATCTCTTATAGAAACCAGAACATGAAAACAAGATGGTTCAGTATGTACATACATGCTTAGTCAAATGACTAGTTTATACAAGTTCACCCACCAAGATAACCGTACTTACTTCTCTTTATTATTCTGACAGCTTATCATTATGAAATATAAAAAAAAAACTAACCAGCATGTATAATCAACACAACATTCGAAGGTAGGATAAATAGAAAGTTGGACGGCACTTTATGTCTTTCATTGTAATATTCGATCGTTTTATCACATTGTCGAGTATTCCCTATTCAATTGGCATTAAACTTGGTATTGACTGATACTTTTGTATATCTTATCACACAGGACGTTAGAGCCCAGCAAATCTCATAATCGCTTACACGATTTAACTCACCAACATTCATTGTAAAAATCCCAAAATACTATCAAAACCTTCCCCATTACATTGTATATACACAAGTACAAAAGCCAAATGAGATATTATGATATGTATTCGTAAGAGATTAAATGGACAAGAGGATGGCGGTTTCAACCATCTTTGTTTTTTTTTTACATATACTACTCTGCACATTTCTCTGCTGGGTTATACAAAAATTAGGATATTCATAACTATTTGATATATGATATTATGATAAGAATCGCAATGTAAAGATCCATGTCTTAAACATGAGCTAGATAAACAGATTAATCAATGAGTTACAGCCTCGACATATCATACAATCTGTGACACGGTCTTACTTCTTAACATAAATCATAATTTGAAGAAAATGGAGTAATTTGTAATGAATAGCAGTTCAGCATCATTAATGTTCGATATTTACCTGTAATTCCCTAATAATTTACCAATGTATAGAGCGCAATCAGAACAATATATTGACCAATTTAAGGTTAAGGTTGTACTTGTCCTTCTGTGCATTCTGTAACAGTCAGGAAATTGATGTGTATAGTATGATATGTATTTGATAAACTGAACAAACTGATCAGTCAAACACTTATAACATATTGCACCTGGCGACATACAAATAAAAACGAGAACAGAAATGGGGAATGTGTCAAAAAGACAACTATCCGACCAAACAGCAGAATAGTCAATTTTGTCTTTATTACATATATGTTTTATTCCCAACACAAGACACAAACTTCTCGAAAAAAAACTTACTGAACTGAAATTCTGTTAATATTTTAATGCAGGATAGATACATTTAGTACTCTTTGGGTTATCTTTGAACATGAACATATTTTTTCTCTGTTATATATTTGATGATCTAATCTGTGATGAAAATGATGATTTTTTTTTTGTATACACAATGTCCCATGTTAACGTTTGTTTCGTATCAGGAAACATAATTTGAAACACATGAGATATTAAATAGTACTTCTAGTAATCACAGGCGTTTGTGGAGTGGATCCCCCCTTTTTCTTTATTTGTATGTTTATATTTTATTTGAAAATATTTTTACATACTTCAACTTATATTAACTTAAATATAGTTAACCGTATTAACTTATTTAAGGTGTTCAGAGTCTTTTCAATGCGATTTAATAATATTAGTAAAAAAAAATCTCCCTCTATCCTTGTCTTCCACAAGGCAAGAAAGATCGAAATTTGAATTTTCGTACATATGCTCGACTGCGGTATGTTTTCTGTCTCAAAATCTAGTTATTTTTAACAAACTTGAATGATATGAAAAGAGACTAACCTTTTCACCAATGTACTTGTTTTGTACCTACGATCTCCCAGATATCCAGAATATATTAGATTTTTATCAATTGTTCGGCTAATTTTGGCCCAAGTCCATTGCCACTAACGGAAGTCGATTTTTCGCGAACGTTTGAATTTTTGCGCTGTTTCTACTTGAATTCCGAATGCAATTACACTTAGGATAACATACAAAGGATTCCGAAACAAAATGGTTTACAATGGACGAAGATAAAAAAAAAATCCAAGCCTTTGATACAGCTGTGGAGGTACACAACCTTGTAATTACGGGCCAAGGTGGAAGTGGGAATACTTTTGTTGTAAAAAACATTGTAAATAAGTTAAGGTCGCTGGAGAAAATTGTGCAAATGACATCGTCAACGGAGATTTCTGCTTCCCATTAAGGCGGACTTGGGGCTATCGCATTACACAAATTTGCCGGAATATCTGATGGCAGACATTCCAACAGAGAAATTACAGAACTAATTTCTTCTGATGAACGGTATTATGATACTTAAAAAAGGATAATCAAAACTGACGTTCTTATCATTGACGAGGTGTCAAAAGAAACTATAATCCAAAGATCTGCAAGACACATTAATCAGGTATTTTATAAGCTAAGTCGGGTAAAAAGCTAATATTTCATATTTCATCAATATAAATTTCACATTGTACCATGTGCTTTCAACAAACAATGTTCTCTATTAATATATCAATTTTGTTTTACAAGAGACTTGGATCCTATGATATTTGTATTGCCATGTTTCAGAATGTTTTTTTGAGATTTCAAGGGCTACAACAATAAAACCACTTGTTTAACACATGAAAAATATCACACAATAGCCGTTCGCTTAAAGATATGAAAAGACAAACAACTTCCACAAGAAGACCTCATTGGCAATCACCCCACATCCTCTTATGTTTATATAAAATAGTCAACAAGAACATAACAATATTTGCACTCCAAACAGAAAAGCACTTCATGATCATCATATCATGTTTTCTCTACTACAGTGTAGTTTTCATATCCCATGATATTACATGTTTGTCCTTAGTATGCATGAAATATTTTCCACTGAACATAATGTAAAACAACATATAATTGAATGTATGCACAATAAAGAGTTTGTCTCTCGCTAATTATCTAGTTTCATATTCTATAGTGTTAGTGAGACCATGCTGTCAGTATTATGAAATCTTGTCTATTGTTCATCTCATATGTGTTTGGGGTACAGTTAAACTTTACTTTAAAGCTTCCTTTTAATTGTTTTTCATGTAAACATTCTTCCAATAAATTAGTACATCATTTACCTTTTATTTTTAAATTTCAAAAATTGAATTTAAGTTGAAAAAAACAACAAAATTAACAAGAGTGGACACAGACCAGCGTGGATAGTATTTAGCATTCTGAGAGTATTGCATAGAACTGTGAGTCAGCTCACTAAAGGATACCCCTACAACCCATATTTGATAAACTAAATTAGTTTAATTATCTCACTTGAAATATTTCAAACCAGGATTATTTTTCTTCGTGCATATTCCCAGGTTGTGTACTGCAACTGTGTAAAGTGTTTCGTCAATATCGGTCAATTGGTTATATTAAAGGAGGAGTTACAAATCATATGGATAGACGGACGGACGGACAGAGTGACTCCTATATACCCCCTCAAACTTTGTTTGTGGGGCTATAATTTTATTGATACTACATATATCTGTACCACAGAAATTAGTAAAGGGCTTTACAAAGATTGCTGTGATCCTTAGGGGTGCCTACTATACTTTTTTTAATTAAAAAAAAAGATACAACCTGATTTACATAATGTATTTATTATTTATTATTTATTGTAGAAATGTAATATTTGAGATTATGGTAAACAGGAAGACGCTGTCTATAGCTTCATTACAATTGTATGTTTCAAATTAATATCGTTGTTTTTTTACGGATTCAAAAGATTCTTAGTGTTGTAGCTGAAAGGATTAGTTCTATGACCTCCAGTATTGGATTTTCTTGATATGGTACTTTCACAAAGAATCACTGAATTCATTGGTGTTGCAGTACCCTGACTATGTTGGATTGGTGCTAGCACCATTATGAAGTGACCTTTCTTGACAGAAAGGTTTTCAATAGGATCACTGTTGAATCGACTTGGGATAATAGAAGAGCCATTATATCTGGTAAGTTTGTTAATACGAAAATGCTTAAACCCAATTAGCAGTGATTAAATATCCTGCCTTGTTTGATGCGATATAATACATTTCTATTTATAAGTTAACTGATTATCCTTGATCACAGATGATTCCCACTCTTTAAAGAAATGCAAAACATCATCATTAACTTTTAGTCTGGCATCAGATATGTCAGTTAAAGGTCGACAGTCTCTAAAAAATTTTATTAGTTGACTTGTAATTTTTGAAAAGTTCTATTTAGCATTCTAATTTATTTCCATTTGTCCCCAAACTTTTCTGATATTGGATCATTAAATTAAGCATATATGAATCAAGAACTTCCTCTGCCAGTTTGTTTCGAATTATTGTTTCACTTGTCAAAAACATGTGGTCTTGTTTAAGCTTCCAGTTTACAGGGAATGGATTAATCCTGGTATCTATGATGAGTTTATTTACAACCACTGGGTAGATGCCACTGCTGGTGCAGTTTTAATTCCCCGAGGATATCACCAGCCCAGTAGTCAGCACTTCTGTGCTGACATGAATTATCATTGATATGGTCATAATTATAAATTAACTGTTTACAAAGCGTTAGAATTTTTGAAATACTAAGGCTTTTCTACCTCAGGAATAGATCACCTTAGCTGTATTTGGCAAAACTTTTAGGAATTTTGGTCCTCAATGTTCTTTAACTTCCTATTTTATTTGGCCTTTTTAACTTTTTTGTATTCGAGCGTCACTGATGAGTCTTTTGTAGAAGAAACGCCCGTCTGGCGTAAATATAAAGTTTAATTCTGGTATCTATGATGAGTTTATTTACTTGATATTTCCCAAAATAAAGTAAACTTTTCTCCAGTGATCCCAATGAATTCTTTTATCCTTCAGAAGCATATTTCTTTTATCGTATTTGTTTAATCCACTTTTGTAGATATTGTTTCGAATTTTTTCCATTACATGTGAGAAGTCCATAATTACAGATATTTCAGGGCTGTCAGGATCAAAAACATTAAAAATAGTAAAAGTTTCTGTTCCAGCCTTAAGCTAGGTTCAAACTGCCGATCAGATCAACTCGATGATCCCGATTGTCCAAATTTCCACGACGAAGCGTGATCGAATTCTAGATCGGGCATGTTTACGAGTTATACCCGACTGCGATCCGACTGTACACGAACTTAACTCAAGGTTCCTGGTTCGATTCCCGTCTGGGATGAAAATTTCAGGAACTGAATTTTCGGCTCTCTCTTGACACCAAATAAATTTCCCCCACCTTAGTAGCAATATACCAACTTCACCTGCATATGGGATATATATTTCCCAACTTATTTATTCGATATTCAAAAGCTTGCAGCTCCTACTCACACTTTGTAAAAGGTCATCAGTGTCTGAGTAGAAAGTTGATGAAACAGGGGTATGTCAAAGAACGTCTCGTTCTTTTTCTAAAAAAGTTCATCGGAAGGTACCAAGACCTTGTTGATAAATATTCCGTATCAACTTCTCAAATAATACACGATGGTCTGGATGTATAGATTCTGCGTACTGATGTTGTTTATCATCTTAACAACGTGTTTTATAGTTCTTTCATTTGTCTTTGTTCTATTATTAATATTACTTTTACTGTTGAATGGTTTCATGTGATATCCGTTTCACGTGGCTCGGTACTTATACATCTCGTCAATGTGTTTGTATTGGCTTTCATTTTTTTGTGGTTTGTTTTGTATTTGCGACCTTTTGTATTTCTTTTGTTTTTATAACGTGACTCTGTACTTTAAAAGATCCCGTCAATATGATATTGTTCTATTATATGTCATTATGATATATTTCTATTATGAATTACAATATACGTTGAACCACAAACGTCAAAATCATTCAATCGCGTAGTGGAATTAACTATTTTTGGATTCTTATAAATTCTATATATAACTTTTGGACTAGTTTAAATCTCGGTCTATTTCTTAAATTTATTCTTACATACTTTTGATTTTTTAACCCTGTATGCTAACATTCCCATGGAAATTTTAAAATTGTTTGTACGCACATTGAACGACAAATTTATGTGACGTATAAAATTTTCTGACGTCAGACACTCAAATCAATAAATGTGTTCGTAGATAGTAGATGTTTTTGTGTTCTGTTAAATTGTTCCTTTTAAAATTGTTAAACGATGATGACTGATGTACCCATATTTTAACTATTTTATTTATTGTGTCTGTTTATTTAACGCATCAATGTAAAAATATCGGAAATTGATGAGTGTTATTAAAGTGAGAGGGTTAGCGCTATAGAACCAGGTTTAATCCACCATTTTCTACATTTGAAAATGCCTGTACCAAGTCAGGAATATGACAGTTCTTGTCCATTCGTTTTTGATGCGTTTTGTTTGATTTTGCCATGTGATTATGGACTTTCCCAATTGATCTTCCTCTAAGTTCAGTATTTTTGTGATTTTACTTTTTACGAGTATGGTCTCGAGAAAACGATGATAGTCCGTCGGAAGGGGACGATAAATGGCTAACCCGTGTTAAGAGAGAGCCATATCTCTTGCACGTTAAAGACACCCTTGTAGATTTCGAAAAAGAGCAGGCTAATGCCGCTACAAGGCAGCACTGGCACCCGCAAAGTAAAAGGGATTAATATAAGTTGCAAAACTTGTTTCCCAATCCACTATAAATAAATATGTTTAAACTAACTAAATCATTCACGACTCATTGATAACTCCATCACGACTCCAACCCGACCACTAATTGAAAACATTTTCGATGATTCCGACCAATTCACGATGTCTACACGATCTTTACTATACTAGCTAGACCAAATCAACTATACTCGATCTCAGCCTGATCTCGGCCAGACCAGATCGAATTGATTGTATAGGGGTTGTAGGGAAAGTCTGGCATTGGTCGGGTATGTACAATTTTAGTATAAAAACGTCTGATTTTGCAGCGGAGGGGGTAGTAAGTGTTACCCTCATCCATCCGTAAGTATGAATACGTACGTCCAAACAATTAGTTTCCTTTCTCTAATTTTATTTTGCCTAAATCAAATTCTATGAAACGTATATGTAATAACTCTTTATAGCGTTATATGCAAGCTGGGGTATTATCTGTGTTGTATATGGACACATTCTCCGTTTATTTGGTTAGATTCATTAGCTCACAGAATGTCTGAGAAAAATTATACATTTAAAATATCTACATGGAAATAATTATTTTGCAAGGTGGTTAGAGCTCAGATTGACAGGTTAATAGCTGTGTCGGAGCTTCAAGAGAGCGTAGGAGGCGAACAAAAAGGGGTAGACAGCAAATGGTGCCGAGAACAAATATGATGCAGTAGCTGACACGGCGACCACTGTGTGGGCAGTATAAATTGTCATCACAAAAATACTGAACTTCGAGGAAAATTCAAAACGAAAAAAGTCCCTGATCAAATGGCAAAATAAAAAGTATGAGAGATTTGCAGGAGCTCAACAAAGAAGACCCAAATGGTTATAAAAACTTCCTGAAAGTAATGTAGGACGCTAATTTGTTAATGGAGTTTTCTAGCTTTTTTCTTGAAAAAGACACAACAACATGAGATTTGTCACTCGATAAGTACTGATGTTAGATAGCAATATACATAAACCATCCCCTTTTTTTTTGCTTTCTTACAAATTAAGCCTACTGTTTGTGTCATATATGTGCATATGTACATGATGTATGTAATCAGTATTTTACATAGATCTGGTACCCGGTAGTTGAATGGTTCAATATATTTCTTTTTTGTGTATCCATGGCACCAACCTGCTTGTTTTTATCCCCCATTATGGGCATCATGTTTTCTGGTCTGTGCGTCCGTCCTTCCGTCTGTCCCGCTTCAGGTTTAAGTTTTTGGTCGAGGTAGTTTTTGATGAAGTTGAAGTCCAATCAAATTGAAACGTATACATATATATAGTACACATGTTCCCTATGATATGATCTTTCTAATTGTAATGCCAAATTAGGGATTTCCCCCATTTTCACGGTCCATTGAACATAGAAAATGGGTGTACTAGGGACACATTCTTGTTACAAATAATATTGCAAAAAGGGAGTAAAGATGTCACTTGTTTTGCCAAAATTAGGCCAAAGATAGAATTTCAATCCCCTGAAGGATAGTTACCTTTTCTGAAATTGTTTACATATATCTATCACAAATTCAAATAAATTTTTCTTTTTTTAGATATATACATGTAAAATTGCGTCAAAAAACCGTATAAAAAAAGTGTTTGTAAACATTCGACCGCACGTGGACATATAGTTATTAATTTCTGTGTCATTTGGTCTCCTGTGGAGAGTTGTCTCATTGGCAATTATACCACATTTTCTAATTTCTATACTACAAACTACACACGGACAATCAAACAAAATTACCTCATTAAACAGGTTCAATTGTAATATATAATATGGATGTTCTTAAAAACTAACTTTGATGGCTAGATTAGTAATCAGCTGTCTAAATTATATTTAAAGCTCAATTACTTTCATATTTGAAAAATCCTCTGGAGCCAAAATGCAGTATATACTTCCCATCCGAAACACCTAGGTTTTATTGGATTTCGTGTTGCTTAGTTTTTAGTTTTTTATGTTGTGTTTTGTAGACTGGTGATTATCTTCTCTTCAGTTTTTTACTATGGCTGTGTCGTTTTGTTTTTGACCTTTGAGGTTGATTTTTCCTTTGGTATCTGTTGTCTCTCTTTTAAAATTTTACACCTCCTAGTAAAAGTACAGACGCGTGATGTACATGAAGGAATTTGTGTATAGTTAAAAAATAAAAGTTATGAGATTTAATCAGAGATGCACACATTTTTAGAGAATCGTGTATGACCGAGTAGAGATCGAAGAGTGGTCGAATGTGGTTGCGTAGAGATCTGGTATTGGTCGAGTTGGTCTGGGATGAACAAAATATAGAAGTCGCAGTAATTATGAAGCGATCGGGCCTTGTTGGAGTTAATCTGGACCACATATTGAACAGGTTGGCGTTGGTCGGGAAATGATCGTATATAAGTCGAGCAGATATCGAAATGATCGAGTACGTATCTGTAAACTATTTGTATTCCGACCAAACTCGATTTCTACACGATCCTTTCCCGACCAATTCATCCACTACTCGACAAATTCTCGATCTCTTCTCGAGTGACTGGCTTCTCGATCCTTACTCGAATGTTTTTGACATGTCAAAACTCTCGGGTAGAAAGTCAGACCGATGACGACCAAGGTAGACCACCACGAACATTCTTGTCGATTGACTCAGACCAGTCTCCGAATCGCTAGATTGGTCTTGATCGGGATTGATCAAGTTGGTGTGATCGGCAGTGTGAACCTAGCTTTACATATAAAAATACAACATGCCACAAAAGTAATCTTCTTATGAATGATCCTCCCTAAAATCATAAAAAAAAAAATTATAAGGAAAAGGTTAATGAACAGGATAGTATATTAATACCAGAAGATCATTCGGATTTTTTTGCAATTCTAAATAAAGTCATGCCTGAATGTCAAAAGCGTCTAAAAGTATTCCTGTTTTCACAACAGAGAGTAGTTGAGTCACATTATGAGGAACATGTTAATGAACAGGAAAGTATATTAATACCAGCAGATCATTCAGATTTTGTTGAAAATCTAAATAAAGTCATACCTGAATGTCAAGTCTAAAAATATTCATGTTTTCACAACAGAGAGCAGTTGCGTCACATCATAAGGAAAATGTTAATGAACAGGATAGTATATAAACACCAGGAGATCATTCAGATGTTGTTGAAATTCTAAATAAAGTTATTCCTGAATGTCAATTCACACATATGTTGATACGTGTGAGCAATGTTGTGATGGGAAGATCAATTACGTGTTGGAAGAAGGAGCTTAATATGAACCAACCAGACTTCAATTAGAAACAACTTAACGTCATAAGCATACATTTAACATGTGTTGCGACACGTGAGATGTACTGTGGGTTTTTTTGTACAAAAGTTAGAAAAGCGGCTGTTTAACGTTATTGTGTCTTATGTTAACAGAATGAAAACATGTGGAAATGCAATGTCTGATTCTCAAATGGAACAAAATGCAACAAAAAGAATAAATCTCGAGATTTCAGAAAGGTAAGATGATAGTCAGATTTGGTTTGATTTTTCAGAAGATTTTTTAAGATTGGAAAATAGAAAAAAACTCGTTATACAACTAAATAAATATGTAAATTGATTATATTATATTAATTACTAAGTGGCCCATTTTTCAACATTGTAAAAATACATGTCTAGTTGATATGTTTATAAATAACAGTGCAAAGAAATTGGATACCGTAAAACTCTCCTCAAATTTGCACTGAGTAATTATTATATAATTGTGGCTACATTTATGTTTAAAAAAATAATTGTTTATTAAATAACCAATAAGTCTTTCTTGTTAAGAAAAGGAAACTGTTTCTTGAAATAGAATTTCAACATTATGATGTTGAATTGTTGATACTTATATCTGAAGTGATGACACAGTTTTTCCTTTAATCATGCACACCTACTTATATTATATGAAAATATTAAAACACTCAGTTCAGAAAATAAATTTTTATCACCCTATTTCCTTTATTTCTAAGTACTAGATTGGGACCAGTCACTCATCAATGAAATTACAATTGAATAAGACAGGCATATCAATTGAAAATATACAAAACAATGAAACACGAATGAAAATGGTCTATTGGGCTATTTGGTTGGTCTTCTTCAGAAATAGTATTAAGATATTGACTTTATATTAAGAAGCAACCTAAATTTTGATAGAATAGGATAAGCAATAGAACATGTTATCTTTATGTCGTATCAATTAAACTAAAAACATTTCGTAATAACAAAAACGTATAGTTTTATGCAAAATGAGTGAACTGTTATTGTTCTAAATTGATTATTTTTGTATACTCATTTAATCATCTCCATCCAAAGATTTAAAGATGAGTTGCAGCTGATATTTTAAAATACATTTTGAGATATTTTTCCTCTCTTAATTGTCATATATTATTTTCCAGTTTTTATAATGACTTAAATTCCCCAAATACAACGGAAACTATTGTTAAAAAGCTGGGAGTTTTTTTTTAGCCTTTGAACAAACAATATGAATTGGTCGGGTCCGTTTTTATTATGCAAGCACAACTGATTATTGGTCTTGATATATAGGTAGGACTCTTAACTGCGTTGGTACTCCGAAGCGTGTTTGTCACGCTGATGTGCGATGGTTTAACGCTGAAGTGCGTTTTTGTTCACGCCGAAGTGCGATTGTTTCATTGCGACGCTATCTTGTTAATGGTTACGCTTAAGTGCGCTGGCTTACATAAATCCAATCTTCAATGTTTTTCATGTTTACATGTCGATTTAGTAGTCAATTTTGTTTGTTAGAAGAAGCTTTTCTGTCATTTCATATAAAATATCGAGAGTATCACCTGTTTAATGTTTATACAAACAGTCATAAAAAATTGCCATAGCATTTCCAGTCGTCACTGTAACGTTGGGTTTTACATTATAATTTGTAAATAGCTTGAACAAAACACAAGCAGTCGTTCATACAATCGTTTGTAAGTTGACTTTACATACAAAAACTATTTTCCCTTAAACCAGTACTTATTGCAGTGACTGAAAAAATATGGTAGTTGTTTGAAATACAAACACTTCCTAGTTAGTTAGACCGCAAACAAAATAAGCGAAAAATCTGAACGGCTACTGTGAATTAGAACAAGATATAAGACAGATCAGCGATTTTTTTTACTGCGATTGAAGAAAATATTGAATGTTTGGTCTTTATATACTTACTTATACAAAAAATTACCTCTAATAATTATAGAACGTCCGTAAATTTTAAACTAGCCATCACACGTCTTATAGACCATAGCACATCAGCTTATCGCACTTCGACTCAGACCATAATACATCAGCGTCCCCAGCGCTCTTCCGAGTCCTACAATTGTTATTTATATACAGTTTAATGGTTTATAGAGGTTTAAGCAGTATTATAAGCAATATTTGCAAAATATCCCCTTATTATGTACCTTAGTAAACTAATGTCACGGCACCACTGGTCTTGTAAGTGTTTTCTACAATTTTCTTCAACATTTTGTGCCAAAAGTATCCCTATATGTAGCTCATTTACCATCTATGTGGTCACCTTGCAAACATTAACTTCCTAGACGACACCTTGTCAATGACATGTTACACAACTTAACGCAAGAAATATTATGGGCAGGTCTATGTAAACCACATGTTTTTTTTTACTTCAGGCTTTTGAATTTTGCAATATCACCAGATGAATTGGAGATCCAGTCTATAAAAAAGGCTAAACTGCAACGGGTAAGATTTGTTATACTGTCTCGCCTAAATAGACTTGAGATATACGCTTCAGAATGACAAACAAGTTGACTTGTGTGTTAAACTTTAGATAACTCTGACACTTAATTTATTTTGTAAAGAAAGGGAGAAAAAGGAATTAATTCATGACACACAATTCCTACATGTACTTGAAAACACCTAAAGCAAAGAAACAACACTTTTATTTCAGTTTTTCATCAGAAAATTAGCATTGAGACCTGCAACAGAGCAAAAGCTCAAACATCTTTGCAAAATCAAGTTTGTTTCTTTTAAAAAAAAGTTTCGTTTCTTGTGCCTATTAGACATTTTCGGAAACTATAGTTTACAATTACTTTTAAGTTGACGATGATAATTACAGGTAAACTTACCTGTGGTTAATCTCAAAATATCCAATGTCTCGAAAGATGTGGCGCTAAATGATTAATAAAAGAAAACAATGAGAGAAAATATTTTAATTTCAATGTGAAATCAGCTATTTATTAACAGTATTTAATCTGTTTTTAATCGTGTAATTCTGAATAAGAGCTGACTCTTAAGAAGGCTTTTAATATTTTAAGAACTTTCTTAGTCAAGGAGTTCTGATTGCTCAGCTGATTCCTGTTAACTAGCTGCATCAGTGATATGTTTTTGGCCTACCTTTCTTTGTCGTTGGAGCACTAAGTACGGGCTGCTGCTCGTCAAATAGTTATCCGCCCACTTTTTCCACTGCAGAAGGTTTTTGTTGCTCCCCTCTGCTTACACTACATGAAGATTATGTTAGTTTTTTTTTTGTCATCCGCGAATTTCATTTCAAACAACGGAGGTTTTCCATGAACCATCACTTGAACTTATATATAGGATTGTAGACGACGCCTTAAACACTTGGGAGGGAAACGATGTTTTTCAAATGTTTTCACAACATAGATACTCTTACAACAACTGGAGAAACACCCGAAAACCCTTTAGACGTATTAAAAAAAATAGAAATTTTCCAGCATAACACTGGTACGACACACGAACTTATTCTAGAAATAGAGTAATGTTGTTCATGCTTTGGCTAACACCATATCCCTGTTTTCCTTTGCTAACTTTAATTTTTTATGTAAACTTTACCAAAATACATGATGAAATTATTTGGCGTATTTCAGTGTTTTACCATCATTTTTATAATCTGGTACAGTGGCCATTTCTAAATGAATGGAGAGCAAAAGTGGGAAACTTGGAAAAGCTATTATTGGCAATGAACACTATACACGGTACCTCAACAGAAATTTACAGGTTACTAATTCAGCCTCAGAATTAAGCTTTATTTTTCTGGACATCGCCATTTTCCATATGATTGCATCCATACCATCGTTATCGATAATTTAGGCAAAATTTGTTATATTGATTCCGGGTTTTTGGGACATCAATCTAGCGAGCATCAGTTTTCATTGATGGGATTATCTGGTAGAAATAATGAGCTTGACTTTCCGGAAGAGATAGTTTTATTGGCTGATAAAATATTTCCTAATATATATCCTCTTATGACACCCTATAAATGACAACAAATAAAGCCAAAACCGGACAATTTAAAACGGAGGTGAAGAACATTGATAATGTTTTAAAAAACATACAGAGTAACTGTTGCATTTTCAGTTGTAGAATTGAAGAATTATAGAGGTATGGGACATTGGGAAGTCTTTGCAGACATTCCAGCACAAAACTCTGTCAAATTTCAAATATTTGTCCTGCTTTTAAAAGTTTTAATCGGTTTTCGAAAATGTCTTATAACATCCCTCAAAATATATCAAATGAAAATAATACTGCCAAGACTCAATAATGTTTAAATAACCAAACCAACCAAAGTACATTAGTTCCTTGCCTTAAATACGTAATAATGTACACGAGTAAAGATGTTTGCTTCTCTGTTTCAAAATAACAAGGTTTTTTTAAAAAGAATGTTGTAAAATTGATAGTATGTATAACAGAACAAAAATTAACATATGCACCTTATTCTTTCAAAACTAGAAAAAGTTTAAGGATTTTATAATATATCTAAAAATGGCTTTTAAATCTGTATGTAAAAAAAATATGAAAGGAAAAGTAAGGGTAAGCAGGCAATATTCCGAATATGTGACAAAAAATCAAAATAAAGACTATCGAAAATTCTTAATTTTTTTTGTGTGGTTTACGGTAATACGTATATGTCTAATAAATACCAAATACATGCCATATGGCTTTGAGGATGGGCTGCCATATCAAGTATTTAATGGTAAGCTTCTATAGTAAGTTTTTTTTTATGGTTTTAGAAATTGTCGTTTCTTATTATAGGATCCAACATCGCACAAAATCATAGAGAAGAGGCGACGAGATCGAATGAATAAATGCTTAGCAGAACTCGGTCAGCTTATCCCACCAAGCTACTTAAAACAGGTAAAATACTTAAAACAAAATTGAAATAGTTCAACTATCTGTTTATTGAATACCTGAAGCGGGTGTATCATTAGTGAGAAATATCTCACGGTTTTACTTTCTCTTATTCAGTTTTAGAGTATTGAGTATGAATACTTAATTTTATCATGAGTTTAAATATGGATTTGGTAGGTGAAGGGGAACCTCATATTTGAGGGTTCATTTATATACAACTGTCTTATTGACTTTTCTGTATAATTTTTCAAAACCATAAAATCAAAAGAATAAAAAAAAATCAATTGTTCCTGAATCCCGAAAAAAGACCTTAAATATATAAATGTCTTTGCAGTTGATTACAAGCAAATATCATAATTACTTCTATATTTCAGGGTCAAGGTCGTATTGAGAAGACAGAGATAATAGAAACGGCATCGAAAATTATACGAAACCTGTTAAACTTGCATAATTTCAGAGGTATGATACATTTTGGCAGTTTACATATTGAAAAGCTTCAGTGCAAAAAAGGAGCTGTAATATTTTCACAAGAAAAAATGAACTTCTACAGAAGTCAAGCAAGACTTAATACTCCCTCTTTTTAGCTATACTTCCATGGAATATGATTTAAACGTTCTGATTTCTACATTTTTATGAGATGATTTGATAAATAAGTATTGTAATTTCAAAAAAGTATTGCATTCATTTATTAAGGCGATTTTTGAAAATGGTCAAAAATGCGAGATTAATTATTGCAATTTCAGGAGGCAGACAAATAAAGACGGGGAATGGGGGTCACATAGTTCACATAATTTGTTTTAGTAAAGTAAAGTAGGAAAAGGGGTTATTTAAATTTTTCAAGTTTTTAAAACAATTTGCCTCTCCCCCTGGTCCCCATAAATTTGTTATAACCAAGTTTTACTGTGGAAAGTTTGATGGTAGCTTGTTACATTAGTCCCTTTTGTATAAGTTTTTGCCAATATAATAGAAGCAACTGAAATTAGATTATTATTATCCTTTAAAAATTATCAGTCATCATTGCATTGATATAATTATAGAAATGATGGAGAAGGAATTACCATCAAATCCATGCTGTCAGGAAAGTTTTTACATGGGATATACAGAATGTGAAGAGGACATACGACGACATTTAATTGACACAAAAGGACTGGATCCTAAAGATGTTTTCTTTCAGAGAATGACAAACCTTTTAGAACAGAACAGCAAGAAAATTCTCACGTTATCAACAAGTAAGAATCATTCGTTTTTGTAAAATGACATGAACTGATGATGATATTTAGCTACCTTTCACAAAGGGTCAGTTTGAGCTTTGCAACTCTAAATGACGATCGTCTTTCTTTTAACTTTGATTTTTTTTCTTAAACTGCTCTGTCTTTGCAAGTTAAATATACTCAGCCGCATCAATCGTTTGGGCACTTTGTTTCAAAATTGTGTCAGATGCTCTTGCCAATTAACCTACATGCTTTTGCTTCATGAATTCATAACACAGGATTTAGTCTGGTAAAATATAGCAACATTGTTTTACTTATTTCTTTTGCCTTGTTGACTTTCTTCTGACCTTGTTATGACCACTGTTATTTAAAAAATCTATGCTATTAGCACTCTTTTTTGGATGATATGAGATTTTGCTTAAATTTCTATATAAAAGATATAAAGAAATTCCTAATAACAGATGAGTTTTGTTTCAGTTGACTTACTTTTGACCAACTCTTGGACCTTGGACAATTTCATGTAAAATTACAGTCTTCCTGTTTGTTTTTAGTACTCCTATAGGACATAGTTCTCATATTGGGAGTACACTGATGTAATAATAAGTAGGAATAACATATCAGAAACGATTTCTGTTACTGTTTCGAAGATGAGACTGATCAGTTTTAAGTCATATTCATTTTATCTACATATAAAGGTATCTCATATTCTTAGTCGACTGATCAAGACTTATAGGACATAGTCTGAACTATTAATGTGAGGCCTTCTAAAGGTATAGAACCACTATTTCGGCCCGGTCAGAAAGAACATACAAGAAAGTAGTACATATTTTTAAACAAAATAGTTTTCTACGCATCTGTAACGTTGTCAATAAGTAAAATATTTGGGTAATTTGGGTAGCAAGTTAAAGCTTAAGGACTTGAGATCACTGTAGAACACTTGTTAAAAATTTGAATGATATTGAAAAAATATGAAATTAAGATAGGAGGGCATATTTTCCCTGTTGCTCAGATCAGAAGTACCTGTTTTTGAACTACCCAACTTCCAGGAACCAGCGTGCTCTATTATGAAATTAAAGGTACGTTAACTTTTTTTAACACAAGTCAGGATAAGGTACAGTTTTGACATGAAATTACTACCACTTTATTTAAACTTAAGAAAACATAGCTATGAATGCTTGAAGTTGCAGAATTTACCATAGAAAGCAAGGGGGCTAATAATTAGTGGTGTTATTCCTAAATTGCCATAGCACTATGATCTTTTTAAAATTATATAAAATTAATGGTAAATATTATACAATATGCAGGTAAGCGATACAAGCTCTTCTAAAATTGATCCTGTCCATCTTACAATTGAATAGTTGATACTTTGATGGACTGATTGTTTTTTAGAGTAGTACTCTCAGCAATACGCAAAGTCCTCATGATGTGATATATTAAAAATATATATTAAATTAGTTTTTTTAACCAGATGTGTGGTTCACTGTACATTTAAATGTGACAGATCCAACAGGCCATGGTGTCCTATAAACACTTATTCTTATTTGATTAGAAATAGAAACTACATCTAACATAAATAAAATTAATTACATCAGTATTTGTGTACTTGTAATGTACAAGAATATGAAAAGAAATCAAGTACAGAACTTGTTGCTTGCTCATATATATTTATTTATATATAAGTTAGAATTTGACATTATGGAAATTTTAGTCTTATAAACATCTTGTTTTTCATTTTGAAATTCTCTTCTAACACAGTTGTTTTCAGGACGCATTTTGTTATTTCAAGGTAAAGCATCTATTGTTTTAAAAATCATTATGTGGTTCATAAAATCATAGATCTGTGTACTGTTATTGACCTTAACAGGCAATATGATAACACTACTTCACAGATGCACGTGAAACACTTATAATTCTAATGATTCTCTTGTTATATTTCTGTGACGTGTGAACTAACTGTATTAACAGGCTATTGTCTATAATGTTTTGAATTTATTGAAAGTAAAGTTGAGTTCAGATTAGTGTATGAATTAGACTTCATTGAATTACTTATATCCCACTAAGTGATACCGTCTAGACAATAGTCTGTTATACAGTGTACATGTTACTGGGTGTAGAAACTAATACTTTATATTCCATATTAGTTGTGACTTCTTCTTCTTAGTCTTAGGCATAGCTGAAAGTCATTAAGAAAATTTCATGACCAGTTGTTCCATAGTTTATCTGAATATCTCTGCAGATACTCATGAATAGGGTGAGCCATTTAAAAACTGGTGATGCAATTTTCAAAATAATCTTCGGTTATGTTTAAGATTGGTTGAACAGTCGATAAGCACTGGTCCAGTACTAGTTTTTGCACTACAGATCTGCATGATGAATGTTTTATCTTGTAATTTAAATGGTTTAGTCTTGGAAGTTACCTAAGAAAAGAAAGAAAAAGATTTTCAGGTCGCTAATTGTGTATCATGTGTATTGTCTTATCAATCAGGTATCTCTGTTTAATTGTTGATTTTTCTAGGATATTTTGGTAAGTTTTGAATGTTGTGCATCCAATTTTGCTTCCCAACAAATACGATCATGTACATGGTTTTATATTTATATAAAACATATGTAGTATATTTTATTACTTGTAAGCATATTCGATATAACTTTTTAATTGATTTTTTTATGATATAAAATTAATGAACTAGTTTCTTATTATTTGATAATTTTTGATACTTATTCTAAAGGTGTTGCTAATTATGAATAAACAGATATGTTGTGTGTATGTCTTTTAACACAGCAACACAACAACAAAAAATTACTTGTAACATTTAGAGGTCAACATACAGTCTTCAACAAGATATATCTATACATAATGTCAGCTCTGATGGCCTTCATTCTTAGAAAGTAATGCAAGAAAGGTGGGGTTTTTCTCTTCACTTACACCTATCAATACTACACACATTTCATTTATTTTTTTTCTATTGTAGTGAAATCTGCATCTGACTTCCAAGATGTAAAGCCTGATAATTCCTTGATGTCGGAAGCAACAATGTCAAATTTTAACTCATCGCGAAATGGTCAAGTGGTGCAAGACATGGGAATTTCTGAAAACAGCATGGCCGTGATAACACAGGATAAACAGCTTTGTACCTTACTGAAGCCAACAAAACAAACATCCAGTCAAACATCAGGATACTGTAGTTCCAGTAATCAGTCATTTTCAGATGGAAGCTCATCATATATTACGCTGCAGTCTGTTCAGAGAGATACAGCAGAGAAAAATGAATGTTATCGGTCAAGAGGCAGTTCATGGTCCAGTGACCAGAATTCATCTGAAGACAGTAATAGACACAAGATTGATAACCACAAGTCACATTCTTACAAATTCAAACACAATATTACCAAAAGGTTTTCTCAAGAAAGACGTCCTTATCACCACAAAAGTGAGAAATCATCAGATTCAAGGGAAGATGGAAATGAACAAGGAAAGCAAAATAAAATGGGCTGTAGAACTTCCAGTCCCGGCACTCAACATAGTCAATATTTAGGATCTCAAAATAGTTCTACAGACAGTTATTGTGAGCAGAATAATGTTCTACGATATCAGAATGATTTTGGGAGTGATGGACGTTTTGATTCAAAACAGGCACCTCTTCCAGCCTTTGTACTTCATCCTCTTGGAACACATTATGTTCCAGTGACAATTCATCACACACATTTCAAAAATGTGTTTAAAGATGAAACAAATACTCCAGCATCAGCAGCATATCATCCCATTAGTATCCCTGTTAATTTCTGTGGTCCAAATGTTTCTATATATCCACATGTAGACCAGCAGCTCCTATTTGCTTCAGAACGACAGAAAGAGGAAACATACAGTGAAAATTCATAAAAATCGTTTTAAATAGAAAATTGAAAGACATTTATGCATATTAACAATTGTGGTGATGTTTGAAAATACATACTTTTAATGTTAAATTACCAATAGTCTTTGTTGTTAAGAAATGAACAATTCTTTATGAAACAGAATTTCAGCATTATGATGTTAAATTGTTGATACTTATACCTGAAGTGATGTTATAGCTGTTACTTTTTTCATGCACAACCTGAAGTGTTTATCCTCATTTTTTTGTACATTGATTAAAAAGAAATAAAAAGCAATTGAAAGGTTGCTATTTGTATATATTATTTTCTTGTATCATTTTTGCATATTTTATTATTTTAAGAAATTAACATTGAAGAATCAAGTATATGTGCAATAAATTTAATATAATATTTTTAATCGTTGTAATGCATTTTGTTATTAAAGATCAACTACAAATGTTATAACTCAACAATAAACACATTTCTTACATGTAGATTCTACAACCCTTAATATATCCATTAATTCAAATGTTTGTAAACAGGTAATTCTTTGACATATTCCCCATTTCCATTTTCCATTTTATTTTTTACAGAGTTTGTATTTAGTGCCGTGTGGAGACAGTAGAGTGCCTCTCCGTGCTTCAGGTTTAAGCTCCTATAATAAACAAGATAATGGAATGTGTGTCCGAGCGAGAACTTTTCTACGTTCATTATTTTAAGAATACTTATATAAATAGATATAGGAAGATGTGGTGTGAGTGCCGTTGAGACAACTCTCCATCCAAATAACAATTTATAAAAGTAAACCATTATAGATCAATGTACGGCATTCAACACGGAGCCACTCATATTTGACTATTCAGCCCCATTCTTCTATTTTGTCAGACGTCAGGCGCTACCCTTATATACTCTGGGTTTTTTTGTCCTCTGGTTTGTAGCTATCGTATTTTGTCGGTTATTTGATGATGGATAGCGTTTGACGTTATTAGCCGCACAGTTTTATCTATTTTACTTTATTCTATTCCTGTGTGCTGGTTCATATTCTGGACGCCAGTCTTTGCTCCTTTCAATTGGAAATACGGATAACAACATGAACAAAAAACAAATAATGAAACTGAGAAATGGAAAAATACTTAATACTAAACTCGAATAAAGAATAATTCTACACGTATCAATCTTCAAAATAGCTTATCTAAAAATACTAAAATCGCTAACATTTTTAGTAATAAAATTCGTGTTTACCCTTCTATCGATATGTGTCATGTCAAAAAATGACTTATATGTCCCCGTCTTTCCACCAACAATACGGTAAGGTCCAAGTGTAATGGTTTCACATTTTTCTTTAATTTTGGATCTGATATCAATTGAAAAACTAACAGCATTACCTATTTACTCACATGACACAAACCGAGATGTGGTATTCAGTACGTTGGTGAAACTGGACGCTATTTGTCTAAACTCACTCAAGAACACCTTTATCGTTTTAAGAATCACAATCATCCTATTTAATATTTAACAGTTCAACCTTTAGGAGTAGTAAGTACGCAGCCTGTGAAATCTCATTCAAAGTTTGTACGATCACAGAAAAAACTTGAATTAAGTTGGATAAAAAAAACTACAACAGTCTATCCTCTCGGTCTTAATGATACTATCATGGGATTTGGTAATATACCAAGAACCGATGATGTTAATATTTTGGATATAGTTTCTAAAACAGTTCATAAAAACCGTTCTCATGGGCGTAGAAAAAATCGTAACCAAAGAAAATTTCGTACCAACTATACAAATATTTCGGACCTGATTTCTATTTCCCATATAAAAACAACGGTAGACATTATCTGTTAACCAAGCTGTATTCTTTACCTGTCAATAAATTACATCAAATTTTAGAGGATTGCAACACAATTCCATATTGCAGTCCTAATTATGAATTTGTCCAAATTATAATTGCATATTGTTATGATAAACTTTTTTCCAAAATTGATCGCCCTGAAGATCACAAAAGTCATTTTATCAAAATAAATATGTCAATCAAGGTTTCGATTTTGTAAATATTGCCGGTATTTTTAATGATCATTCTGTTGAAGAACAAATTCCTGGCTATTTTGATAATACCGAATTCCCTCTTATTTGTTATGTTTACAAACAATCTACCCGGAAATATGTGTTTAATTATAGCAAAGTGTGTAAAGATGTTAATAGCAGTCACAATACACCAACGTCATGAAATTGCAGTAATCGAATACATTTATGGCACCAGTTCCCATGTATTAACAGGAGACCTTAACATCGTTCGTGACCTAAAGTTGAAATCATTCCTCAGTAAAGGACCTAAATATCGTCCTCTGTCAATTATTAATTGGAATGAGTGTCGTAACATCATCCACGACTCACTCCGTACTTACTGCTTGAAATGGATAAAAACGCGAAAAAGCTGACAAGAAATCCTTAGATTCATTTCAGTAATGAACATAGTTGATATACGTAAACAACATTTTAAAGAATATTTGACTTCTTACAACAACCATAATAGCCCTAGTTCTCGTATCAAACATAAGCTAAACGAAATCGCCTAGTAATTTGTTTCTGTCCAAGCTGATAAGGCTGTTAATAATATCAATATTGTTTGACGTAAAGGAGTAGGTCCGGTAAGGACTCATTTTGCCCTCAAATTTCAGTTTCATCTGAAGAAAGATTTTGACCACTTTTTAAACACTTAAGTGTCTATTTCACTTGATTCAATTAGTTTATGTGAAAGATTTTAACTGATTAAGTCATTAAAAACGATCCGATTGAAGCTCAAATATGAAAAATCTCTCAAATATGCCAAAAAACGTCACTTTTCAGATTGTTTTTGTCAAAAATGAAAGTGGCCGCATCCGTGTTCATCCACATCCTTTATATATGTTATGTATTATCATAAAATACAACTTGCATTGCAATATTAAAGATGAACACGAATGCGGCCACTTTCGTTTTACACGGAAACCGTCTAAAATTTAACTAAAATGATAGAATTTTGAAGATTTCAGTAATTTAGAAGGACTTAATGGTGCTACAACCCGATATATGTGCATTGTATTGTCAAAAACAGCCCATATTTATGTAGTAGAATCATTCAACTGTCCAATAAATAACTAAAAGTTTACATTTTAAGAATTTTGTAAAACTGTTATATTTTTGGGCCAAAAAGGGGCCTTACCGGACCTACTCCTTTAACATTGAGGTTAAGCAAAAGTATAACACGAATTCACCAAAATTCAAAGTGACTTCATATTTTGAAAATGACATCTGTAACAAACATAAACTTTTAGCTACCTCTTTACAAGCAGGACCAAATAAAATGAAAGTTCCAACTATGTACTGGCTTCCGAAGCTGAACAAAGCACCTTACAAATATGGATTTATTTCGTCTTTAAGTCGTTTTTCCAGTACTAAACTGTCTCTTCTACTTACAAGTACACTTGGTACAATCAAAAACCTGTTAATAAGTTTTTCAAATAATGCCTTTGCAATTAGTGGAATTAATTACTTTTGGAGTGTCAAAAACTCGTTTGGATTACTTGATAAATTGCATGTTTATATGGATGATTTCGAATCTGTTCAAAGTTTTGAATTTTGTACACTTAGTCTATATACCACTTTGCCTCATAATCTTATTAAGAAAAAATTTACACACCTAAATAAATGGGCATTTAAAAAGTCAGAATGCGAATATATATGTTTAAACTCTTTAAGGTCATTTTTAAGTAACAACAAACGAAAGAACTATGTAATTGGACCTGCTTTGATAATATAACACTTTTGTTCGCTATACAGATTCCGTATACCTTCAAGTTATCGGAATTCCAATGAGGCCTAACTGTGCAACACTTATTGCGGACCTGTTTATGTATTGTTATGAGTTACAATGTATGACTTAAATCAGCAAAGACCCATCGAAACGACATCTATTATAAAAATTTAATAACACTTTTAAATATTTCAATGATATATTGGCTCTAAATTATGACGACTTCAGTATGTACACTAAGGGTGATTTATCCAGCTGAACTGACTTTAAATAAAGCTAATACTTACAATGAACACTGCTCTTTCCTAGATCTTGATATCTTTATCTGTAACGGGAAGCTTAATACCAAAATGTATGATAAAAGAAATGATTTTTCATTGCCTATTGTTCATTATACATTTTTAGGTGGTGACGTTCTCTTGTCACTATCTTATGGTGTTTATTTATCTCAACTTGTTCGAATCGCTGGTGTATGTAACAACGTATTTGATTTTAATGAAAGAAGTCTCTGTATTACTGAAAATTTATTACACCATGGGTTTTCGATATCACAAACTTGTCAAAACATTCACTAAATTTTACCATAGGTACAAGGACAACATTCGTAGATATAAATCAACATGCAGACATATTAAACGTTCAGGTATTTCACATCCAACCTTTATGGTAATATTTTTTACAAAGCACAAAAATGTCGGTATTCACCTCAAACGCTAACCAAACCTTTAAACAGACTTTTTCAGGAGGTATATAGTTACGATACTGTTTTCAGGTCATTGAAGATGGCATATTTTGGTATTAATATTGATTTACTGATATGGTCTTTGCATCGGAAATAATCACATTTGTTATAAAACCAGTTGTTGACATTATACGGGTTATGTTCTTCTTGTATATTTTATAATTATTATGTGAGTTCATGGTCCAGTGATTAAGACCGATGACTACAGTGCTAAAGGTCCCGAGTTCGATACTCATTCGTGATGCTAAAATATGTCAGTACATCAGACGGGTGATTTCCACCCTCTCACACACTTCTCTGGTATCCAAACTGGAGTTTAAACTAGATTGGATACTTCGGGGGCCTCGGTAGGTCAAAGTTGTTCCCAGCTTGACCTGTAACTCAATCTTCTGAAATCTCTTCAGGTTGTCTGTTCCCGCCGAGAAGACCGGTGGTTCTCTCCGTGTACTTCGGCTTCCTCCACCATGATAGCAGACTCCCCGATGTCCTACACGCTCCCGTGGGTGATGTTGGGATGGGGATTGTTCTGATGGTGGGTTAATATTGTTAAGGACACATCTCCATTAATCCTTTGGGAGTGTACATGGATCCTCTGTACCCTGGCAGTCAATCAAGGGTATTGTGCGTGTTTTTCATATGATGAAGACATAATCTTTCAATTAGTTTAATTGAAGTCTGGAGCTGGCATGTCAGTATCTGCTAGTAGTCCTTTGTGTATTTATGTAATATTGTCATTTTGCTTAGTTTTTTTGTTACCTATTCTGAAATCGGACTTATTTTAAACTGGGTTTTAATGTGCGTATGGCTTTGTGTTTGTTTATTCTACATTTCGATAGAGGTATAGGGAGAGGGTTGACATCTCACAAAACATGTTTAACCCCGCCGCATTTTTGTGTCACAAGTAAGGAGCCTCTGGCCTTTGTTAGTCGTTTGTTTTTTTTAAACTTTAGTTCATTTATATATTTTGGAGTTCAGTTTAAAGTTCATTTTCACTGATCTAGTACACATTTTATTTAGGAACCAGCTGCGGGATTTTCTCGCTGTGTCGAAGATCCATAGGTGGCCTTCCACTGTTTTCTACTATTTGGTCGGATTGTTGTCTCTTTGACATATTCCCCTTTTCCATTTTCAATTTATAATTATGACCATTTTAATAAAAAGTAAAATCACAAAAATTCTGAACTCAGAGCAAAATCAAATCGGAAAGTCCCTAATCACATGGCAAAATCAAATGACAAAACACATCAAAAACGAATGGACAACATCTGTCATAATGTTAAAACAATGTGTACACGTCTCACGTGCACCTTCTCGAAGTTTGATACAGGATAAATGGATAAATGCATTTTATTTAAGTGTCACGTATTGATAATTAATTTGCATTCGTTCTATGAGGGTTTGGATGGGGTTAAATGATTAAAGAATCATGCCCTTAAAAATGAAGATTAGAGAATAAAGGGCAAAAAAATGAAGAATAGAGAAAAAAGGTGGTAATTTTTTGAAGATTAGAGAAAAAAAGGGGTGAAAATTAAATGTTTACAGAATAACATGAATTCATTGAAATTTATATTTCAAATTGCTTTTATAAATTATCATGTAGACGTCGGTGTACCTGAAGTAAATTTAAAAGAATGTGACTAGGTTACATATATTATACAGAATAATAAAGCTGATTAATTTTAATTACTATCCATTAGGGACATTACCCGAAGATAATAAATCAAATCTGTCAAGTTTTATTAAAAACGGAAATCATATTCTTCACCCGTAAACGATTTGACGTTATTGAACCCTCGTCGGCAGAAATAGCGGGTATGCAAACTATATTAAAAAATCGTAGACATGCCATGGGAGAAGAAAACTACATACAATATAACGGATGATCTGAAAATTTCAATCGGTGAGTAGAAATGAACAATATTTTAAAGCATGTCTATCAGAATAATCATTGATCCACGATCTTGAACGGAAAATGTGCCTACCCTCATCTCATGCTTCAGGTATGAATCGACGTTCTAAATCCCCTCACTCGTGCATATTACACATCTTTCTATATATATATATATATATATATATATATAAACGCCTAAAAAGTGTACATAAAAACACCAATGATATAAAAAGGAACTATAAATGTAATTATTTATAAATATTTCGGATAACAGATATCCTTCGTCAGTCAGATTCTGATGTTAAATGAATCATCTTTAAGTCTTCTTAGATTAAACTTTTACTAAATCTTGAAATTTATACAATAAAAAAGGCAAACCGAACCTCAGTTAAGACGCTTGCACCATTCTAAAAATTTGTTGAATATGACATAGGTTATATGACTAATTACATCAGAGAGTTCACATATATGCTTTAAACAAAAATAATAATGTGCGATGTGAACTAGCACAATTTTGAAGCTTTAACGGTGTCGATATTATGATGTTACAAGAGATTGCGTCAATAAGAATTCCAAATAAACAGCACTGAACGGTCTAAATTTCTAAATATTTCAGATTTGACAACTGTAGTGTAGTTACATTAGAGTCAGCGATGTTTAAAACAAACGGCCGTTAAAATATTATAACAAATTTTGACTAAAGTAAAATAGTTGGACGTGGCTTGGTACTTATACATCCCTCAAAAAATTAAGCAATTTAAATTGTTATATTCAACAGATTTATTTTAGAGATGAGTAAGGTAAAGAAATAGGAACGGAGACTGTAATAATAAGTAATATAACCCAGATGTGAAGCACTGCATGGTGTCGAACTACATCTTTTCATTTATCCCATTTGGTGCCAAAGTTGTTAATTTTCTAATCCAAAATCTTTCCCGAGTAAGTCTATCCTCCCTAGACCAAGCAGAGTTGTGGTCAATGATAGTAATGGTCAGTCGATTGAGATCTGCCTTAGTGTGGCCAGGGGATCTCAAATGTCGACTAAGAGGGAGGTCTGGCTTGCATTGGTAGTCGTTACGATGACCGTTCATTCGTTTGTGAAACGGCTGTTCTGACTCGCCTACATACTGTTTACCACATTTACACTGTAGGAGATACACAACATTTGTAGTCTTGCAATTAACATTGCAAAATATGGTGTATTCTGTACCAGTGGAGTGACTGTTAAAAGTCTGGGTATCCAGTATTTTTTTGCAAGTCAGACATCGTTTGTTTCCACAACCCTTACAAGAGCCCACTGACGAAGAGCCTGCTTGAGAGGATAACTCAGCTCTCACCAGCAAGTCTTTAAGGCTTTTGGGCCTGCGGAAAGCCAGTACAGGTGGCTCCGGAAAGATCTTGGATAGTTTAGGATGTTTTTCGATATCTTTTCCACTTTGCCTTGGAACATGCTACTATATATATATATATAAGTGTATATATATATACAACTCGTCTAAACATCAACCCAACAATGTAAGATCTGTAAATTTGCTTTCGCAAATTTTTGGTTCTTCCCTCGCCGGGATATGAACCCATGCTACTGTGATATCGTGACACCAAATCGCCTGCACTGCAGCCGTCCCGCTAGACCACATATAGTAGCATGTTCTAAGGCAAAGTAAGAATTTGGGCTCGTAAAAATTGTTCCCGGGATTGTAACCCCCCTTTTTTAGAAGATCAATTGCATTTGAAAGGGTACATTTAGTTAGACTCCCCTTTATCCTGGGTTGGGACCCCCTTTTTTAAATGGCTGGATCTACCGTGTTCATCGTCTTACTGTGTTAAACCCTACATGATGATGTGGGGCATTCACAATGGTTTGGTTTTGCGGGATGGTCTACTACAAAACCTATATTTATATTGTATATAAAAAAGAAGATGTGGTATGATTGCCAATGAGACAACTGTCCACAAGTGACCAAAATGACACAGACATTAACAACTATAGGTCATCGTACGGCCTTCAACAATGAGCAAAGCCCATACCGCATAGTCCGCTGTAAAAGGCCCCGATAGGACCATGTAAAATAATTCAAACGAGAAAAGTAATGGCCTTATTTATATAAAAAAGTGAACGAAAAACAAATATGTACAGTACACACAGAGAGGATGTAATCTCATACTCCCTACACTGTGTAAAAACGTAGTGTCACACCAGGAAACTCCAGTAACACTCTCCAATTCTTGGGAGGAAATTGGGAGAAACTTGGAGTAATTCCTCCATAAAACTCCTTAATTGTTTATTACCTTGGTGTGGTTTCTCCCAACACCATGATTTTTATTGCTATGTTTACCTTTGAAGTGTGCCAGTAGTTGATGACTACAATAAACATTTCTTGTGTTTTCTGTCATTAAATGACAATCACAAAAATGATGTAAAGTGTGAGATTTGTTAAATTTAATCAGAGATATATTATAATCTGATTTTATTAAAGATTCCTGCACAACTTTATTTATTAAAAATATATTCAGCATTTGTTCTTACAGTGTTTTTGTTTTTCATACCTAAGAAACATAATTAAAACAAACAAAACACCACCTGTAAGTGGAGTATAATTAATAGAAAATAAAGACAAAAATATAATATGTATGAAATTTATCTACATTACTTTATTTTATTCAATTTTTTTTTTTTATAAATTTAAATAATTAATGAAGATTATATAAATATAATAAAATTAACGGTACCAATTTTCTTGCACCAGATGCACATTTCGACAACACATGTCTCTTCAGTGATGCTCGTGGCCAAAATATTTAAAATCCAAAGCTTATATAAAAGATGAAGAGCTTTAATCCAAAAGGTCCAAAAAGTATAGCCAAATCCGTGAAAGGAATCAGAGCTTTGCATGAGGGAGATACATTCCTAAATTTATAATAATTTCTCCTATTTTGTAACAGCAAATTTTAATAACACCAAAAATCCGTATTTTCATGCCAGTACCGAAGTACTGGCTACTGGACTAGTGATGCCTTCGGGGACTAATAGTCCACCAGCAGAGGCATCGACCCAGTGGTAGTAATAAATTCAACGGTACCAATTTTCTTGCACCAGATGCGCATTTCGACAACACATGTCTCTTCAGTGATGCTCGTGGCCAAAATACTTAAAATCCAAACTTATATAAAAGATGAAGAGCTTTAATATAAAAGGTCCAAAAAAAGTATAGCCAAATCCGTGAAAGGAATCAGAGCTTTCCATGAGGGAGATACATTCCTTAATTTATAATAATTTCTCCTATTTTGTAACAGCAAATTTTAATAACACAAAAAATCCGTATTTTCATGCCAGTACCGAAGTACTAGCTACTGGGCTGGTGATACCCTCGGGGACTAATAGTCCACCAGCAGAGGCATCGACCCAGTGGTAGTAATGAAATTAACGGTACCAATTTTCTTGCACCAGATGCGCATTTCGACAACACATGTCTCTTCAGTGATGCTCGTGGCCAAAATACTTAAAATCCAAACTTATATAAAAGATGAAGAGCTTTAATATAAAAGGTCCAAAAAAAGTATAGCCAAATCCGTGAAAGGAATCAGAGCTTTCCATGAGGGAGATACATTCCTTAATTTATAATAATTTCTCCTATTTTGTAACAGCAAATTTTAATAACACAAAAAATCCGTATTTTCATGCCAGTACCGAAGTACTAGCTACTGGGCTGGTGATACCCTCGGGGACTAATAGTCCACCAGCAGAGGCATCGACCCAGTGGTAGTAATGAAATTAACGGTACCAATTTTCTTGCACCAGATGCGCATTTCGACAACACATGTCTCTTCAGTGATGCTCGTGGCCAAAATATAATATGTATGAAATTTATCTACATTACTTTATTTTATTCATTTTTTTTTGTATCATTACTAATATTTTTTAAACCATGTATATATTAATATCTATATGTTTAAACTGACTATACATACAATTTATTGTAAATATCAAGTTGCCATTCTTAATTATGAGATTTTGAAAGAATGTAAATAATTTTCCAATCTAGAAATACTTTTTGCATATAATTTTTAAAAATCATTTCATTAAACTTTTTTTTATAGCTTTGATATATAAAACTAAATAGGAAATGATTGAAATAGGAAGAAGTGAGAGAATAGTTGACATGTAATTATATGTCACTGTCAGACCATGCAGTCATGCTTTGTTGATTTTTTTTACTTTCACCTGCAATCAACAGGTCATAAAACCCTCCCAGATGGGAGTAATTACTTAGTGTTTTTTGGGAGGGAAATCTGTGTTTCACAGTGTGACACTGTGTTACACCAGAATCAGTGTTGGGAGTATGAGATAACATCCTCTCTGTGTGTACTGTAACACATAAACAAACGACATCCACTGACATACAGGCTCCTAGCTGTCCTGACTTCTATGTTAATGTATTGAAAGCTGGATGACTCATCCTAAATTTGCTTGAAATATGTCTTAATGGATTTTTTTTAAATTGAGAAAATTCAAGTTGAATATTATGACAAAGTCAATATTTATGTGTAAACTGTGAAACTAGCATGTTTTAGTATATTTTAAAAATAATTTCTAAGTCAAGAATCACAAAACATGGATATATATGTTACAATTCTCAAGCATGTCTTATATTATCAATCAAAAGAACTATTAATCAAATCAGTTAATATTTATTTTCATGTGAACTCTTGTCAGTTTAACTTTTTATATAATATTTGCCCTGTTAGCATGGTTAGTCAAAATTCAATTATGCCTTTTAACTTGTTTTGGTCTTGGGGCTGCTGTCTCTTTTGCATATACACTCATCATCTCCTTTTAAACATGTTTCAAGTGTCTTTTAATTTATTCCGCTGTTAAAGGACTTCCCATTCAACATTCATATTTTTCTACATGTGTCTACTTCATTGTTGGGTTGCTGTATCATTGATATATATTCCACAACTCTTTTCAACATGCTTATTCACGTCTGATTTCAGGTACATGTATTTTGTCTTTGCCAAATTATTAAAATATTTTTTATTTTTTATATGTTTAGCATTCAGTATATATGGGGGGGGGGGGGGGGGGGTGATACAAAACATCTAACTGTAAGGCAAGCATATTATATTATGTAAACATGGCCTAAACTTAAGCATTTTATGAATTTTATAGATATTGTATTACAAAAATTAACTTAATTAACTACATGGTATGTCTCAGATCATGAATATTTAAATATTACTTCCATGCTCAGATCATTTTAGTTTAAAAGATAACAAATGTGTTTTACATATTTAATTTAACTTCAAAATAAATAATTAAAAAAAAATATTTACTGAGCCTGAGTTCATGACCATGTAATGTAAATGTGATATTAGAAAAGGTAATAATCAGGATGTTAACACTGAAAAGTTAATTATCAGGACTTCTTATATACATGTTATATGTAATAAACAGATTAAGACACAACAGTTTCATGAGTTTATTGCCTTGCGAATGAGATTAAAATGTCATGGGTATTGAAGATGATTTTATAATGATGTTAATCAATTTAAAATGTCCTTTTCAAATTGTGGATAAATTTATAATTGAAAGTAATTTAAAATTATGAAAAATATGAAACAACAGTATATAATCTTTTATTATTATATTACAAGTTTATCCAACATGTCTCAGTCATGCAGCCAAGCATTGATTTATCAACATATATTTTTAATATGGGTAAATAACTAATATAAAATAAGGAAAATGTGTCGTCTGGTCAGAGTATCTATTTTCTATTTAAATGATCCAAAGAAATCACCTGTTATGATTTAGAGAGAAATAACTTTGTCTGGCTTTAAATAATTGATCAAAACAATCTTGTATAGTGCTAGCCTCAATTAGACAGTAACCCTTCAATGAAGTACACACATAAAAAAACATTAATGTAGAAAGAGAGAACATTTTTTTTTAATAGAACATCAAAAAAGGGTTTTACTCTAAGACTTTTTCTGATACATATAAATTCAATTGTATAAGTCTCATAAATTCATTTGTGTACATCATAGAACTTTGTTGCCAAGAAATTATGATCGCTAGTATTTATACATGAATATATCTTCTATATAAATTTAAAGAAGTATTAAGTAATTATATTCATGATAATTGTACAATCACATTAGATAAGTTTCAACCCAGCAGGCACTCAACGTTGAATAAACGTTGAAATGAGGTTGAAATGTGATCAACGTATATTCAACGTTGAAACAACGTTACATTTTCAATGTTGAGAAATAAACAGATATTTAACGTTGAATTAACGTTGACCATTTCAACGTTGAAATTCGAACGTTGATCCAACATTGAATCAACGTTAACTTATTTACTCATCGGGTAGGCCTATATAGAAAAAAACTTTATCAAATGGTAATACATGCATAACCGTAGTAGTATACACTTATAAAGAAAAGAATGAAATAGAATTTTCGTTTTCACATTGATAAAACAGTATAGTACCAACTATTGATCACTATTTCAACTTGAGTTGTGCCGTCACGTTATGAGAAATGAGGGGGGTAAGTCGTTTGATACTGAATTTCTAGGGAATAAGAAATATAAGTTATTTATTTTATTTCACATAATGTTAATTAGAACATAAGGATTATATGTAAGAAATTTGAAATAGCAAGTTGATTATCAACAATGATCGCGATACATTTCTTTTATTCATATTTTCGCGGGATTTGAACAGGAAGTTGGATTGCCCATGCGCATTATTTAAACCCGCACCATTCCTGTATTTCAAAAAGAATAACAAAGGACGAGGTTGCTGAGAAACTGTCCGTTTATCACGTATATCTATGGTATGTAGATGCTTGTATGTGGCTATCACGGTTTTTCATACTTATGAATTGTGTTTAGAAACTCTGAATTAGTATCCATATTGCACGATCAGAGAAAAATATAACGTCAACATAATTTCATTGAAAACCGATCAGAACACACGGAAGAGCCATCATATATATAATTTCCTCCAGTTATACTATTTTTAAGAGCATTTAATGTGAAAGTCATATTTAGTTTCATATTAAAGTTAAAGTTAAAATTGATACATTTATTATGCTTAAAGATTCAAAAAAAGGGGGATAAGCAAGTGTTTACATTATTGTGCTCAGGTAAATTTCCCAACATGTTTACTATATACTATATATATTGGATTCGTTTAGATTAACATTAAGGCTTGGTAAACCACATACTTTTGAGATTATAAATTATAAATTTCAACTGGACAACAAAGTATTGAATTTGAACGATCATGTGATGAAAATTGATACTTATTTTTACAAAAACATTAAATAATTCCAAAAAATAGTATTATTTCACGCTACCTTATGTCTATGAGAGGACCACTATAGAACATGTTCATTGATAAATTTTCACCTAATTAATCTTTCTACAAAAGTCATTCTATTTTAATTATTTTTTAAAGCGAGTCAGTCCGACACTTATGATATCTGATCTTCAGGTGATCTCTGACGCCTGTTTAATTAATGTATATGTAACCTGGCCCTGAATGTTAGCAGTCCATTATCATGAACATGCATTATTTATTTTACAGTTTCTTGTCAAACAAATCAATGGCTGAAATGCATCAAGTGGAGCAAAATAAGAATTCAGTTTTGGGAATGCCAGTCTTTAAAATCATCAAAGGTACAATGTAGGTTTTTTGTCTGTATAACTTTATATCATTTGTGGTCAAAGATTAATCTGTTGTTTATTCTAATTTTGTTAACCTTACATACAAAAAAATGTACCATATATTATATTACATGTATGTTTGTCTTTATATCTGAACTATTCTAGTAAAGCTATTTTTTCATGTTAATGGACTAGGGCAGTCATCAATAAAAAAAAAACATCATAGGTAAAGTGTTTTCATTGTTATAGTTAAACCCGAAGTCTTACAAAACTCAGGTTGGAGCTTATTCATTAAGAAAAAACTAACAATAGTAAACATTAATGTATATTTTTTTTATAAATGAAACCTTATTACAATATGTGCTTTGTCGTTATGGTTTTATTTATTTTCAATGCTTCTTGGAACAAATTGAAAGAGGCTCAAATTTAAGATTTAAAATTTATCTTTTCACGACGTACAATCTATATTTATTATACTCCGATTTTTTCAAGAGGTTAAATATACTGCAAAAGTATAAAGATGTCATTGGGAAATACCCATCTAATGAAGAGTCCCCTCCTGCTGAAAGTCTACCGCAGAAAGATCTTGAAGTGGTGGAAGAATGATGACATGCAATAAGGACAAACAGAGACAAAGATAACAAATGAATTTATAAAATGAATATTGTATCTAAAGATATATGATTGTATTACTTAATTTGATATTGTTCCTTGAGTATGTATTCATTTAATGGTTTATACCAATTATTGGTGTGAGGGTAATATTTATATTTATATATAAATAACATATTTGTATATATAATCAAGGACCTTTGGTTTTTGTGGAGATTTGTCTGCCCCTGAGTGGTTAGCAGTCATGCAGCATCTTCTTATTGTAATAAGTATTGCGATCACTATGAACACAAGTTGGGTCTTATTATGTCTTCATGCTTCTTTAGATAAACTTCTTTTAAGAAGGGCTTAACATTTGTTGGTCGTTAAATAAAAACTACTTTCAACCTGTGAGAATTGTTTAGAACTATATATATTCAACATCTTCTTTCCTTTCTGTGGTGTCGGGGATGTTGTTTCAGTAATAGTTGATGTATTTATTTAGATGTTTCCCTATTAGCTTATCTATTTGGTTTATATGTGTCTTGGTGGGAGAAAAACACATTAAAAAAAGTGGACACTCAGGCTACCTACGATCTAACAACAGCAAAAATCTGGAGAGCAGATAAAAATGTGTATGTAGCTTAATAATAAATTTTATTAATATACTTTCAACTACTATTCAACCTTAAATCAACGTTGATTGGATGTTGAAACTTCAACGTTGAATGGATGTTGAAACTTCAACGTTGAAATGTCAAAGTTAATTCAAATTTTCAAAATCAAACATAAATTTGACATTGTTTCAACGTTGAAAAACAACCTTGTTTCAACGTTGAGTGCCTGCTGGGAATACTTTATTCTTTATAATTTATGTTTTTTTGTTTGTAGAATTCACATTGGTTTGAGCATGATTCCCAGCCAGATTATGAAGCCGGCATAAAAAAGAAATACATTTAGCATTGTATAGGTGACACTACGTATCTAGCATAACTGTAGCTGTAAATTGCGAAACAGTGGATTAATTCATAATTTGGTATTACTGACTTTGGTGTTTTTGGAAATAACAAATAGGACTTACAGCAATATGCCATTATGTTGATGGGATTTCATATTAAATTGGACCAGAAGAAAATTGTGCATTGTACAAATAGCAAACTTACAATTTGAAAAAAAGACTACATTACTTGATGACAGTGAATACCTTTGATAATTAATTCATTTGAAATGGAAATAATAATTTGGAATTAAGAGAATTCAAAGTTTTTTGAAAATATTAATATCATAGTGCATCATATTTGAATTCTATGAAATACCTTGGATAGTTATTCAAGAATAGAAAATTGGATTAATAAAAAAATCATAGTTTCAGCGAATATCAATAGTGCATCATATATGAATTCATAGATACCTTAGATAATAAATTTATATAAATTTGGATATTGAGAATATCTGGTTTGTGTGACATTTATAGCTTTCCAATTGTGAACTTTCCATTTCTAAGTAGCAACATTCCAGCAGCACCTGCATACGGGGTATATATCTCCCAATTGATACGATATTCCCGTGCTTGCATTTCCTATCATGATTTTTTTGATAGAGGGTTACTGCTCACAAGGAAGCTATTAAACCAAGAGTTCCAAATGGTGAAGTTGAAATCATCCCTTCGTAATTTTTACGGACGCCATCACGAGTTGGTTGACCGTTATGGAATAACCGTTTGACAAATGATATTGGATAACTACAATCCCCTTCCCTTTCATGAATGTGACCTACCGCATTAGACTATTTACCGGATTTGTAATCACAAAAGCAACACGACGGGTGCCACATGTGGAGCAGGATCTGCTTACCCTTCCGGAGCACCTGAGATCACCCCTAGTTTTTTTGGGGTTCGTGTTGCTTATTCTTTAGTTTTCTATGTTGTGTCATGTGTACTATTGTTTTTCTGTTTGTCTTTTTAATTTTTAGCTATGGCGTTGTCAGTTTGTTTTAGATTTATGAATTTGACTGTCCCTTTGGTATCTTTCGTCCCTCTTTTATAGTACATCACATCTGAAGTTAATGCCTGCATTCCTATTGTTAGCTATATGTACCACCAGGGGGTGTTAAACAACCTTGATTACCCATGAGGGTCTGTCATGGTCGGTCACTTTTGGCAAGTGTCATTATGACGGCAGTTTTTAATGACCGTGACTGCCTTTACAGCCCTTGCATGGACGTTGGATGATGTCAAATGACTGCTTGCTGTTCTTATATAAGAGTCTGAATGTACATACAGTATAATTATATAATCATCTAAATTACTGTTCATTCTGAAACTGGCATTTTATACTTAGTCTAGTCAAAAACATACTGTAAGTCATTAAACAATACATGTACTTCAAAGTATCATTTTATTGTCTTGCCTTCTACAAAAGTCATTTAAAGTTGATGTATTACAATCTTGGGCTGATGACATAAACTTTTTTTTATAAACTAAGCTTATATAGATTAGACCGTTGGTTTCCCCGTTTGAATGGTTTTACACTAGTAATTTTGGGGCCCTTTATAGCTTGTTGTTCGGTGTGAGCCAAGGCTCCGTGTTGAAGGCCGTACTTTAACCTATAATGGTTTACTTTTTAAATTGTTATTTGTATGGAGAGTTGTCTCATTGGCACTCACACCACATCTTCCTATATCTAGTAATTTACATTTTTAAAGCTGAAAGAGCTGGATGCTTCTTATCTTGTATTCAGATAGGTAATATGTTATGAAGTTTCAGTCTGTCATTATATGTCCATTGCACCTGACCTCATTTTCTTGGTTTAGTGACTGCATGTAAAAATTACTGTTTTTCTAACAGTGAGATGCTCTCTTATAGGAGTACATTTTTTAATTGGATACATTTTTTGTATATACCTACATGTATATGATATAAAAAAAGAAGATGTGGTTACACTGGTATGATTACCATTGAGCTTGATGAGACAACTCTCCATAATAGACCAAAATGACACACAAATTAACAACTATACATGTAGGTCACTGTACAGCCTTCAACAATGAACAAAGCCCATAATGCATAGTCGGCTATAAAAGCCCACGAAATGACAATGTAAAACAATTCATACGAGAAATATGAGTATCTAAATTCTTGCAAGGTCTACTTGTCTATCAGGTTGAGCTGACCTGACCTTGACGTCATTTCATGGATAAATGGATAGGGGATTAAGGTTAATTTCAGTTTAGGCCAAAATAAATAATTGTGAGTCTCATATTTCACTGCTCATACACTGCAGTCTTAGTTGTTTTAAAGTTTGGTTTCTGATATGTTTTACTGATGAGTATTATTTGTAATTATCATTCACACAAGTTATCTGATGTGGAAAGACATTTGGCAAGTGTCATTATGACGGCAGTTTTTAATGACCGTGACTGCCTTTACAGCCCTTGCATGGACGTTGGATGATGTCAAATGACTGCTTGCTGTTCTTATATAAGAGTCTGAATGTACATACAGTATAATTATATAATCATCTAAATTACTGTTCATTCTGAAACTGGCATTTTATACTTAGTCTAGTCAAAAACATACTGTAAGTCATTAAACAATACATGTACTTCAAAGTATCATTTTATTGTCTTGCCTTCTACAAAAGTCATTTAAAGTTGATGTATTACAATCTTGGGCTGATGACATAAACTTTTTTTTATAAACTAAGCTTATATAGATTAGACCGTTGGTTTCCCCGTTTGAATGGTTTTACACTAGTAATTTTGGGGCCCTTTATAGCTTGTTGTTCGGTGTGAGCCAAGGCTCCGTGTTGAAGGCCGTACTTTAACCTATAATGGTTTACTTTTTAAATTGTTATTTGTATGGAGAGTTGTCTCATTGGCACTCACACCACATCTTCCTATATCTAGTAATTTACATTTTTAAAGCTGAAAGAGCTGGATGCTTCTTATCTTGTATTCAGATAGGTAATATGTTATGAAGTTTCAGTCTGTCATTATATGTCCATTGCACCTGACCTCATTTTCTTGGTTTAGTGACTGCATGTAAAAATTACTGTTTTTCTAACAGTGAGATGCTCTCTTATAGGAGTACATTTTTTAATTGGATACATTTTTTGTATATACCTACATGTATATGATATAAAAAAAGAAGATGTGGTTACACTGGTATGATTACCATTGAGCTTGATGAGACAACTCTCCATAATAGACCAAAATGACACACAAATTAACAACTATACATGTAGGTCACTGTACAGCCTTCAACAATGAACAAAGCCCATAATGCATAGTCGGCTATAAAAGCCCACGAAATGACAATGTAAAACAATTCATACGAGAAATATGAGTATCTAAATTCTTGCAAGGTCTACTTGTCTATCAGGTTGAGCTGACCTGACCTTGACGTCATTTCATGGATAAATGGATAGGGGATTAAGGTTAATTTCAGTTTAGGCCAAAATAAATAATTGTGAGTCTCATATTTCACTGCTCATACACTGCAGTCTTAGTTGTTTTAAAGTTTGGTTTCTGATATGTTTTACTGATGAGTATTATTTGTAATTATCATTCACACAAGTTATCTGATGTGGAAAGACATCAAATGATGAATATGCCATGTACATGTATGATGAATACATTGTTTAGGGTAAGCTAGAAACGGAGGTATGGTCGGGAAAACCAGTACAATAAAATTATTTTGGCCTTAATACACATGATACAGTACTCCAGTAGATCAACTTCATGTATATTGAATGTACATGTACAGACAAAATGGAACAATTGAGTCTATGTCATATATGTTTGACTGGCAGGGTTCATCAGACATTGAGCTAAATGTCATGGGTTCATTGGACAATGTTGAGTTTTTGTGTTTTTGTCTATTTTTCAAATATCTTTTCTCATTATAATTCTCTTATAAGTTTCTCAGGTGCGATAAGCTACATTGTACATGTATAGGATTATTATTTTTTTGCATATGACATGAATGTTAGCTGAACATGTTTGATTGGCCGGTTTTATTTAACAATGACCACATTTTCATGGTTTTTATTAATTTGAATGTAGTATGAATTTCGATGAGACAACCATCAACCGTAGATCATGTAGACCAAGTGATGTGCTTGTTAACTATATAATAGGTTACTCCACACCCTGCAACAATGACCAAAACTAATACTTCATAATGAGCATCCTATATAAAGGGTTCAGCCTTGCACGCAACAACGTCAATGTAAAAAAAACAATCAGACGAGAAGCCCTACAGTGATTACAGTTTGATTTATATATAAAAGCTACAAATAAACAAATGTGTTAAACAGCAAGCAACAAAACACACTACATACATTTACATTGAAAAATAAACCTGTGTCAGAGTGGTGCAACCTTCATGTACAATTCTAGCATAAAAGAAACAATATTAAAAAAACTGATATACACATGATACAGTGTATCCAAAGAAAAATATGGAACCAAAATACCATACATGTATATGACTACCAACATAATTTAATCAATATTTAGTAGATCAGTGCTAAAATATGTTAACACATCACTACAAAAGTCAAAAAGTCTGAAAAGACCAGTTTTTGTCTGAATTTGCATGAATTTTTACTCGACATTCTTGATTTGTCTCAATAATTTTTAAAAAATCTTGACATTGTATGAATTTGTCTCAAAAGGTTCTTGATTTTTCTTGACAAGTGTCTTGACAGTATGAACATTGTCTTAAAATTTCGCGACACTTCCTGTATCATCTGATAAGAGTCTGGATTAGTCTCGACCAATTCTTGACTGTCTTAAATTTGTCTCGATCTGTCTTGACATATTCTTGACATTCTTAATAATGTCTCGATCTGTCTTGACACATTCTTGACATTCTTAATAATGTCTGAATGTCTTGACATATTCTTGACATTCTAAATAATGTCTGAATATGTCTCGACACATTCTTGAGAGTCTTAAATATGTCTTGACACTATCTCAACAGTATAAATTTCGCCTAAAAATGTGAACAGACTTATTATGCACTGTTTGTGATATTCTTTTGCTGTTATATACTTATTATGGCTAAACTAAACTTTGAAGAATCAAGGATTAATTTTGTGAAGTAAGATACCCTTTTGGTGCAACTTAGTTGGAATACCCTGAATAATCCCCAATGTAGTTTGATTTTGATTAATTTTTATCAAACGTTTAATCAATTGTTTGTGTGGCTGAAATAAGAGGGGGTGGGCTTTCGTGAAGGTCAGGAAGTAGTTCCCATTTTGATTCAAAGACCTTTTTCATTTTTAGGAAAACCAAAAAAACATTTTTTATTCCAATTTGAGTGTTGAATTTTATAAATTTTTAACAAAAATAAATATTTTTGATAACTGACCTTCCGGAAAAGAAAAAAAATGTTAAGATCTATATTATGCATGTCTGTTTGGGATCCATTTCATAAGACCAATGATTTCTATAGAAAATGGACCCATTATAAATACGTTTTTTTATTATTCCTGGGGTAGATAATACTTTTCTTTTAATCTTTGGGAAATATTCAATTTTCAATTCATTTTTTTCATCAAAATGATGATTTTAATTTTCGTCTATGAACAAACTTTTTAAATTGTAGTGGCATGGTCGGTCAATTGATAAGTTGTATGGCTTATTACAGGTAAAGCAGTAATTTCTATTTGACAGTTGCGTGTACTCTGGGGGTGTGGAATACCTTAAATTTATGTGGAACATCCTGTCCATGTGTATTACTTACTATATATTCCAACAGATGACATTACACAATTTTTCTTTGTTAAATGAATGATTTGTATATCATCATAATTTGCTATTAATATATAAACCACATTTTGGTACAATAATTTTTTACCATATAAACATTGAATATTATGAATGTAGAATAAAATATGTCTACAGTATGATGATTGGTTTTAACAGAGACATATATACACATGTACACATAATCATTTAGGAATCAAAATTTGTTATAAAAAACTCAATTTTAAATTGTTTTATATCAACACATCCAAATTTTAATTAATAATTTTAAACATTAGATTTAAACTCAGAACTGTCAAGTAAATTTAAGACAAAATTCAAAATGTTCAGAATATGTCAAGCCATACTGAGAAAAAATAAGAATGTCGAGAACATGTTGAGAAATTTCAAGACAGTATTTAAATGTCAAGAATTTGTCAAGAAATTTTAAGACCATATTCAGAATGTCAAGAATGTGTCAAGTAATTTTCATACAATTTTGATATAAATGAGAATTTGTCAAGAAAAATTAAGACACAAGTCATACTTTTGGAGAATGTCGAGTAAAAGTTCATGCAAATCAAGACAAAAACTGGTCTTTTCAGACTTTAAGACTTTTGTAGTGCATGCAGAAGAATATCTCAAGAATCTTTTGTAGGATTTTATGAATGCCTACTCGAATCCAATCTATTAGAAAAATCAATTGTTACAGAAGAGTGTCTACCATGCACTTGCACTGCACTTACACTAGAATTTCTTTTGACAACCCTGCATACCATCTGTGTCCACTTAAGGATTATCTACCTTCACGAAACTTTACAGGCGTTGGTCCAGCAAATGGATGAAAATCATATACATGTATACATGCATGTAACTGTATAAACAAATATACAATAAAATTGAGAAAGGAAATGGTGAATATGTCAAAGCGACAACCACCCGACCATAGAGCAAACAACAGCCGAAGGCAACCAATGGGTCTTCAATGTAGCGAGAATTCCCGCACCCGTAGGTGTCCTTCAGCTGGCCCCTAAAATATGCATAATAGTACAGTGATAATGGACGTCATACTAAACTCCGTATATAACAACAAACCAGAGTATATACTGATTTGTATCACTACAATGTAAAATAGTTTACAATAGGTGACGTAATTACCTGTCATCATGATCATTTAATTTATTCATCGTCCATCCACGAACTTGTCTCAGAAAAATATAGTCCCTAGTGTTGACAGTGGGTTACTTGCCTTTAATTTTTATACCCCTTCCAAATTTATTTCTCCATGTTTAATGCCTCAAATTGCAAGTAGGGGGGGGGGGGTTGAAATTACACTGTAAAAAAATTTGGGTGCAGAATTTTAAAGGAAAGTAGTGATTTGGTTCAGCTGAAAAAGGTTTAAAATTAGCACGTTGGAAGCTGTCAAAAGATTTCAAGACGCCCTAAACATAAAATTGTCCATATTTTGAAATAGAGGCGGTGAAGTTTTCTATCATTTATATATAATTTGTCCCAAAAGTAGTAGAACATACTGCAAATGTTTCTTTGAGAAAGCGCAGGTGGGATTTTGTTTTATTTTCATTTATGTTCTAAAACGAAATAATTGTGGTCTCGAACCACATGGTACATTAACCTCACTTATACATGTAGGATTATATATGAGATAAACTGGTTGAGAAAAACCCGGCGAAATATAAACTCGATGGTTAATATTTTGTGTCCAAGTGGAGAGCTATTAACATGATTAATAAAGACATTTGAACCTCAAATAGACACAATTCGGTTCAATACAAAGTTGAGTAAATCTGATTAGACTATTAAAAAAAACCCGGTAAAATAATATAAATTGAATTTAGATACAAGACAGTATCGAATATTTTAGTGTTTTCCATAGCTACATGTAAAAGATGCGTTGAAAGTTCAGCATAACTTTTTTTTTATATAAATCAAAATGGTTAGACGGTAACTTTTATAATATTCAAATAGTCACAAGAGCTTAAAAACAAACAAATTAATTCTAAAAGTGTCAATGTCATATGAACTAATCCCTCGGCGTATTTCTATGGGGATAAATTTGACAAGTGTGTATATTCCCGCTGGGTTTTTGTATATTGACCGTTATTATGAAGTTATGAAGAACCTTGCATGCATGAATGATTTCACAACTAGGTTGTAAAAATTAAAAGGTTGTCATTATGATAATTTCGAAAAGTGTCTTATGATATAGTTAAAGATACATTTTTTTACAAATAAATTGAGACACCTTGTTCAATTTATCTGATAGGTGCATGTAACTATATGTGTTCAAGCATTAAATGTGCATAAACCAGTCCCATGTGAAATTGCAGGTATCTAACGGTGGTCTGAAATTTTTCGAAGTGATGCGAGACAAGGGAGTGTCAATTGAGTTATTAATTTACAACATTTACCAGATAAGCGGGGAATCCCAAAATTGTCAGCAGCAGATATTTCAATATGGTGTTTTTTTACATCAGTTTCTATTTATACTAATGTAGTAAATGGGTGTGACAGTTGTGTCTTTTTTTAAAACAACCTTTTTAAAAAAATGCATACAATGTAAATGTATTTAAAATAATTTAACCTATCCCATGTATCCCGGACTGTCCGATAGAAATTTGGTATCCGTGACTTTTCAGTCTATAAAATTACTACCAATATTTGAAAGTTGCGTCGATTATGAATTAATGGTTGTAGCAATCATAACTGTTACAACCTTTTGGACGTTTAAACAGTTTATTTACGACTGTTTCAACGTTTTGCGTATTGCGACAGTTATTAAATAACTATAACAACTTTCAAAAGGTTGCAACAGTGGTATTATAAACGTGACAACATTTTCGGCGTTTTAACAGTTTATTTATGACTGTTACAACGTTTTTCGAGTTGGGACAGTTGTAAACCAACTGGTACAACTTGAAATAAGTTGTATCAGTCCTTTTAATGTTTGTGGCAGCTTTTTCTAGCGTTCTTGCACACGATTTATGTTGGAGACAAACACTTTAAAAGTTGGGACAGTCACAAAATAACTGAAACAGTAAAATTTTACAACTGTTATAACTTTAACAAACAATTACAGTCTTAGAACGACTGTTACTGGTATGGAGAGTTGCTATTTCGTCCAGTATATGCTTACAACTGTGCACCTAATTACCAAAAGAGTCAAGAGAGGCTGATGTAGATCCAATTTTAGGCAAAAATATATGCAACTATATAGGTGTTTCCACCTAGCATCAATACCTATCCTTAATATTCATGTTACCATAACACATTGTTTATGCCTGTCTAAATTGAGATTGTAAGTTCGAATCCTGCACGTGCCAGGTGCACTCGACTATAACCTTAATTGGCAAAGATTATTAGTTTTACTAACGAAGGTAGGTGGTTCTTTCCGGGCATAAAAACTGACCGCCATGAAATAGCACATTAATGTTGAAAGTGGCGTTAAAAACGTAGCAACCAAACAGTTATTTTATAGACATTTTGGTTGTGCATCATTAATAAATCCTGAATTATTTAAATTGGTTTAAAGCACTGTCAAAGACCTGAACACATCCCTTTAGTTTATGTTAAAAAAAGAGGAAGGACACATGTATATACAATTATTTCTTTTGCCTGGCCAAAGTAGTCTACAGTTATATGAATTAAAGGAAAAAGTAAATATATAAATAATACAATGTAATATATAACTTAGGCGATATACAGTCATTGACCTTATAATGCATAACGCCATGCCTACCACTCTGAAACTCTTATGTATGAAATATATCAATTTTTTAGAGGCAGTAATGGAGAGACATTAACTCATTAGTCCAGCATAGCCTTGCATAGCCTGGCATTTTACATGCTTATAAATTTATCCTTATATTGTTAGTATGTGAAATTCTCACAATGATAAAGACATGGCCAACAAGACTAACCAAAGAGCAAAGTGATGAAAATATTTAAATCTACAGGTCAACAAGTTACTATGCACCTAACAAAATGCACAAAAGGCTCATTCTTTCAGGGACAATATACATGTAATAAGTGTTCTTCCCATTATTATCAATTATCACCATTGGATTTGAAATGGCACTGTTTTCATAAACTTATAGCACCAGTCATAATACATTTTAAAACAATGTAAAAAAGATAGCACCATAGTAAACAAAGATAGCACCAAGGTAACCAAGTATAGCGCAAACAATCATTGTGTCATGGTGCTATAATGCCCTCAGTAAAATACTGCATCATGATTTTATTAGTATTAAAGTGTTCAAGACATGATTCTTTAATAAATAAGTATAGGCTTATATAAAGGTACCAACAAATATACAGAGACATTATGAAGATATACCATTATTCCTTTAAATTTAAGGAATCCTATAAAATGAGGCAGATGTTACATGTGTTACCTGTAAAAGAGGACGAAGTCGGTAAAGATGATGCCTTTAATACTGAACGTTTTTACAAATCAAATTTTAAACTACAGAATAATATACTTAGGTCATCAAAATTATTCATTTTACAATTTACAACATTAATAAATATATTTTTTTTAGAAAATATTCATTACTTTTGAGAAACCTTTTATCATTGGCCAAATAACCGAGGGGGTGACAATAAATGCCTCTTTACCAAATTACAAAACAATTCATTGCAAGCATAATGTCTGTGGAAAAAATAACTGACACACGGAAACGTATCCGATGTTGGTCCTGTTGTGATGAATTTGATCTATAACTTCATTTTCAAGGTAAACAAAAGAAACGCTATCTCATTCAAGTAACGTTCATTCTTTTTTAAATAATAAAGTATTATTAAATTAAAAGTATACATGATTTATACCTTAAACGACAAAAATACTACATTTCTTCGTTTTAAAGGTATTGATTAAAAAATCTGCCTGAGAATGTTCGAACTAATTTTGCATGCTTTGTATCTATTATTTTATTATGTACACGAATAGAATCAATTCAAAATATTCGTTCTCATATTATTGCAATCATTCTTTTTTGGTAATCAGATATTCATATGTTGGAAATTGTATGACTAACAACATAGCAGACACATTAAAATTCAGTTCAAGAGAAGTCCGAGTCTGATGTCAGAAGATGTAACCAAAGAAAATAAACAATACCTGCTTAAAACGGGAATGGTTGAGATGGAAATTTTAAAGAAGTTCTATCCTTAAAAAAGATATCTGACGCAATCAGATGCCATAATAGAGATTAAAACATATCATGAATCTTAATCGTTTTTTTTTTTTATCATATATAAACAAATAACACAATTTGAGAGCAAAAACATGAAGATTATGAAAGTTGAGATTTTGCGCTTTTCCTTAAAGAGTTAAAATATAAACTGCATGATACTTAACTTTTTCAATTAGAGACACAATCTATTTAGGTGTGTATATCGGGAACGGACGGACGCCAAAGGGAGATTATCTACCGTAAATTGGGAAATTTTGGCGTCATGAAATTTTCGCGGTTTTCACTCAAAAGGCATGTGTTATATTTTGGTGTGTGTAATTTTGGTGCTTCGCCAAATTGATATTTTTAATTTTGGACCAATAGAAGTGTGCATGTTCATTCATTTTTGTCCTTATTTACCCGTTTATGTTTATTGACAAAATATCAATGACCCAAACAAACTAGAAACACGACAAAGTAACTAAATTAAGGAATCGGATACGAATGCAATTGCAAATAATTCCGTATCTCGGGGTTGTACCCTAAACAAAGTGATTTTAAATAGATATTTTATTTTTTACAAAACTCATATGAAAGAAGTTTTACTTATTATCTCATTATATATTGCTACTACATGTTAATGATTAACGATCAAGGATTTAAATTTTAATCATTATGCCTCTGGCAGTACATGTTAATTAAATTATAAGGAGTTTTTACATTCAAATTACCAATAACGGTGTCTAATCAGCCAAAGCCTGGCATTTGACATATGTGAAAATATTTAAAAATACCTAGAGAAAAAAGACTATGCACATCCTGTAAAACAATGGAGGATGAAGCCCATTTTATTTTATACTGCAAAAAAAATGCTTAACTAAGAGATAACTTTATAGGAAATGTAATTAACCATATGCCAGATTTTATGTCCTGGCAAGAAAATGAAAAAAATAAATATCTTCTTTGTCCATCAACCTCAAAACAAGTAGTAAGCTTAGGGTCCTATTTTAAACATGCATTAGAACTGAGGACAGGGGACTCTTGATTTATTTATAAAATATATTTATATATCATATAGATAGATTGTTTTGCTTTTTTGCTTTTTTTGTTTTTCATTTGTTTGTTAAATGTATTTTGTGTATGTTTATATTATTTGTCACAAACCTATTGTTCAGAGTTAATGAGACAATAAATATTTGCAATTTGTTAATAATAAATAATACACGTGCCATCTTGAGTCTGCTGTTGAAGCCGATGAAATGTCAAATCATATTTATGGATGAATAAAATGTGTTATTAATATATAATACACGTGCCACCTTGAGTCTGGTGTTGAAGCCGATGAAATGTCAAATCATATTTGTGGATAAACAAAATATGTTAATAATATATAATTCACGTGCCATCTTGAGTCTGGTGTTGAAGCCGATGAAATATCAAATCATATTTATGGATGAACAAAGTGTGTTGATAATATATAATACACGTGCCATCTTGAGTCTGGTGTTGAAGCCGATGAAATTTCAAATCATATTTATGGATGAGCAAAATGTGTTAATAATAAATTAAAACTCTTCCTTGTCACTATGTATAAAGTATTAAAATTATTTTAATAATTGTTCATAAATTTGAATATATATCTATATACATATCCTGTCGAAATATGTAATCTAGGTAAAATCCGAACCGAGTTAAACGTGGCTTTTGTACATTTTAGTACTTGGTATCTCAGACTAGCTATAAATGTATATGCAATCATAGATATCCGGCATATAACTATATATAAATTACATTGATTGCTGCACAGGTGATACCTTTAAATACGATCGGGTCATCATCGGAATCGATATTATGATAGTTATAAATACAAAAACAAGTGTCCAATCCAGAAATAAGATTCAGCGATAGTTATTATGTATCCGCATAAAGGTTAAGGATGTTCGCGCCTCTTCTAGAAAATAACAAGCTGTTTACAAGACTGTTAAATTAAAAGTATATAAACAACTGAACTTAAAAAGCAGAAAAAAATGATAGGTCTGTGTACTTGTTTTTGAGCTATAATCAATTGATAATTTGGCGGGAAATGATTCTCTTAAGATTTTTCATACAGTTAACATTGGCCCCTTTTTACTTTCAAACACTATGACAAAATAACAAGGATTTTATAAGATTTTCATAAATGGCTCGTTAAACTATATGTAATAAAAAATATGAACAGAAAAGTAGGGGTTATAAGGAATTTTTTATCAATGGATAAAACTAGAGGACTCCGAATATCTGAAAAAGTCAAAAACAAGAGAAGCGAACGTTCTTAAATATGTCAATTCAATAATTTTTTTTTTAATTATTTTGTATTAAAAAAGGTATCATGCATTGACATAAAGTAAGTATAGGTAGTCATATACTTTTAGAGGTTTCTACTTATTTGAAAGGAGAATGTGTGGGCGAAGTTAACGAGTTAAAATTAAAAAATCATTGAGAAAAATAGGATGACAAATATGAATAGAGAATAATGCAGTTTTTAATTATATAGAGAAGAGGGTGGTGGACAAAAGAGGACGAACGGGGACAAATTTCTTAAACCTTAATTATACAGACGAGACCTTCAGCAGTTTAGCATGCATATTCATATATTCATTCATCATAACATCAATAATCAACAATCGCCTCTAAACTTTCAGCTTCTTCGTGAGTTAAACAAATTATGTTATCACTAGCTGTGTCCATAAATAAGTCCAGTTTGTATAAATATATCGGTATCATAACTTATACATAATATCTGTTTTAATGTTCCCTAAATGTTTACATTGAGCATTTTGAGTATTAAGCATTGTTACGTACAGTGTAATCAGTATTCATAGTGGCGACGTCTTCCTCTGAATGATCCTCTATTGTTTCTGCTGTTTCTATTGTCTCTAATACTGTTCTTTAATTCGTCAATTTCCCTTTGGAGTTTTACTAGTTCAGTTTCTTCTTCCCTCTGGGGTTTCCTTTTATCTGATCTATTTCATGTTTTAACTTCTGTACATCTTCTCTATCGTTTTTCAATTCTTCTTTAGTGATTGTTTTTAGCGCTGCCTGTCTATATTTTTCAGCCCACTTTTCTTTGATTTCTTGCACTTGTTTATTGAGCTTAGTAATATTTTTCCCGTTTTTAATCTTGGTGCATGCTCCATTGGCAGTTAATAGAAAATGATATAACTGCTATGAATTAATTTCCAAGTCCACCTATGATTGCTTATCGTAAACATAAGAACGTGAAAGAGTACTTGACCTCGGCAAAATTATAATAACTGTAAACAATTACATAGTAATTAGATAAGAAAGGACACAAGAATAATAATGATATTGCAGATTCACCAGGTGTCGTGCCCTAAAAATAACACTACATTTGATATCTTACCAGAGTAAGAACTAATCAAATTGTAATTTCAAAGTATTTCTAATGATACAAGGCTAGGATACCTGATGAGGATTTACGGCCTTGGTAAAAAATGACCTTAATGATATCCGAAACACCAGGTGCAGCTTAATCATTTTTACATCACTGTAAATCGAAGACTTCTACTTGATTACCACAGATCATTATAATCTTATAACCACAGCTTATAACAGACGGACACCTTTCTAACAGTAATTATTTTACATGAGAAAGGTCAAATCAGGCTACGATGAAAATAACTACAAAATAAATGTATAGTTTACGCAATATAATTTAAAAAAAAAGTCTGTACAGGAAGCGATATATAATTCACTTATCTCCGAATAGTGAGATGATGACCAGATATTTTTAGAAAATACTTTGTAACAAACCAACGCGTTGAAAGTAAAAACAAACGCGTTGATGGTAAAAACAAACGCGTTGAAAGTAAAAACCCAACGCGTTGATAATAAAAACCAACGCGTTGAAAATTTCATACGGTATGTTCATACCGCCAATGACACGAACGGTCACTCATAGATATATAACGGATCGATCCAGTGTTTCTCCCATGAAAAATTGGAATGTTGAAAAAATGGCTATAGAATATCTGCACCAAGGAATTGTATATTTACGCACGAAATCTAATATGTTTTATTCCTTTTAAACCTAGCTATGACAGGTTTAACGTCGGTTGTTCTATTTATGTATAATTAATATGTAAAAGGGGAGAAATTAAAAAGGCTTAAACATATTTACAGGTTGCACGAAAAGAAGCTGAGAAAAAGCTGTTCATACTTGATTTCAAATTAAGGGACCCACAATGGGACAACATGATATTTTAACAAACAAACAAAAATGCAAAAGAAATTTATACTTGATTGATACTTAGTGAAATAGCCCCAGATTGGTAGAAAATAAAAGAACACAAGTGCAGATTGACCCGTGATATCGTTAGTTTAAGTAAAATGATATATATCTATACATTAAACGAATGTCATCTTTTTATTATTCATACATATGTTGAAACGTGTGAGTAATGTTGTGATGGGAAGATCAATTACGTGTTCGAGGAAGGAGCTTAGTATGTGCCAACGTGACTTCAATTAGAAGCAGCTTAAGGTCTCAAGCAGACATTTTTCTTGTTTTGCGACACGTGAGATGTACTGTGGGTTTTTGTGTACAAAAGTTCGAAATGTGGCTGTTTAACGTTATTGTGTCTAATGTAAACAAAATGAAAACATGTGGAAATGCAATGTCTGATTCTCAAATGAAACAAAATGCAGCAAAAAGTGCAGCAAAAAGAATAAAGCTCGAGATTTCAGAAAGGTAAGATGATATTCAGATTTGGTTGGATTTTTCAGAAGATTTTTAAGATAGGAAAACAGAAAAAAAACTCGTTATACAACTAAATAGATAAGTAAATTGATTATATTATATTAATTACTAAGTGGCCCATTTTTGTAGCTTCAGTGTTTGAGAACCCATCGCATTTTAGCAGGTTAAAAACCAATAATGCAATATATATATATATATCAGTGCTACTTTGAGGAAACTTTTACTGCACATAGGCAAAATTTTTCTCACGTGATATTCGCATGAATCTTGCATAAAATTCATGTGAAAAATTTCACGTGAGATTCACCTTAAATGAGATTATACATGAAACTCGCGTGAACATTTTTAATGTGAATTTCTAGTAAATTGAGATTCACAAGAATCTTAAGTAAAATTGTCATGTGATTTTCATGTGAAAAACGAAATCGGTATTTTCATGATTTTATTTCAATTCGAAAATTTAGATGTTATTTGAATTACTTTGTTTTAAAAATTCACATGAATTTCACCTGAACAAAACATTGTGATTTTCACGTTAAATTCAAGTGAGTTTCACATGAGATTCACGTGAAACTCGCATGAACAAATTCACTTGAAATTCACGTATAAACTCATATGAGGTGAAATTCGCATGAATTGAAATTTACGTGAAATTGATGTGAGTGAAATTTCCCTGTGTATCCAATTGCTGTGCACTGTTATTTATAAACATATCAAATAGACATTTTCTTTTAAAATGTAGAAAATATGTGCTCTTAGTAATAAATATTATCATAATCACTTTTACTTATTTATTTAGTTATATAACGTGTTTTACATATAAAATATTGAACAGAAGCATGTACTCCAATATGAATTAATGGGGGGAGTAAATTAACATGATACTAATAGAAAATTAAAATTTGAATCCCATTATAATATTTATGTACAGGGATTATTACACTATCACGACTAGATCGATCCTCGATTTTTACCAACCTATTTCCCTTATTTCTAAGTACTAGATTGGGACAAGTCACTCATCAATAAAATTACAATTGAATAAGACAGGCATATCAATTGAAAATATATAAATTTATGAAACAGGAATGAAAATGGTCTATTGAGCTATTTGGTTGATCTATTTTCGAAATAATACGAAGGTATTGACTTTATATTAAGCAGCAATCTTGATTTTGATAAAATAGGATAATAAATAGAACATGTTATGTTTAAGTCGTATCAGTTAAAAAAAATGATAACATTTCGTAATAACAAAAACTTATAGTTTTATGCAAAATGAGTGAACTGTTATTGTTTTAATTTGATTATCGTGCATTTTATTTTGTATACTCATTTAATTATCTCCATCCAAAGATTTAAAGATGAGTTGCAGCTGATATTTTAGAATACATTCTGAGATATTTTTTCTCTCTTAATTGCCATATATTATTTTCCAGATAATGACTTAAATTTCCCAAATACAACGGAAACTATTGCTAAAATGGTGGGAAGTATTTTTTTAGCCTTTGAACAAACAATATGAATTGGTTGGGTCCGTTTTTATTATGCAAGCACAACTGATTATTGGTCTTGATATATAGGTAGGACTCTAAACTGCGTTTCTACTCCGAAACGTGTTAGTCACGCTGATGTGCGATGGTTTAACGCGGAAGTACGTTTTTGATCACGCCGAAGTGCGATTGTTTCATTGCGACGCTATCTTGTTAATGGTTACGCTGAAGTGCAATGGCTTACATACATCCAATTTTCAATGTTTTTCATGTTTAGTCAATTTGTTCGTTAGAAGAAGCTTTTCTGTTATTTCATATAAAATATCGAGAGTATAGCCAGTTTAATGTTTATACAAACAGTCATAAAAAATTTCCATAGCATTTCCAGTCGTCACTGTAACGTTGGGTTTTACATTATACTTGGTAAATAGCTTGAACAAAACAAAAGCAGTCGTTCATACATTCGTTTGTAAGTTGACGTTACATACAAAAGCTATTTTCCCTTAAAACCAGTATTTATTGCAGTGTCTAAAAAAATATGGTAGTTGTTTGAAATACAAATACTTCCTAGTTAGTTAGACCGAAAATAAAATAAGCGAAAAATCTGAACGGCTACTGTGAATTAGAACAAGAATTAAGACAGATCAGCGATTTGTTTTTACTGCAAGTGAAGAAAATATTGAATGTTTGGTCTTTATATACTTACTTGTACAGAACAATACCTCTGATAATAATAGAACGTCTGTACATTTTAAACTAGCCATCACACGTCTTATAGACCATAGCACATTAGCGTGTCGCACTTCGGCGCAGACCATTGCACATCAGCGTCCCCATCGCTCTTTCGAGACCTACAATTGTTATTTATGTACAGTTTAATGGTTTATAGAGGTTTAAGCAGTGTTATAAGCCATATTTTCAAAATATCCTTTTCTTATGTACCTTAGCAAACTTATGTCACGGCACCACTGGTCTTTTAAGTGTTTTCTATAACTTTCTTCAACATTTTGTACCAAAAGTATCCCTATATGTAGCTTATTTACCATCTATGTGGTCACCTTGCAAACATTAACTTCCTATACGACACCTTGTCAATGACATGTTACACAACTTAACGTAAGAAATATTATGGGCAGGTCTATGTAAACCACATGTTTTTTTTTCTTCAGGACTTTGAATTTTGCAAAATCACTAGATGAATTGGAGATGCAGTCTGTTAAAAAGACTAAACTGCCACGGGTAAGATTTGTTATACTGTCTCGTCTGTAATAAACCTGAGATATAAGCCTCAGAATGACAAAGAAGTTAACTTGTGTGTCAAAATTTAGATAACTCTGACACATTTATTTTGTAAAGGAAGGGGGGAAAAGGAATTAATTCATGACACACAATTCCTACATGTACTTGACAACACATAAAGCAAAGAAACAACACTTTTTTTTCAATTCATCAGAAAATTAACATTGAGACCTGCAACAGAGCAAAAGCTCACACATCTTTCCAAAATCAAGTTTGTTTCTTTAAAAAAAAATTGTGTTTCTTGTGCCTATTAGACATTTTCGGAACCTATAGTTTACAATTACTGTTAAGTTGACGATGATAATTACAGGTAAACTTACCTGTGGCTAATCTCAAAATACACAATGTCTCGAAATATGTGGCTACATCCTTAATAAAAGAAAACAATGAGAGAAAATATTTTAATTTCAATGTGAAATCAGCTATTTATTAACAGTATTTAATCTGTTTTTAATCGTCTAATTCTGAATAAGAGCTGACTCTCTAGGCTTTTAATATTTTAAGAAATTTTTTAGTCAAGGAGTTATGATTGCTCAGATGATTCCTGTTCACTAGCTGCATCAGTGATATGCTTTTGGCCCACCTCTTTTTGTCGTTGGAGCACTAAGTACGGACTGCTGCTCGTCAAATAGTTATCCACCCCCTTTTTCCACTGCAGAAGGTTTTTGTTGCCCCCTCTGCTTACACTACATGAAGATTTTGTTAGTTATTTTTGTCATCCCCGAATTACATTTCAAACAAAGGATGTTTTCCTTGAACCATCACTTGAACTTATATATAGAGTTGCAGACGCCTTAGACACTTGGGAGGGAAACGATGTTTTTTCAAATGTTTTCACAACATAGATACTCCTACCAAACAACTGGAGAAACACCCGAAAACCCTTTAGACGTATTGAAACAAATTAGAAATGATATTTTCCAGCATAACACTGGTACGACACACGAACTTATTCTAGAAATAGAGTAATGTTGTTCATGCTTTGGCTAAGATCATATCCGTGTTTTCATTTGCTAACTTTAATTTTTTGATGTAAACTTTACCAAAGTACATGATAAAATTATTTGGTGCATTTCAATGTTTTACCATCATTTTTATAATCTGGCTAAATGAATGGAGAGCAAAAGTGGGAAACTTAGAAAAGCTATTAATAGCAATGGACGCTATAAACGGTACCTCAACGGAAATTTACAGGTTACTAATTGAGCCTCAGAATTAAGCTTTATTTTTCGGGACATCGCCATTTTCCATATGATTACATCCATACTCAGGTCGTTATCGATAATTTAGGCAAAATTTGTTATATTGATTCCGGGTTTCTGGGACATTAATCTAGCGCGCATCAGTTTCAATGATGGGATCAACTGGTAGAAATAATGAGCTTGACTTTCCTGAAGGGATAGTTTTATTGGCTGATAAAATATGTCTTAATAGATATCCTCTTATGACACCCTATACATGACAACAAATACAACCAAAACCGGACAATTTAAAACGGAGGTGTAGAAACATTGATAATGTTATAAAAAATACAGAGTAACTGTTGCATTTTCAGTTGTATAATTGAAGAATTATAGAGGTACAAATGTACGGGACATTGGGAAGTCTTTGCAGACATTCCAGCACAAAACTCTGTCAAATTTCAAACATTTGTGCTGCTTTTGTATGCAGGCGTCACGACTTGTTTTCATTTAATTTAAAATACAAGTTTTCCGTTATTCACTTTTCAATTTATCGACATTATACACTTTGAGATGGTCCCTATATAATTATCTGTAAGTGTTAACATCAATGTAAACATAAAAGTTTTTAACAGTTTTCGAAAATGTCTTATAACATCCCTCCAAAATATATCAAATGAAATTAATACTGCCAAGACTCAAACATGTTTAAATAACTAAATCGACCAAAGTACATTAGTTCCTTGCCTTAAATACGTAACAATGTGCACAAGTAAAGATGTTTGCTTCTCTGTTTCAAAATAATAAGGTTTTTTTAAAAGAATGTTATAAATTGATAGTATATAACAGAACAAAAATGCAAAAACAAAATATACAATTACAAATTTTGAAGGGAAATGATTCTTTATTTCTTATAGGTTATCATATGCACTTTATTCTTTCAAAACTATGAAAAGTTTTATAAAAGAATTATATTATATATTCAAAATGTCTTTTAAATCTGTATGTAAAAAAATTATGAAAAGAAAAGAAGCGGTAAGCAGGCAATATTCCGAATATGTGACAAAAAAATCAATTTTTAAAAATAAACACTATCGAACATCCTTAATTTTTTTGTGTGGTTTACGGTAATACGTATACACTGGTATATGTCTAACAAATACCAACTACATGCTATATGGCTTTAAGGATAGGCTGTCATATCAAATACTTAATGGTAAGCTTCTATAGTAAGTGTTTTTTGCATGAACCCCCTGAGGGGTTCATGCTTATATATTGGCGAGTTTTGGATGTGTCTATGGGCCACTCGATATCTCTCGGCCGGAAGTCAGAATAAAATTCTCGGAACGTCTCGAAAGTTTTCGGTAATTTATACAATTCTTAACAGGTTGTTATCTACCTCTTTGATATGGTCCTTTGACGGCCCTTGACGACGCAATTATATTTGTTTTAAAACGACCACTGTACACTGTATGTATCTGGGTCAATTATAACGTGGTATTGTCTGTTGTCTCGATAACATATTAACTAATTATGTTTGAAGATTTAACCACGGGATACTGTGTATTTCATCTTAGACTTACGGGAGAGAGCATTCTGGTTAAAATATTAATAATAGATCGGAAAACAGAAAGATAATATGTTTATCAAAAGTATTTAATTCAATCGAATCAAAGAAATATATACAAATTATATACTGTATTAATGTTTCTAAAGAAACAAATAATGATTGAAATCAGAATATTTTCACAGTTGTAATTAAGAAATGAAGTATTTTATATATGACGAGATACTCTGCCGTGGCATTTTTGAATATTCATTTGTAAAGGAAACATCAAAATTAAATCTAAATACATTCTTACATCCTACAAAAAAAAATGTTTATAAACAATAATCATTATATTTCTACGTTAATTATTTCATACCATTTTAGTATTTAGGTTTTATGAGTATTTATAATATTATTTATTTGTTTGTATTGTAATATATCCATAAAACGGAAAGTAAGATAAATTTATTAAATTTTTAATTTTAAACGGTCGTTAATAAAAACTTTTTTCAATTCATAAAGCATGATTTTAAATCCTTGCAGCTCACAACAACCGTAAAAATAATTTACAATAATCACAACAAAATTTAATTACAACCCTCATGTTGATTATTTATTACTGTTTAAGTATGGATTTAGAAGTCTTTGCTTATATTTTGTATACATATATATTCACATAGTGGAATGTTAGAATTTAAAAATTGATTCATTAGATAAATAACATTCGTGTTCATTGATATTAATATATATTCAAAAGAATTTGAAAAAATTACTAACAGGAAAGTTAGTTTATTATAAAATTTTAATTCAATTTTTGTTTGTATGTTTTAATAGTTTAACCATATAGCATCTACATATTTGTACTATGGTACGGTTCTGAAAATTGTATTCATTGTGTTGACCAACTATCCTCCACGTCTAGATTCATTTACATTATAGATCACATTTCAAAAGCACACTATCGGTTTGCGTTCTCAAAAATTCCGAAAAATGTAAATGAATCCGGAGTCAGAACAATTAATGTAGGCCGTTTGACATTCGAATTCAACTATTAGATTAAGATATGTGATGACGCAAATGCGTATTTTTTTCCTGAGTATCATTGAGATGCCTTCTATTTACTATTGTGTGCGCTTAAAGACCATTTGCATGCAATACTATTTAATTCACTTGTGAAAGCTTATTTTCGTTTTCGTTATCTAAATTCAGGACACGGCAGAAAGAGCTTTACATGTGACTTTCAAGCACGGTCATCATTAATAACGGTATTCTGACCTCGAGTTGTTCTTTTCTGTTTCTTTTTTGAGTCACTGTCCTACATGTATCATAAACTTTGACCTTTACAAAAAGCTAAGGATTGTCTACCCAAGGAATAGATTCCTTAACTTTGTAATATATTTAGCCTTTTAACTTTTTTCATTCGATCGTCACTGATGTTTTTTTGTAGACTTAACTCGTGTCTGGCATACATCATTTTAATTCTGGTATCTTTTTATGTCTACATACCTTTTTATGTAAATTGGTTATTTTGAAAGTGTGTACAGGTATTCATAAACTTCTGAATTAAGAAATTCTTCGGCAAAGCTAAGTTTCCCTGTAGAATGTTTGAATTGATTTAAGTAAAATCAGGAAATCCTTAAAGTTTGAGATGTTTTATGAGACCAAAATAAGTCTCTTCATAAGAGGTCCCATTCAATTGCATGCAACAGGTTTCACCGCATACAATATCTGCCATGAGTAAAGACAACTTCAAATACGAGTTGAGAATATAAAGTCATTCATGTAGGAAACAAAATATAAAGATATGATAGATAAAATAAATGCATCCACAATTCCAGATTATAAAGCAAACTGAGTGCATAAATTTATATTGCGATAGGTTTGTGCAATTTGCATAAGTCATCCGGTTAGTAGAAATTAGGATTTGCCAAAGGGTTATAATCGGAAAAAATATGTACATTCCCAAGTAATAAATAAAACAGTCGAGCTTTAAATTAACTATTCAAATATAAGCTGTAAATATATACTTTCAACTGGCTTCTTCTATTCACAGTCAATTATTTCATTTCAAAAGCAAACACAAATTCAGCAACGATCTTTTGATGACCCGACAGTCAGCAGTCTTAGGTTCATGTATTGCTTTTCTTTTTTTTAAAGAAAGCAACTTGTTTTTATGGTTTTATAAATTGTCGTTTCTTTTTATAGAATCCAACATCGCACAGAATCATAGAGAAGAGGCGACGAGATCGCATGAGTAAATGCTTAGCAGAACTCAGTCAGCTTATCCCACCAATCTACTTGAAACAGGTAAAATACTTAAAACAAAATTGAAAAAGTTCAACTATCTGTTTATTGAATGCCTGAAGCGGGTGTATCATTAGTGTGAAACATCTCACCGTTCTACTTTCCTTAGGTGAAGGGAAACCTCATATTTGAGGGTTCATTTATATACAACTGTCTTATTGACTTTTCTATATATTTTTTCAAAATCATAAAATCAAAAAATACAAAAAATTAATTGTTCCTAAATCCTGAAAAAAGACCCTTTAAGGATGTACACCTCTGAGAGGCCAAACATTTCTAGAATTAAACTTTTTTTCTTAACCTGATTTTTTGGTTTATAAGACTGTAACAAAATAATTGGTGAAGAAAAAATCATATGGTGGTGCACTTCTTTTTTTGCTACGGCCCTTTGAAAATGCCCAATTTTGATGATTTTCCAATTTTTCATCGATTTTTACCTTTTTAGGGGCTATTATCGTGAAAAAAATCCCAGTTCCACAATTAAACTTTTTTTCATACTTTCTATAAAGATGAAGCGGACCAATCTGAATAAATTTTATTTAAAAAAACTATCGGTAGGTGTTAATATAAGAAAGTTTTATCATATTTTGACGCTTTTTTGTTTAAAATTTGCCATGCTGTCAATTTTCTATTTTTTGTGATTTTTCTCAGTTTTAAGAACATAATGCATATTTTTTCAACTTTTTGCTATAAACAATTGAAAAAATACATATCTAAGAAAATTGAAAAGAACAAAACGATATGGGATGTACATGATTCTTGTAAAATCATTTTTTGTATCCCTCACCCATTTTCTCATAATTTTGGCTAAAATAACTGACTTGAGTGGTCGTAAAATTTGAAAACTGAATTACTCAAAAACCGTTTGTTGTTAATACACATTTTTTTCACAGAGTTATGTTTGATTATAGTATTTTTAAAAATCATTGATATTTTTCACTTGTACCACATGATTTGCAAATAATTCAAGAACGAGATTTCAACGAGACAGGACGAGACTGAAAAGAATACATCCTTAAATATATAAATGTGTCCGAAGTTGATTACAAACAAATATCATAATTACTTCTATATTTCAGGGTCAAGGTCGTATTGAGAAGACAGAGATTATAGAAACGGCATCGAAAATTATACGAAACCTGTTAAACTTGCATAATTTCAGAGGTATGACACATTTTGGCAGTTCACGTATTGAAAAGCTTCAATGCAATAAAGGAGCTGTTATATTTTCACCAAAAAAAATGAACTTCTTCAGGAGTCAAGCAAGACTTAATACTCCGTCTCTTTAGTAATACGTCCATGAAATAAGATTTAAACGTTCTGGTTTCAACATTTTTGTGAAATGAATTGATAAATAAGTATTGTAATTTCAAAAACGTATTGCATTCATTTATTAAGGTGATTTTTGAAAATGGTCAAAAATGCGAGATTAATTATTGCAATTCCAGGAGGCAGACACATAAAAAGGGGGCATGGGGGTCACATAGTTCACATAATTTGTTTTACAAAAGTAGGAAAAGGGATTATTTAAATTTTTCCAGTTTTTTAAAACAATTTGCCTCCCCCCCTGGTCCCCATAACTTTGTTTTAACCAAGTTTTACTGTGGCAGGTTTGATGGTAACTTGTTACACCAGTCCCTTTTGTATACGTTTTTGCCAATATAATAGAAGTAACTGAAATTAGATTATAATTATCATTTAAAAATTATCAGTCCTCATTGCATTGATATAATTATAGAAATAATGGAGAAGAAATTACCATCAAATCCATGCTGTCAGGAAAAGTTTTACATGGGATATACAAAATGTCAAGAGGACATACGACGACATTTAATTGACACAAAAGGACTGGATCCTAAAGATGCTTCCTTTCAGAGAATGACAAACCTTTTAGAACAGAGAAGCAAGAAATTTCTCACGCTATCAACAAGTAAGAATCATTCTTTTTTGTAAAATGATATGAACTGATGATGATATTTAGCTACCTTGCTCAAAAGGTCAGTTTGAGCTTTGCCAACTCTAAATAACGATCGTCTTTTTTTTAACTTTGAAATTGTTTTCTTAAATTGCTCTGTGTATGCAAGTTAAATATACTCAGCCGCATCAATCTTTTGGGCACTTTGTTTCAAAATTGTGTCAGATGCTCTTGCCAATTAACCACCATGCTTTTGCTTCCTGAATTCATAACACAGGATTCAGTCTGGTAAAATAAAGTAACATTGTTTTAATTATTTCTTTTGTCAGTTAACTTTCTATTGACCTTGTTATGACCACTGTAATTTAAGAAATTTATGCTGTTAGCACTCTTTTTTGGATGATATGAGATTTTGCTTAAATTTGTATATAAAAGATATAAAGAAATTCCTAATAACATATGAGTTTTGGTTTAGTTGACTTACTTTTGACCAACTCTTGGACCTCAGACAATTTCATGTAAAGTAACAGTCTTACTGTTTGTTTTCAGTACTCCTATAGGACATACATGTAGTTCTCATATTGGGAGTACACTGATGTAATAATAAGTAGGAATATAACAGAAACGAGTTTTGTTACTGTTTGGAAGATGAGACTGATCAGTTTTAAGTCATATTAATTTGTTCTACATATACCGGTATCTCATATTCTTAGTCGACTGTTCAAGACTTATAGGACAGAGTCTGAACTATTAATGTGAGGCTTTCTAAAGGTATAGAACCACTAAGTCGGCCCGGTCAGAAAGAACATACAAGAAAGTAGTGCATATTTTAAACAAAATAGTTTTCTACGCATCTGTAACGTTGTCAATAATTAAAAATTTTGGTAATATTGGTAGCAAATGAAAGCTTAAGGACTTGGGATCACCGTAGAACACTTGTTAAAAGTTTGAATAATAATGAGAATATGAAATTCAGATAGGTGGGCATATTTCCCTGTTGCTCAGATCAGAAGTACCTGTTTTTGAACTACCCAACCTCCAGGAACTAGTGTGCTCTAATATGAAATTAAAGGTACGTTAATTGTTTCTAACACAAGTCAGATAAGGTATAGTTTTGAAATGAAATGACTACCACTTTATTTAAACTTAAGAAAACATAGCTATGAATACTTAAAGTTGCAAAATTTAACATAGAAAGCAAGGGGCTAATAATTAGAGGTGTTATTCCTTAACTGCCATAGCACAATGATCCTTTTTAAGATTATATAATATTAATGGTAAATATTATGCAAAATGCAGGTAACATGTAAGCGAAACAAGCTGTTCTAAAATTTATCCTGTCCATAATACAATTGAATAGTTGGTACTTTCATGGACTGATTGTTTTTTAGAAGTAATACTCTCAGCAATACGCAAAGTCCTCATGATGTGATATTTTGAAAATATATACTAAATTAGTTTTTTTTTACCCAGTTGTGTGGTTCACTGTACATTTAAATGTGAAAAATCCAACAGGCCATGGTGTCCTATGAACACTTATTTTTATTTGATTAGAAATATAAACTACATCTAACATGTCTAACACATATACAATTAATTACATAAGTATTTGTTTACTAATAATGTACAAGAATATGAAAAGAAATCAAGTAAAGAAGTTATTGCTTGCTCATATATATAGTTAGAATTTGACATTCAGGACATTTTAGTCTTATAAAGATAATTTTTGAACAACTAATAAACATCTTGTTTTTCATTTTGCAATTCTCTTCTAACACAGTTGTTTTCAGGACGCATTTTGTTATTTCAAGGTAAAGCATCTATTTCTTTAAGACTCAGTATGTGGTTCATAAAATCATAGATCTGTGTACTGTTATTGACCTTAACAGGCAATATGATAACACTACTTCACAGATGCACGTGAAACACTTATAGTTCTAATGATGTTCTTGTTATATTTCTGTGACGTGAGAAATAACTGTATTAACAGGCTATTGTCTATAAAGTTTTGAATTTATTGAAAGTAAATTTGACATATCTTTGACTTTTACTAGAAGATTTCTAAGTCTAAGTAGTTATGATGTACGACAGTGTATTAGTTTGAGTTCAGATAAGGGTATAAATTAGACTTCATTGAATTACTTATATTCCACTAAGTGATACCGTCTAGACAATAGTCTGTTATACAGTGTACATGTTACTGGGTGTAGAAACTAATAGTACTGCAACCAGAGTTCATTTTTTAAAACTTTAATGGTCCGGAAGAACACACACCTAAATTATATATCGATGGAAAGAGGACAACGTGTACAATAAGAAAAGTTGGGTCGTAAAAATCCAGAGTGGTCACAATTTTGTGAAATTGAGGTCAAAGGTCAGACCTAAAAATATCAATATTTCAAACACAAGAACAAAAAGGAGAAATATTCTGATATTTATTCAATAGAATGCTACAAAAACGATTAAATCATAAGATATGCTATACACGATGTTAAAACGACAAATTTGACTAATTATATGAAGAGCTGTCATTACAAAATGGCGTTGATTTGGAACCTTCTGATTTTTTTCCATTTAAGACATAGCAAAAGAAGAAGTGGCCTTGACCTTTTCACATCCATAAACTTTCATTTTGTGTATAGTATTTCACTATAGTATATTACAGAATTATTTTCTAAATTATAAAACACCAGTTTATCAAATTATTTCAATATTTTTTCTATCTTTGAAAAAAACAAAATTCAAGCGCTGAAACAGTGTTTTTAATTTTGCATCTTAAAGGTTGTGTATTTTGTGAAAATTAGTATCTAGTTATAGATAAATACATATTGTGTATTTGCAAAGTCTGGACAGAGCAGTAATAACACAAAATATACTATAGTCACCCGAGGCGAATGCGAGGTTTAAAAAAAAATTGAGTGTAAAACAAAGTCAGTTTGGTGCATGAACATTTTTTTAGTAGGATAATCCTGGTAAAAAAGTTAACTCATTGATTTTTTAAGGGAAGGATGAAAAATTATACAATGCAATGCCAATTTTCTAATGTTGTAATTTAAATTCAGTCATGATCCTTAAATAACTTTTAAAAGCGACACACAATAGCTCAAGTATTCATACAATAGGGACATGAATCAATCTCTTAGTCATCATATGCGGATTCAGTACGCGAATTAGCATTTTACAAGACACTTCCCTTTTTTATAAGAACAAGTTCGGCGCAGGACAGAGTTTGTTCAAAGCAAACACAGTTTTTTTTAGTACAAATGCTATCTGGAGCGTAAATACCGTCATGATTTGGTCAAACTCGTCAGATATAGTCTTCCCTTTGCATAGGAAACACAAAAGAAATGTGAGTACAAAGTTTCGATCAATGTTCGTGACCCATATTCCCATATGCATATGCATGATGTATCTGCACTGCCAGTCCCAAATGTAAAGGGGCGAATGTTGCTACAGAAACGATTGATTTTGTAACATCCATACATTTACGATTTTTTGTTATCTTTAGGGACAATATACGGTTCAGAAGCGCCTTTGTGTTATTTTTCATCGATTAACTATCAAATGAACTTTTGAGCCTAGGCTCTTTGTTGAAGACCGGACCGTGACCTATAATGGTTTACTTTTATAAATTGTGACTTGGATGGTGTGTTGTATCATTGGCACTCATACCACATCTTCCTATATCTATTAACAAGCTATGCGGGCATCATTTCCATAGAAATACCAAAACGAGGACATAGCTCATAAGACCACTGGTGGCAGGATGAAGTAATTGTTCTTCTTTTAATGTATCCTTGATATTTTCAGACACACCTTGGTGTAATTCTGAAAATCTTAATATAGACTTCAATTTTCCTGCAGCAGATATGGCATCCCCTAAATTGAGTTCAGAGCTAAACTCTATAATTCATATCCCTTGGTCCCACTGTGTCTGAATTGTAAGGTGTCACAATATCTAGTTAGTTCTGGAGTTTGGCAGTTTGGTAAGCATCAGAGACAATCTTGGGTAAAATTGATCGGTATATATAGAGGATGTGCTACATGAGAAAGGCTTTTTCTTATGGAAAAACAAATCACATCACTAACAATCGTTATTAATGAACTGACAGCAAGTTCAAATTCTATTTTTTCAGTGACTGTTTTACTTAATTGCACAGGTGTTGACTTCAATAAGTACTTGGTTATGCATGGATAAATGATTACTCACATTAATCAGTTTGATCACATATATGGATTTCTGTTGTTTCTAATTTAAAGTTCCCGAAGGGTGACTGGGGAAACGAAATATGGTCACTTGGTCTTCCCCCGACCGGCAGTAAAACGAAGTTGGGCGTCCGTTTGGCTTTTCGGGATGTATCAAGTTCGCAGTCACGTCCGGTCAGAATGGGGACGTTAAATCCGCTGCCTCGTGTAAAGGGAGTGTCACGTTCTTTGCACGTTTAAAACCTTTGCATCAATTCTTTAAGGGGTCCATAGGTGGCATGTTGCAATGGAAAATTTCTGTCCCAATCCAATATCCCATCATTTTCCAGTGGCAGTCTAAATTTTCCCGATCATCATCCCGAATGGCCTCTATTATGACAAAACCTACCTATTGTTTTTATTGTTAGCTTGTTCTCGTCCTGAACATGCATGAAATTTTTGTCACTGGACTTTAAGCAACCAACAATCAATTAATCAATTTAATTTAAAGACGCACCAATTTTGCCTTCTGGTGCAATTCTCATAACATCACTGATGATTCGCCCACGGAAAGCAGAATATCAAGAGAAGTTGGTTTTAGCATTACCTTGTCAAACACCAAATCTTTGCGAAACTTCAATAGTACTTTTCCCCCGACCACTTGCATGCATATTAATTGCTCTGAGGTTAAACATTGACATACAATGTATTTTCACACAATGTCAACTATAGTCATTATCCGGAAAACCCTCTTATCCGAAGGATTTGGTTAACTTTTATATAAAGTCAAAATTTTATTAACAAAAATATAACTTATTTACAGAAAATACACGAAAGAACTACTATATATATTCAAATCACTCAAAAATAAATTAACTTCTCCTACAAAATCTACATAATCACATCGAAATTATCAAATTGATTGTGAATGAAAAAATAAATGGTGGAGCTGATTGACGGATAGGAAATTTCCGTAATTAAAAAAGGTACAAATGATGTTTTTATTGTTGATTTTTTGACAAAATTGTTTGGAATTTGCCAAACAAAATTTGCATGCAGTATCGCAATAATATGTTGTGTCCTCTCAAATGTCAAATACTGTTTTTGAATCATTTGTTTTCTCGTTTTCAAAGAAAAACGCGTTAAATTTCTATCTAAAAAAACAGCCAACTTTAAGTTTGAAAGTTTTACTTGGAGATGGTATAATATTTATGTCTTCATCATTCCGATGATCCTTGATGATATGTGCATAGAAAATATTTACGAAAATAGCGGGATATTTAACAAAAAAAATACATTTTTGGATTTTAAGGTAACTACCCAAAACCGTAAATTGAGGGGTATCCCCATTAAAGGGATAACATACAAAAATGTGACCATAGAAACTTTTTACGACCCGACGGAAATTAAATTATAGATATTATTCTATCATTTAAAACAATTTGCAGCCGTGTGTTATTCCGGACCATTAAACTCGTTAACTAAGCGTCTTTTTCGATGTCAGTTGCAGTACTATAATACTCTATATTCCATATTAGTTGTGACTTCTTCTTCTTAGTCTTAGGCATAGCTGAAAGTCATTAAGAAAATTTCATGACCAGTTGTTCCATAGTTTATCTGAATATCTCTGCAGATACTCATGAATAGGGTGAGCCATTTAAAAACTGGTAATGCAATTTTCAAAATAATCTTCGGTTATGTTTAAGATTGGTTGAACAGTCGATAAGCACTGGTCCAGTACTAGTTTTTGCACTACAGATCTGCATGATGAATGTTTTATCTTGTAATTTAAATGATTTAGTCTTGGATGTTACCTAAAAAAACTTTAGCACAACCTTAACATCGATGAGGTTTCGAAATGTCATAATTGTGTATCATGTGTATTGTCTTATCAATCAGGTATCTCTGTTTAATTGTTGATTTCTCTAGGATATTTTGGTGAGTTTTGAATGTTGTGCATCTAATTTTGCTTCCCAACAAATACGATCATGTAGTACTACATGGTTTTATATTTATATAAAACATATGTAGTATATTTTATTACTTGTAAGCATATTTGATATAACTTTTTAATTGTTTGTTATGGTATAAAATTAGCGAATTAGTTTCTTATTATTTGATAATTTTTTATACTTATTCTAAAGGTGTTACTAATTATGAATAAATATATATGTTGTGTGTATGTCTTTAGACACAGCAACCCAACAACAACAAATACATGTGACATTTAGAGTTCAACATACAGTCTTCAACAAGATATATCTAAACATACTGTCAGCTCTAATAGCCTTCATTCGTGGAAAGTAATGCAAGAAAGGTGGGTTTTTTTCTCTTAACTTACACCTATCGCTACTACGCACATTTCATTTAATTGTTTTCTATTGTAGTGAAATCTGCATCTGACTTCCAAGATATAAAGCCTGATAATTCCTTGATGTTGGAAGCAACAATGTCAAATTTTAACTCATCGAGAAATTGTCAAGTAGAAAAAGACATTGGAATTTCTGAAAACAACATGGCCGTGATAAAACAGGATAAACAGCTTTGTACCTTACTGAAGCCAACAAAACAAACATCCAGTCAAACATCAGGATACTGTAGTTCCAGTAATCAGTCATTGTCAGATGGAAGCTCATCATGTATTACGCTGCAGTCTGTTCAGAGAGATACAGCAGAGAAAAATGAATGTAATCGGTCAAGAGGCAGTTCATGGTCTAGTGACCGGAATTCATCTGAAGGCAGTAATAGACACAAAATTGATTACCACAAGTCACATTCTTACAAATTCAAGCACAATATTACCAAAAGGTTTTCTCAAGAAAGACGTCCTTATCACCTCAAGAGTGATATATCATCAGATTCAATGGAAGATGGAAATGAAGAAGGAAAGCAAAATAAAATGGGTTGTAGAACTTCCAGTCCTGGCACTCAACATAGTCAATATTTAGGCTCTCAAAACAGTTCTACAGACAGCTATAGTGAGCAGAATAAAGTTCTACGATATCAGAATGATTTTGGGAGTGATGGACGTTTTGATTCAAAACAGGTGCCTCTTCCAGCCTTTGCACTTCATCCTCTTGGAACACATTATGTTCCAGTGACAATTCATCCCACATATTTCAAAAATGTGTTTAAAGATGAAACAAATACTCAAGCATCTGCAGCATATCATCCCATTAATATCCCTGTTAATTTCTGTGGTCCAAATGTTTCTATACATCCACATGTAGACCCTCAGCTCCTATTTGCATCAGAACGACAGAAAGAGGAAACATACAGTGAAAATTCATAAAAATCGTTTTGAAAAGAAAATTGAAAGACACAAATTTTATGCATATGGACAATTGTAGTTATGTTTAAAAATACATTACTTTTAATGTTAAATTACCAATAAGTCTGTGTTATTAAGAAATGAACAATTGTTTATGAAACAGAATTTCAGCATTATGATGTTAAATTGTTGATACTTATATCTGAAGTGATGTAATAGCTGTTACTTTATTCATGCCCAACCTGAAGTTTTTATTCTCATTTTGTTATTGTACATTGATCAAAAAGAAAAAGAAAGCAATTAAATGGTTGCTATTTGTATATATTATTTTTTTGTATCATTTTTGCATATTTTATTTTAAGAAAGTTACTTTGGAGATATAAATGTATGTGGAATAAATTTAATATTTTTAATCGTTGTAAGGCATTTTGTTGTTAAAGATCAACTACAAATGTTATAACTCAACATTATCACATATTTCTTACGAATACGTCGGGTTTTGCATATGCAATAACCTCAAAATTGCCCGAGGCAAAAAAGAGTATATTGATATTCTGTCCTGATTCTAAATGACGTGACGTCATTGCGGCCTTAACGACACGTTTGTGATAAAATGTTTAACATTTTACCTTTTATCTTTCATTAATTTGTTATAATTGACCTTTTTTCTCTTTTCTGTAGAACTTAAAATATGTGATAAAAAGATTATAACATGTCTTTTACATATTGGCCCTGGTATCAGCCATCGGCTAAAGCCTCGAGGCCGATATGGGAGTCTCGGGATGATACCAGGGCCAATATGGAAAAGGGCATGCTATAATCTATACATATACACATTTCTTACATGTAGATTCTACAACCCTTAATATTTCCATTAATTCAAATGTTTGTAAACAGGTAATTCTTTGACATATTCCCCATTTCCATTTTCAATTTTATTTTATACAGAGTTTGTCTTTAGTGCCGTTTGGAGACAGTAGAGTGCCTCCCCGTGCTTTAGGTTTATGCTCTTATAATAAACAAGATAATTGAATGTGTGTCCGAGCGAGAACTTTTCTATGTTCATTATTTTAAGAATACTTATATAAATAGATATAGGAAGATGTGGTGTGAGTGCCGTTGAGACAACTCTCCATCCAAAATTACAATTTATAAAAGTAAACCATTATAGATCAATGTACGGCATTCAACACGGAGCCACTCATATTTGACTATTCAGCCCCATTCTTCTATTTTGTCAGACGTCAGGCGCTACCCTTATATACTCTGGGTTTTTTTGTCCTCTGGTTTGTAGCTATCGTATTTTTTAGGGTATTTGATGATAGCGTTTGACGTCATTAGCCGAACAGTTTTATCTATTTTACTATATTCTATTCCTGTGTGCTGGTTCATATTCTGGACGCCAGTCTTTGCTCCTTTCAATTGGAAATACGGATAACAACATGAACAAAAAACAAATAATGAAACTGAGAAATGGAAAAATACTTAATACTAAACTCGTTCAAAGAATATCTACCCGTTTCAATCTTCAAAATAGCTTATCTAAAAATACTATCGATAAGTGTCATGCCAAAAAATGACTTCTCTGTCCCCGTCTTTCTACCAACAATACGGTAAGGTCGAAATTTGATGGTTGCACATTTTCCTTTAATTTTGAAACTGATATCAATTGAAAAAACTAACAGCACTATCTATCAAGTCAGGAATATGACAGTTTTTGTCCATTCGTTTTTGATGCGTTTTGTTATTTGATTTTGCCATGTGATTATGGACTTTCCCAATTGATCTTCCTCTAAGTACAGTATTTTTGTGATTTTACTTTTTACTCACATGACACAAACCGAGATGTGGTATTCAGTACGTTGGTGAAACTGGACGCTATTTATCTAAACTCACTCAAGAACACTTTGTAAGAATCACAATCATCCTATTTAATATTTAACAGTTCAACCTTTTGAAGTAGTAAGTACGTAGCCTGGGAAATCTCATTCAAAGTGTGTACGATCACAGAAAAGAATTGAATTAAGTTGAATACAAAAATTACAGCAGTCTATCCTCTCGGTCTTAATGATACTATCATGGGATTTGTAATATACCAAGAACCGATTCTGTTAACATTTTGGATATAGTTTCTAAAACAGTTCATAAAAACCGTTCTCATGGGCGTAGAAAAATCGCAATCAAAGAAAATTTCGTACTTAAGATACAAATATTTCGGACCTGATTTCTATTTCCCATATAAAAACAACGGTAGACATTATCTGTTAACCAAGCTCTGTTCTTTACCTGTCAATAAATTACATCAAATTTTAGAGGATTGCAACACAATTCCATATTGCAGTCCTAATTATGAATTTGTCCAAATTATAATTGCATATTGTTATGCTAAACTGTTTCCCAAAATTGATCGCCCTGAAGATCACAAAAATCATTTTATTAAAATCAAAAAAGTCAATCAAGGTTTTGATTTTGTAAATATTGCCGGTATTTTTAATGATCATTCTGTTGAAGAACAAATAACTGGCTATTTTGATAATACTGAACTCCCTCTTATTTGTTATGTTTACAAACAATCTACTCGGAAATATGTGTTTAATTATAGCGAAGTGTGTAAAGATGTTAATATCAGTGACAATACACCTACTTCATGAAATTGCAGTAATCGAATACATTTATGGCACTAGTTCCCATGTTATAACAGCAGACCTTAGCATCGTTCGTGACCTAAAATTGAAATCATTCCTCAGTAAAGGACCTAAATATCGACCACTGTCAATTATTATTTGGAATGAGTGTCGTAACATCATCCACGACTCACTCCGCTCGAAATGAATAAAATGCGAAAAAGCTGACAAGAAATCCTTAGATTCATTTCAGTAATGAACATAGTTGATATACGTACGTAAACAACATTTTAAAGAACATTTGACTTCTTACAACAACCATAATAGCCCTAGCAAACTTTTAAATAGACTTATCCTGGAGTAGTCCAGTCGATTTGAGCAGATTTTTGACAAAATTGCTCAAATTGTGGTAAAAGCATGATATTTGGCATAGAAGTAGTATATGTCATGGAAAACATTTTAAGCTATGAAACCAATCTGAAAATCGAAATTAGCGGAAGAGGCGGCCATTTTAAAATGGCGGCCGTTTGATCTCAATAGATTAATAATAGAAAATCATGAAAATTATATTAGAGAAGATATTGCCATGCAATCTGGTTGATAGAATAACAGTGCTGAATCCGATTGTCTTGTAGAACAAAAGTTTTGGAAATATTACCCATATTGAATGGCGGCCATCTTGAAAAATCTTTTTTTAAGCCAAATATTCATTATTCGATATAATAAAAAAAAATGCATTGTGGAAGATATATACAAATGTATTTGTTTGAACTATATAAACAGGACAAAAAGCTAGCCTATCTCCCCGAGTTATTCTTCTGTTTTGTAGCGGATACAAAAGCATTAAAACGCGGACACGAAGAGGATCATAAAATGAACTATTACTCTGAAAGCATTATTCGTGCAACCGCTTGTTCAACATAGAATAACAGGAGAATTTTATTTTATACGTAAAAATAAAGCAAGAAAATATCTGTATACCTGTCGTTTATAATAGTTTGCTGATTACTGGATAATTCGTTTTGTTGATATTGTTCATTTGAAACAACTTTCAAAAACCTTGATTGCAGACATAATGAATTTTATATCATACAAGTAATGTTATAAGAACATCAACTGCTCAAATGTTCTCAATTGACGTTAACAATATCTAACAATAAATGAAATGTACATGTACATGTTTTGTCAAACCACACTCTGTTTATCATATTCTATCACATTGTCCTCCGCATTAACATAGAGTAGTACAACTTAATACTGCCTTTACACATTTGCAATTCCTTAGTAACCGTGTTCACTTTGACTTATAAGTTAAGCGTGCTGCAGGAAATTATTATATAGTCATATGGTATATTCATCACAATTGACAAGGACTGTCATCTGAGGACTTGATATATATTGATGTTTTGGTAGCCATCTTGAATGATGGCCATTTTGAAAACATGAATTTCCAATATATCATTATTCGCTAATCTTATTAATTCACTTTTTGCATTCATACTTTTTTTACTAATTTATATTTGATATTCACAAAAAGGTCAGATAAGGCATGCACATGTTTACAAAATTAAGATATCAGTATCAAAATGTCTGTTACTTACACGTTTGCCTAAGTAACTTTTTAAAACAGAAATTGCGTATATATTATATAATTTATGACCGAAAGATTTTTTTGGGAAAAGATCAAAATTGTAGATTTCAAAAACACTGGAACTAGTTATAAGAAAAACATATTGGGCAATTATACTGGAAGGAATGTGTGAAACGGCAAGAGAGGACATGTAAGGGTTTGCAATGCCAGGCAGATACAAACAGAACAGTCATAGACATTTCAGCTGGCAATCACTCTTTTGATGCAAGCATACGAAGATGTTTGGTCTTGAATTGGTTTTCCTTTTGCTCAATTCGAAACAGTTAAATGAGGGCTATTGAACTGCAGAAGCACTCCAGAATCACGAGGCAAATGGCACAACCATGTCAAACAAATTTGCAGACCTCAAAATGTTTCATCAGGAAAAGGGAAAACATACTTCTGATGTTGAAGATAAGTTGCCAATTGAAATGAAACAATATGTAACCAGACACTGTAAAGTGGAACAGGATAAAAAAAACAATGACTGCAATGTATTTTTTCTGTGTTGATGTATCTAAAGATCTCCATGATACATCGACATTTTCAAATCGACAAAAATAGGGCATGACTGTGAACTTGTACTACAAGACATATTCCCTCAGCCAAAGTAAGAGCTGGAGATGTCAAATCACTAGTATCATGCTTGATGATTGATGAAACTTGACAACATAGCAAATAGGCAGAATAAAAGACACAGAAAGAAAGCCAGGAAGCTTTTATCCTTGGAGTTGTGCTTTCCTAAATAATGAAATACATTGATGGCACACGGTCTGGAAGAAGTATTGTACCAATCTCCAAGCTTGCAAATCACGCTAAATTGTACAGTAAACGCCTGGAAGATCTTGGGGTTATCATGGAAGGAAGAACTTATACAATGCAGTTAACAAAATTGGAATGTAGCTGCTTTAGGATATCTATTAGCATACAAGCAAGATAAATTAGTGCTCTTGATTTTTTAACAAATGTAATCGTGAAGCTCTGAAACAGACCTAATAAAAAAAGGTAAAAATGAAGGCATCACCATATCCATAGCAGGCAAAATATATATGCTTGTTACTAAGAATAACTTTACAGGGACACTCAATAACAGCTGTTGACACAAATCAGGTCAACAGACATACGTTCCCTTAGTAAGAATGATACAGGATGGCCAAATATCAAGACACAGTCCAGAAATATCGTTGAGTGGCAAACAAGACTTACCATTTCTCAGCTATAATAGTTCAATTGTGCAACTTGTCGTTGAAAGGATACAACTGCAACTTATCAGTCATCAGATAGAGAGTAAGATGTCCCAAAGATTGTGGAACTGATTCATTTGAAAAGCCTACATTAAATGTCACTGTAAACCTTTTTATAGTAACAAGCTTAACTCTTCAAACTTTTCTAGTTACTTTGACTATGAAGAGGCCTTCATCATCACGACTAAAAGACATGGTCTGTTTCAGAACTTCCCCAACATATTCGTTGAGAATCCGGAGAAAGACGCAACCTTTCATGTGTGCTTGCATATCAATTATGGCAGCTAGTATTCAATTTTTCAGAAGTGTTGTATTAATCATTCCTTCCATGACAACTCATATTTACTAAGAACATTTACCGTACAATTTACCAATATCATCAATTTTAAATATTAAAACAATATCTGTTCCATAGTGTGAGCCGTCACTGTTTACTATCAATTTGGTGAGCCCCATTCCATGGATAACAGATTCTTGACTTTTTTTCTGTGTCTCGAATTCTGTCTAATTGCCCTGCAGTTTTAACAAACATTTAGCATGATATCTGCTCCTGAAATATTAATCTCCAGCACGGAGTCTTGCTAAAAGAACAATGGTTAGTAGTTCAAGTGACAGTCACATATTCTATTGTCGGTCATAATTGTCGAGGCTTCATGATGATAGTCAGATACTTCATCACAATGAAAGAAAAAAAAATCCTGCAATCATATTGGTCTTGTTAATTCATCACAACCGTGGCTGGTTATTTTACTGGTATTTTCAATCCGTGACTCATCTTAGACTTTTTTCGTTTTTCCTGACAAAATATATTTTGATCTTAAGATATGCTTTGACAGGATAACTACAGTTTGCCTTGTGATTCTCCCATTACATTGCCTTCCTCAACTTGGAACAGTTGTATGCTTACAGAAAATGACTTATTACCAGCTCAAATGTCTATGTCTGCTCTTTTTGTATTTGATTAACATTGTAAATCCGCATGTGTTCTCTGTTGGCGTTACGAATTCTTTCCAGTCTATTTATTATTTTTTCAGCTCCATTAACTTTATACCTACGTATTATTCCTTTTCAACATACAGTGGTCTTAACTTATATTGTATATACGCATTTTTTGGTGGTAAAAAAAGTAACTAAGCCCTACATGCTAAACTGCAATTAAAAGAATTTATGCATATTTTTTAAATACATTTATTAGTTAACATATGCATGCCTTATTTCAGCACTTGGTGAATATATCCTATATGAATAGCAACAGTCATATAAATAAATTATAAGAAAGACTAGTTGTAAATGCATTTAAAACTTAGTATTAATTCCAAAAACAATTTAGGATAGCGAATAATGATATATTTGAAATTTACGTTTCCAAAGTGGCCACCATTCAAGATGGCCACCTAATACTTCAATAGTCCTCAGTTGATGTCCTTTGTCATAAGATATACAAAAGTTTATCAAAATTGGTAAAGTAATATATTTTTCATATTTTTTTTAATAATTTTTATTAATTTTTTAGACATGATTTCAAAATGGCCGCACGGAGCCCCCATTTTGATTTTCTGAATTGGGTTCATAGCTATAAATGTTAGTTATGACATCAACTAATACTCTGCCAAACTTTATGCTTTTACCACAATCTGCGCAATTGTTTCACAAATCGACTGGAGAGGTATATCGTTACGATACTGTTGTTAGGTCATTAAAGATGGCATATTTTGGTATTAATATTGATTCAATCATAGGGTCTTTGCATCGGAAATAATCACATTTGTTTTAAAACCAGTTGTTGGCATTATACGGGTTTTGTTCTTCTCGTATATTTTATGATGGTATGATATTTGCTTTTTTTAAAACTAAATAGTGTTAAAGAGTCTCTGATATCTGAAATATCTGTGATATCATGTAAAATGTAATTATATGCTGTTAGACTCTGTTAATATTATTGATTGATTAAAAAATAGTTTCCAGATTATACTGTCTTTAACTTGTTACTTTTTTCAGTAAAACATTTCCAATGAATTAAAACTTAGCAATCAATGTATGTGGTCTCGCTATTGTAGTTCATGTTATTCCATTGGTTTTTGTTTGTAACCATGAGGTGTCTACTTATTCGATTGATGAGATCTGACAGTTGGGTTTACTGTATGCAGCCTTAATGTGTTCAATTTGGCAAAAAAAAAGAAGATAATGTACAGATTAAAATGATCTACCTTTTGCTTCGCTTGTTTTTAATATCCTCTGATTTGATATATCATTATTGTTTTAAGTAATTTAACCTATGTTGCCCTAAACAATTAAAATTGATATACAGACAAAATCCAAATAGTTCACGAAAATTCATATAAGTGTGAATAGTTCATAATCCAGAAAGCACCGAAGCTGGAAAAGTAGACAATCAATGAAAGGACTTCGAGAAAGTTCAGAGAGCCGACGTTCTCGTTTTCAAGGAGGTCAAATATCAGTTGATACATTTGAGATACTTCTTTTTGTAAATTTATTGTGATGTTAAAGCGTTGACCGATGTACATGTTGAATGTGCACTCGGTCAACGCTTTTACAACTCTATAAAATTACTAGAAAAAAATTCAATACTTATTCAATACTTATTATTACATTTTGTGCTAGGATTTCTATCAAGTTTTTCTTTTATTTACATGTGCACTTTATTGTTGAAACAAGTGTCTTCATAAATGTTACATTTCATTTTGAAATGCAGGTTAATTTCACAATGGTGTGAGATTGCTGTTAGCCAATCAAAATAACGTATTATAGTGAAACAAAGATGTTATGTAATTATAGAGATATGAACATTTAAATCAATGAGGACATGCATTATTCTGACCAAAAGGAGAAAGATCAATAGAAAAATATGAATTTTGCTGTACAGGAATCAATAATACTGATTTCAGAAAAGAACCAAATGTGCAATTGCTTTCTTGTAATGAGTATAAGTATGGTTAAAATTGTAAAGGTATTATCCAAGGACGTCATCAATTAGAAAATATGGTACAGTAAGATAGAAAAGGCCGCAGGTAACATTATGATACATGTAATGCACCGCAAAATGTATACTCAATTTCTATCATTATTTAAAAAGTAATTCACTGCCTTGCAATTTCAAAATGTCAGTTATAAGGTACACTATAATTCTAGTCCATGATTGTGATAGAAGCGAACCTGACGACATAATGCTGAATATATAACCCTATGATTTTACAAAAAGTGTAATTTAATCTATGTAAGCTAAAGCTTTTTTTTTGGTGAATGAAACTGAATACGATCTTAGAGTTGGTTGAAACTAACAAATAAATAAGAATTATAAAATCAATATGTGACATAAGAGCTTAAATTATAAGCGACGTCACAATGTGGAACAGAAATTTATCCCAATAAGACAACAAAGCATAAAAATATAGGTTCCAAAATAACGAAATATGTACGATTATTTGGTTTTTACATTAAGATGCGACTCGTAAATTTAAAATATCAGGCGATAGTCTCAATCTGAAATATAGTTTTTGTTATTATTAAGCACATGAACTTTAAAATTGTGGCTAGCGGCTGATAGTTTACGAGGTCAATGTGCAGAAAACCTGATAAGTTAAGTTCAAGTCACTTTCTGTAAAGTCGACTGTATGAATATACAAATTCTTCTTTTTTTTTTTTTGGCTCTAAATATTTTAATTTAAACATGGATCTTTATTACTATATTTCTATATGTTACGAACGATTACATGTAATGTAATGGTTCACTGAACGTCAAAATATACTGGACTATTTATTAAAGTGGTGGTTCATAAGGTACTAGATCAGTTTAACGTTCACACTAGTACTGAAACTGCACAAATTGTCCTTATGTCAAACCTGTCCACTTTTGTTTTCTTTTCTCGATGTTTGAAATAAATAAATAGAACTAACCAGGGGATCTCCAAAGCGGCAACTATTAGCACTCCAGCACTGCAGCACTCATAGTCCATGCTGTATTATAATACGACACAACTGAGGCGATCTACACATCATTCAAAATATATATTTATTCGTCTTGGGTATGCCATAAATATTCCCGGTAGATCTCGCCGAACGACAATCAATCGACCAATTTATAAAATCTATGCACATGTAAAATATCATGATATGCTTATTTTATCACACACTTATTGTGTTATGATATGTTAATTCCCGTAAGGCAACATAACTCACATTGCAAGTAAGAAAATTAGAGTACAGCTATATTCATAATAATTTTATATTACGAACATGTACATGTACGTAACAAGTAACAACAACAAAAATTTACGATGAAGAATATTTCCATTGCATTTTGTTCAGCATGTTTCGAATTCATTGTTTATGAATGGAGTCATTGTGCATTGCAAGAGGACGGATAATTGACAGGACAGATAATAGTTAACTGGAACCAAACCCGACGGATTTGTACAAAGACAGGACAGATAATAGTTAACTCGAACCAAACCCGACGGATTTGTAGAAAGATTTACCAAAAACCCCACTGGTTATAGATTTCAGCATAGGGTATGTTAAACATGTATGTGTTTTATTTTTATATATTGCGTTTTTTTATTGTTTTTTTTTCATGTTTCAATTTAATTGCTGTTGATGTCATTTCTAGCTTGGCCTATATTCCAATAATATATTATTAACCGGTTATGAAGGTAATACATTTGTAGCTACGCTGTACCAGAGTCGAAACCGAGTGTAATAGTTGGTGTCGAAGGGACAACACACTTGGTAATAACCTAAATACCAGTCATGACGTGTTTTAGAATACCGAACTAGACAATTTCCAAAGAATCTAAACATACCACTTAGCCAAACAAATAATAACATATAGAACATGCACATGACATATGTGAAGGTATGTTTTAACCCCTACTGTTTTCTGGTAATATATGTATTTGATTAACAGTAGTCAAAAACAACTTATTTACATATGTGACCTTGTGTCAAAACAACTTATGTACATATGTGATTGCCAGTAGTAACAGTAGTCAAAAGTAAGGATCCTTGTGTCAAAACAACTTATGTACATATGTGATTGCCAGTAGTCAAAAGCAAGGATCCTTGTGTCAAAACAACTTATTTACATATGTGACCTTGTGTCAAAACAACTTATGTACATATGTGATTGCCAGTAGTAACAGTAGTCAAAAGTAAGGATCCTTGTGTCAAAACAACTTATGTACATATGTGTTTGCCAGTAGTCAAAAGCAAGGATCCTTGTGTCAAAACAACGTATGTACATATGTGATTGTCAGTAGTAACAGTAGTCAAAAGCAAGGATCCTTGTGTCAAAACAGCTTATGTACATATCTGGGTCAGGATCCCTAATAGACCTTGAGATGAGGAACTCAGATGACGTAATTAAAAAAAAATATCAGTCCGCCATACACATGATACAATTGTGGATGCTGTAATTCTAAAAATTGACATAAATGAACAATAAGAACTGTTTTATAGAGCTGATGTGATGAGAAAAGAAATATGTAGATTTGACCTGAAATAAATTATAAGAAAGGACAATTTTTTTATTGAATTTTATGATCAGAATTTTTGAATTATTTCATGAGGAGAGTGACATTTTTCACCATCTTTGTGGGTCCAGCTATTTGTGAAAAAAGTAATCTAACTTGCAACCCTGAAAATTTAACCAGACATGTATAAATGTATCAGCTTCGATATGAGCCATCATACATGTTCAAGTAAACGATATGGACTGAGCAACGGAGGAAAACGTTACCATTACCGCCTATAGAGAATTAATTGTAAATGTTTACCCATCTGATTGCCAGTAGTAACAGTGGTCAAAAGCAAGGATCCTTGTGTCAAAACAACTTATGTACATATGTGATTGCCAGTAGTCAAAAGCAAGGATCCTTGTGTCAAAACAACTTATGTACATATGTGATTGCCAGTAGCTCAACTATACTAACGTTCACCAAAGTATACACAATTGTATTTTAGGTCGATGAAAATGTCATCATTGTAAAATACAAGTACCTTAATATTACAATAATTTTAAAGTAAAATAATAGTACTAAATATTAAAAGTAAATTTCAAGTACTACATATTTTTAGGACAGAAATAGTACCTATGCAAAAGTAGCTGGGTATTAACCAGGATTGCAAACACTTTCGTGCAGTTTTCATTGTTAATAAACGCCTAATAGTTGAATTGTTGATGTAAAAAGTCTTCTGATTGGCTGAAAGTTTTTTGTCTATCAGCTCATAGACATAATTTTGTCATGTGACTGTGACTTCATCAACGTTTTTTTCATAATTTACTCCTTTGAAATGGAATTTAGAATCTAAATATAAGGATTGACTGTAATACATTTTCTGTCTGTACTATTTGGGGCACTCTTTTATATAACCCGCTACTTTTTATGTTACTTCGCATACACAGAAAAATTATTACAGTAATTTCTTAAATAAAATTAATGTATTTAAGACCTATGCAGATCTCATTTTATTACACATCTCTTTTGTTAACTTATTACTCCCCCTGGAGTAGGTCTTTAAGTGGAGGATCTGTTTACTAAAAGTCACTCGGCAAGTGTTTTGAGACACGTCTTTTTAATCACGAGAGTATAGTTGGATAAAAAATACATTGGGGGTTTTAACTGACTTACCTAAATGTATAGGTCTCTATTTACCTTATTTCTTGTGAGGCATATTTTCGTAGGTACCATCTTAAAGTTTTTCAATGTTTTCCTATTTGATCCCGTTCGACCTACTTTGTAATAATAACGTATTATTTTGTATTATTCTCGTCCTGAATATCCATGAAATATTTGCAACTGAACATTTGCGTCCGAAAACTTAAATCAAAAGGATAAAAAAATATTTTGGATGGTAAATAAACGTTCAAATGAATATTTAACAGACCGATAAAACGGGGACATATACTTTTCAATCATCATACAAATTCTAGTATAAAAGCGAGGAAGGGTCTTAAATTGCGACAGTAGAGTGAACATATTTATTATAAAGCGTTCGAAAACTTATAGCGTAGTCTGAAATTCGGTTTACATTTCACTACTGAAAAAAGGAATATTAAATAAACCTCGCACTTTGTGCTAGGGGATCTAAACATCCATATTTTCGGAGGTTTTCTAATGTCAATATCAATTATTACTGTTATGACTAACGGTCTTTGAAACTTTTTACCGGAGTAATAGTCTTTGAAAGATTTTATGAGTGAATAGTTACTCTTACAATGTTCTCCTTAATATCTTATTTAGTAAAATAAAATACTTGTGTTTTTCTTATTCTCTTTGCCATCTGTGCAGTATTTTTACCTATTTTGTCGAATTGTCATCTATTTTGTTGGTTCTTTACTTTTTTGTTTCCCTTAATCTTCTTATTTTTTATTAGAACTAAATTGTAAAGAAAAGCAAAAACGCACTATAAAAACATTTGAAAATGGAAAGACAATCCAAAATAAGTTTTAAAATGATGCAAACGTCAAAAAAAATTATTTAGGATATAATTGTATTGTATTTTAAGCTCCGACGGCATATCAATTGGTGATTAAATGGTCGCAAATTAAGTTTACTGACAACGCAAAAGTGAAGCCAGTAAACGGGTACTTGCGACCATCAAATCAGCTATTGATGTCGTCGGAGCTTAAAATACAATATTGTTATCTTCATTCTAATGAAACTGACAGAAAACAACGTAAAATCATACATTTAAAGTCTGTCATACGTCGTCTGCGCTTGTGCGTACGTTTTCATAGCATCAATTGTGAATTGTGAATTGATGCCATGAAAATTGGTGACGTTATCCAATCAAAATGAACGTTACAAAAAATGTTGCATTAAAACTAGCGTTTTCTTTTAAGTTCAAGCATGCTGGTTTTTAAATATTTATTTTTTTAACTTTGAAGACACATGGCTGCACAGATTTATTTCCTTATAATCATTGACAATATACATTATCCAGACGGTCCCACGATCGTATTTTAACTACCTATATATCAAGACGTAAAATGATATAAATTATGCATAGTCACCGTTAAAAACGTGCATGTACGATTGTATAACACTAACACTGCTTAATCGATTAACTATAAAGAATGAAGAAAAAAGGTATATAAACAATTGAACACAAGTTTATGTGTATAACAGTGCAATTGTTATTTTTCAAACTATTTCTAGTTTCTTTTAATTATTTCTGAAATGAACTGAATATATATGCTTCATATCTTGCTATTCAAAACGATATTGACAAAGTTAGATGACTTCAAACTAAAATGTACATGACTTTTGTGATAACTACAACTTTCCTTATACATTTCTAGGCCTTGAATTGCTTGCTATGCGGTATGGTGTTTGCTAACTATTTTAACGCCGTACGGTGACCTATAGTTGCCAACATTCATTTGGTGCATGGTGGAGAGTTGTCTCACTAACAATCATACCACATCTTCTTATTTTTATATTAACCCATCATTTTCTTCGGAAACTGCCTGTACAAAGTGAGGAATATGACGGTTGTTTTCCATTCATTCCGTTTCAATCGTTGAAATAGTCGAGTGTTTGATTTAGTCAGATTTATGGGCTTCCTCCTTTTTGAATTTACCTTAAAATATTTTTATTGATACTTTTTTTTGGTCACGATCTTCAATAACCCTCATTTTATTTCCAGTTTCAGATAGGTATTAGATTCTACTTCATTTTCAAAATTGATCAGCTAAAGAATTCAAGAGGTTTCACGTCAGAATATATAGATATTACAAACATATATAAGGTCGGATCCTGAGGTACATTTTGTATGTATTTGCATAAAGAAAATTGAATGAACTACACTGTCCTGTGGTTGAAGCCGATGAACTGTCAAATCATATTTATGGATGAACAAAATGTGTTAATAATATATAATACACGTGCCAGCTTGAGTCTGATGTTGAAGCCGATGAAATGTCAAATCGTTTTAATGGATGAACAAAATGTGTTAATAATATACAACACACGTGCCATCTTGAGTCTGGTGTTGAAGCCGATGAAATGTCAAATCATATTCATGAATGAAAAAATATGTTAATAATAAAATTAAAACTCTTCCTTGTCACTATGTATAAAGTATTAGAATTATTTTAATAATTATTCATCAATTTGAATATATATCTATATACATATCCTGTCGAAATATGTAATCTAGGTAAAATCCGAACCGAGTTAAACGTGGCTTTTGTACATTCAAGTACTTGTAATTTTAGACAAGCTACAAATTTATATGCAATCATAGATATCCGGCTAAATATAAATTACATTGATTGCTGCACAGGTGATACCTTTAAGTACGATCGGGTATCATCGGAATCGATATTATGATAGTTATAAATACAAAAACAAGTGTCCAATCCAGAAATAAGATTCAGCGATAATAATTATGTATCCGCATAAAGGTTACGGATGTTCGCGCCTCTTCTAGAAAATAACAAGCTGTTTACACGACTTTTAAATTGAAAGTATATAAATAACTGAACTTAAAAAGCAGAAAAAAATGATAGGTCCGTGACCTTGTTTTGGAGCTGTAATCCATTGATAATTTGGCGGGAAATCATTCTATTTAGATTTTTCATACAGTTAACATTGGCCCCTTTTTACTTTCAAACACTATGAAAAAATAACAAGGATTTTATAAGATTTTCATAAATGGCTAGTTAAATTATATGTAATAAAAAATATGAACAGAAAAGTAGAGGTTATAGTGAATTTTTTATCAATGGTATTACATGGATAAAACTAGAGGACTCCGAATATCTGACAAAAAGTCAAAAACAAGAGAAGCGAACGTCCTTAAATATGTCAATTTAATAATATTTTTTTTTCAATTATTTTGTATTAAAAAGGTATCATGCATTGACATAAAGTTAGTATAGATTTTTGAGTGTAAATTCACATTGCGATAAGACTTGTTACGGTACTTGTCTATCCCAAATTCATGTATTTGGTTTTGGTGTTGTTTTTGTTATTCTCGTGGGATTTTGACTGATGCTTGGTCCGTTTCTGTGTGTGTTACACTGTAGTGTTGTGTCGTTGTTCTCCTCTTGTATTTGATGCGTTTCCCTCGGTTTTAGTTCGTTACCCCGATTTTGTTTTTTTTCCATGGATTTGTGAGTTTGAACAGCGGTATACTACTGTTGCCTTTATTTAGTCATACTTTTATAGGTTTCTACTTATTTGAAAGGAGAATGTGTGGGCGAAGTTAACGAGTTAAATTTAAAAAATCATTGAGAAAAATAGGATGACAAATAGGAATAGAGAATAATGCAGTTTTTAATTATATAGAGAAGAGGGTGATGGACAAGAGAGGACGAACATGGACGAATTTCTTAAACCTTAATTATACAGACGAGACCTTCAGCCGTTTAGCATGCATACGCATATTTTTATTCATCATATTATCTATAATCAGCAATCGCCTCTAAACTTTCAGCTTCTTCTTGAGTTAAACAAATTATGTTATCACTAGCTGTGTCTATAAATTAATCCAGTTTTTATAAATATATCGCTATCATAACTTATACATAATTCCTGTTGTAATGTTCCCCGAATGTTTACATTGAGCACTTTGAGTATTAAGCATTGTTACGTACAGTGTAATCAGTATTCATAGTGGCGACGTCTTCCTCTGAATGATCCTCTATTGTTTCTGCTGTTTCTATTGTCTCTAATACTGTTCTTTAATTCGTCCATTTCCCTTCGGAGTTTTACTTGTTCAGTTTCTTCTTCCCTCAGGGGTTTCCTTTTTATCTGGTCTATTTCATGTTTTAACTTCTGTACATCTCCTCTATCGTTTTTCAAATCGTCTTTAGTGATTGCTTTTAGCGATGCCTCTTTATATTTTTCAGCCCACTTTTCTTTGTTTTCTTGCTCTTGGTTATTGAGCTTAGTAATTTTTTTCCCGTTTTTAATCTTTGTGCATGCTTCCCTCCATTGGAAGTAAATAGAAAATGATAAAACTGCTAAGAATTTATTTCCCAGACCACCTACGATTGTTTATCGTAAACATAAGAACGTGAAAGAGTACTTGACCTCGGCAAAATTATAATAACTGTAAACAATTACATAGTAATTAGATAAGAAAGGACACAAGAATAATAATGATATTGCAGATTCACCAGGTGACGGTCCCTAAAAATAACACTACATTTGATATGTTACCAGAGCAAGAACTTATCAAATAGTAATTACAAAGTATGTATAATGATATAAGACTAGGGTACCTGATGAGGATTTACGGCCTTGGTAAAAAATGACCTTAATGGTATCCGAAACACCAGGTGCAGCTTAATCTTTTTTACATCACTGGAAATCGAAGACTTCTACTTGATTACCACACATCATTATAATCTTATAAACTCAGCTTATTCCAGACATACACCTTTCTAACAGTAAACATTTTACATAAGAAAGGTCAAATCAGGCTACGATGAAAATAACTACAAAATAAATGTATAGTTTACGCAATATAATTTTAAAAAAAAGTCTGTACAGGAAGAGATATCTCATTCACTCACGACCAGATATTTATAGAAAATACTTTGTAACAAACCAACGCGTTAAAAGTAAAAACCAACGCGTTGATAATAAAAACCAACTCGTTGAAAATTTCATATGGTATGTTCATACCGCCAATGACACGAACGGCCACGCATAGACATGTTACCATGGTTACGGATCGATTCAGTGTTTCTCCCCGGTAAGATTGGAATGTTGAAAAAATTGCTATAGAACACATGTACCAAGGAATTGTATATTTACGCACGCAATCTAATATGTTTTATTCATTTTAAACCTAGTTAAGACAGCTTTAACGTCGGTTGTTCTATTTATGTATAATTAATATGTAAAAGGGGAGTAAATAAAAAGGGTTAAACATATTTACAGGTTGCACGAAAAGAAGCTGAGAAAAAGCCGTTCATACTTTATTTCAAATTAAGGGACCCACAATGGGATAACATCTTCTTTTTTATATAACATGAGATTTTAACAAACAAACACAAATGCAAAAGAACATTCTACTTGATTGATACTTAGTGAAATAGCCCCAGATTGGTAGAAAATAAAAGAACACAAGTGCAGATTGACTCGTGATAACGTTAGTTTGAAGTCATAAGGAACCTCAAATTAAAAAAAATAATGCATATGTTTTTTATACCTCAATGGATAGTTTTCATTATAAAACTTATGTACATATATTTATTTCTGAAGAAAATGTCTTGATTTGTTCATATTTAGAAAAAGTTTACTTTATTTGTATTGCTTCCTTCCAGGAAGCAATTCCCGGACATATTTTCCGTATGCAAAGTGACTTCAGTGTGACCCAACTCATAAAAATCTGGTGATCGCAATACGCATGAATGTCCTTAAAATAAACTTTTATCTGAGTGTACATGCTAAAACACGTGCTAAATATCCATGATTTTTTGTTGATGTTGACAAACAGGTGACAATCGTTAAACTTCGGCTTCAAAACACGACCTTTAATTACCTGCCATATTTTCACAACAACACTGACCGATTGAAAAACAAAATTGACGATTATACGAAAATTATTGGATAAAAATGATAAAATCGTAAACAGAAGACTATGTTTATGATGTATGTATGCATTGGTTCAAGAATTGGAATAATATTATTTTTCAACGGGCACTCGTTTCTTATGACTACGTAAAATGATATATATCTATACATTACACGAATGTCATCTTTTTTATTATTCAGACATATGTTAATACATGTGGGCAGTGTGGATGGAAAGGTCAATTACGTGTGTGAGGAAGGAGCTTACTATGAGCCAACCTGTCTTCAATAAGAAGCAGCCTAACGTCACAAGCATACATTTAACATGTGTTGCGACACGTGAGATGTACTGTGGTTTTTGTGTACAAAAGTTAGAAATATGGCTGTTTAACGTTATTGTGTTTAATGTAAACAAAATGAAAACATGTGGAAATGCAATGTCTGATTCTCAAATGGAACAAAATGCAGCAAAAAGAATAAAGCTCGAGATTTCAGAAAGGTAAGAGGATATTCAGATTTGGTTTGAATTTTCAGAAGATTTTTTAAGATAGGAAAACAGAAAAAAAACTCGTTATACAACTAAATAAATAAGTAAATTGATTGTATTATATTAATTACTAAGTGGCCCATTTTTCAACATTTTACAAATACATGTCTAGTTGATATGTTTATAAATAACAGTGCAAAGAAATTGGATACAGTAAAACTCTCCTCAAATTTGCACTGAGTAATTATTATATAAATGTGGCTATGTTTTAAAAAAAATTGTATATTAAATAATCAATAAGTAATAAGACTTTCTTGTTAAGAAAAGGAAACTGTTTCTTGAAACAGAATTTCAACATTATGATATTGAATTGTAGATACTTATATCTGAAGTGATGACATAGTTTTTACTTTAATCATGCCCACCTACTTATTTTATTTGAAAATTTTAAAACACCCAGTTCAGAAAATAAATTCATATAGATCATGAGTAATGAGGATAAAAATATGCCCTATATGTTACTAAGAATTGTAGCTTCAGTGTTTGAGAACCCATCGCATTTTAGCAAGTTAAAAACCAATAATGCAATATATATATATATATATATATCCTTCTTCAGTTCTAATTTGAGGAGACTTTTACTGTACACAGGCAAAGTTTTCTCACGTGATATTCACATGAACCTCGCATGAAATTCCCTAGAAAATTTCACGTGAGATTCACCTTAAACGAGCTCATATATGAAACTCGCGGGGAACATTTTTAATGTGAATTTCTAGTAAATTGAGATTCACAAGAATCTTCAGTAAAATTTGTCATGTGAATTTCATGTGAAAAACAAAATCTGTATTTTCATGATTTTATTTAAATTTGAAAATTAAGATATTATTTGAATTACTTTATTTAAAAAATTCACATGAATTTCACGTTAAAAAGAAGTATTGTAATTTTCACGTTAAATTCAAGTGTGTTTCATATGAGATTCACGTGAAACTCACATGAACTAATTTTACGTGAATTTCACGTATAAACTCATGTGAGGTGAAAGTCTCATGAATTTAAATTTACGTGAAATTGATGTGAATGAAATTTCCCTGTGTATCCAATTGCGGTGCAGTGCTATTTATAAACATATCACATAGACATTTACTTTTAAAATGTAGAAAACATGTGCTTTTAGTAATTAATATTATTATAATCACCTTTACTTATTTATTTAGTTATATAACGTGTTTTCCATATTAAATATTGGACAGAAGCATATGAATTAATGGGAGGAGTAAATTAACATGATACTAATCGAAATTTAAAATTTGAATCCCATTATAATTTTGATGTACAGAGATTATTAACCTATCACGACTAGATCGATCTTCAATTTTTACCAACCTATTTCCCTTATTTCTAAGTACTAGATTGGGACCAGTCACTCATCAATAAAATTACAATTGAATAAGACAGGCATATCAATTGAAAATATACAAATTTATGAAACACGAATGAAAATGGTCTATTAGGCTATTTGGTTGTTCTACTTCCGAAATAGTACAAAGATCTTGACTTTATATTAATCAACAATCTAGATTTTGATAAAATAGGATGATAAATCAGTTACATTAAAATGGTAACATTTCGTAATAACAAAAACTTATAGTTGTATGCAAAATGAGTGAACTGTTATTGTTCTAAATTGATAATCATGCATTTTATTTTTGTATACTCATTTAATCATCTCCATCCAAAGATTTGAAAATGAGTTGCAGCTGATATTTTAAAATACATTTTGAGATATTTTCCCTCTCTTAATTGTCATATATTATTTTCCAGTTTTGATAATGACTTAAATTTCCCAAATACAACGGAAACTATTGCTAAAAAGCTGGGAAGAATTTATTTAGCCTTTAAACAAAGAATATGAATTGGTCGGGTCCGTTTTTATTATGCAAGCACAACTGATAATTGGTCTTGATATATAGGTAGAACTCTAAACTGCGATGGTACTCCGAAGCGTGTTTGTCACGCTGAAGTGCGTTTTTGATCACGCCGAAGTGCGATTGTTTCATTGCGACGCTATCTTGTTAATGGTTACGCTGAAGTGTGATGGCTTACATAAATTCAATTTTCAATGTTTTTCATGTTTACATGTCGATTTGGTAGTCAATTTGTTTGTTAGAAGAAGCTTTTCTGTCATTTCATATAAAATCTAGAGTATAACCAGTTTAATGTTTATACAAACAGTCATAAAAAATTGCCATAGCATTTCCAGTCGTCACTGTAACGTTGGGTTTTACATTATACTGTGTAAATAGCTTGAACATAACAAAATCAGTCGTTCATACAATCGTTTGTAAGTTGACGTTACATACAAAATCTATTTTCCCTTAAACCAGTACTTATTGCAGTGACTGAAAAAAATGGTAGTTGTTTGAAATACAAATACTTCCTAGTTAGTTAGACCGAAAACAAAATAAGCGAAAAATCTGAACGCTGCTGTGAATTTGAACAAGAAATAAGACAGGCAAGTGAAGAAAATATTGAATGTTTGGTCTTTATATACTTACTTATACAAAAAATTACCTCTGATAATTATCGAACATCTGTAAACTTTAAACTAGCCATCACACGTCGTATAGACCATAGCACATCAGCGTGTCGCACTTCGGCATAGACCATTGCACATCAGCGTCCCCGTCGCTCTTTCGAGTCCTACCATTGTTATTCATATACAGTTTAATAGTTTATAGAGGTTTAAGCAGTGTTATAAGCAATATTTGCAAAATATCATTTTTTTATGTACCTTAGTAAACTAATGTCACGGCACCACTGGTCTTTTAGGTGTTTTCTATAATTTTCTGTAATATTTTGTACCAAAAGTATCCCTATATGTAGCTTATTTACCATCTATTGGGTCACCTTGCAAACATTAACTTCCTATACGACACCTTGTCAATGACATGTTACACAACTTAACGCAAGAAATATTATGGGCAGGTCAATGTAAACCACATGTTGTTTTTTTTCTTCAGGCCTTTGAATTTAGCAATATCACCAGATGAATTGGAGATCCAGTCTGTAAAAAAGGCTAAACTGCCACGGGTAAGATTTATTATACTGTATCGTCTGTAACAAACCTGAGATATAAGCTTCAGAATGACAAACAAGTTGACTTATGTGTCAAAATTTAGATAACTCTAACACTTAATTTATTTTGTAAAGGAAGGGGGAAAAGGAATTAATTGATAACACACAATTCCTACATGTACTTGACAACACCTAAAGCAAAGAAACAACACTTTTATTTCAGTTTTTCTTCAGAAAAAAAAACATTAAGACCTGCACTAGAGCAAAAGCGCACACATCTTTGCAAAATCAGGTTTGTTTCATTTAAAAAAAGTTTCGTTTCTTGTGCTTTCCAATGTTTCAAAGGCTTTCACAACATAGATACCCCTACCAAACAACTGGAGAAACACCTGAAAACCCTTTAGGCGTATTGAAACAAATTAGAAATGATTTTTTTTTCAGCATAAAACTGGTACGACACACTAACTTATTCTAGAAATAGAGTAATGTTGTTCATCCTTTGGCTAAGATCATATCCGTGTTTTCATTTGCTAACTTTAATTTTTTGATGTAAACTTTACCAAAATACATGATGAAATTATTTGGTGTTTTACCATCGTTTTTATAATCTGGTACAGTGGCCATTTCTAAATGGATTACAAAAGTAGGAAACTTGGAAAATTTCTTAATAGCAGTGGACGCTTTTGACGGTACCTCAACGGAAATTTACAGGTCACTAATTGAGCCTAAGAACTAGGCTTTATTTTTCGGGACAGCGCCACTTTCCATATGATTGCCTCCATACTCAGGTCGTTATCGATAATTTAGGCAAGATTTGTTATATTTATTCCGGGTTTCTGGGACATCAATCTAGCGCGAATCAGTTTTCAATGATGGGATCAACTGGTAGAAGTAATGAGCTTAGGATAGTTTTATTTGATGACAAAATATTTCCTAATAGATATTCTCTTATGACACCCTATACATGATATACATGACAACAAATACAGCCACAACCGGACAATTTAAAACGAAGGTGTAGAAACATTGATAATTTTATTAAAAAAACCAGAGTATCTGTTGGATTTTCAGTTGTAGAATTGAAGAATTATAGAGGTACAAATATATGGGACATTATGAAGTCTTTGCAGACATCCAGCATAAAACTCTGTCGAATTTCAAACATTTGTGCTGCTTTTGTATGCAAGTGTCACGACTTGTTTTCATTTAATTTAAAATACAACTTTTCCGTTATTCACTTTTGAATTGATCAACATTATACACTTTCAGATGGTCCATATAAAAGTATCTGTAAATGTTAACAAAAATGTAAATATAATAGTTTTAAACAGGTTTCGAAAATGTCTAATAACATCCCGTTAATTAAATACGTATTAATGTAAAAATACAATTACAAAATTTGAAGGGAAATGATTCTTGATTTCTTATAGGTTAACATATGCACTTTATTCTTTCAAAAATATGAAAAGTTAAAGGATTATATAATGTATTCAAAAATGGCTTTTAAATCTGTATGTAAAAAAATTATGAAAAGAAAAGTCGGGGTAAGCAGGAAATATTCCGAATATGTGACAAAAAAAGCAAAATAAAGATTATCGAACATCCTTAACTTTTTTGTGTGGTTTACAGTAATACGTATATGTCTAATAAATACCAAATACTTGCCATATGGCTATGAGGATGGGCTGCCATATCAAGTATTTAATGGTAAGCTTCTATAGTAAGTGGTTTTTTTCATGGTTTTAAAAATTGTCGTTTCTTATTATAGGATCCAACAGCGCACAGAATCATAGAGAAGAGGCGACGAGATCGCATGAATAAATGCTTAGCAGAACTCAGTCAGCTTATCCCACCAAGCTACTTGAAACAGGTAAATTACTTAAAACAAAATTGAAAGAGTTCAACTATCTGTCTATTGAATACCTGAAGCGGGTGTGTCATTAGTGAAAAATATCTCAACGTTCTACTTTCTCTTATTTAGTTTTGGAGTATTGAGTATGAATACTTAATTTTATTATGAGTTTAAATATGGATTTGGTAGGTGACGGGGAACCTCATATTTGAGGATTCTTTTATATACAACTGTCTTATTGACTTTTCTATATAATTTTTCAAAACCATAAAATCAAAAAAATACAAAAAATCAATTGTTCCTGAATCCGGAAAAAGACCCTTTAAATATATAAATGTCTAAGCAGTTGATTACACACACATATCATAATTACTTCTATATTTCAGGGTCAAGGTCGTATTGAGAAGACAGAGATTATAGAAACGGCATCGAAAATTATACGAAACCTGTTAAACTTGCATAATTTCAGAGGTATGACACATTTTGGCAGTTAACATATTGAAAAGCTTCAGTGCAAAAAAAGGAGCTGTAATATTTTCACAAAAAAAAATGAACTTCTACAGAAGTCAAGCAAGACTTAATACTCCCTCTCTTTAGTTATACTCCCATGAAATAGGATTTAAACGTTCTGGTTTCTACATTTTTATGAAATGATTAGATAAATAAGTATTGTAATTTCAAAAAAGTATTGCAGTTTTAAGGCGATTTTTGAAAATGGTCAAAAATGCGAGATTAATTATTGTAATTTCAGGAGGCAGACAAATAAAGAGGGGGATGGGGGTCGCATAGTTCACATCATTTGATTTACAAAAGTAGGAAAAGGGGCTATTTGAATTTTTCAAGTTTTTTTAAAACAATGTGCCTCTCCCCCTGGTCCCCAGAAATTTGTTATAACCAAGTTTTGCTGTGGCAGGTTTGATAGTAACTTGTTACATTAGTCCCTTTTGTATAAGTTTTTGCCAATATAATAGAAGCAACTGAAATTAGATTATTATTATCCTTTAAAAATTATCAGTCCTAATTGCATTGATATAATTATAGAAATGGTGGAGAAGGAATTACCATCAAATCAATGCTGTCAGGAAAATTTTTACATGGGATATACAGAATGTCAAGAGGACATACGACGACATTTAATTGACACAAAAGGACTGGATCCTAAAGATGCTTTCTTTCAGAGATTGACAAACCTTTTAGAACAGAGCAACAAGAAATTTCTCACGTTATCAACAAGTAAGAATCATTTTATTTTTGTAAAATGACACGAACTGATGATGATATTTAGCTACCTTGCACAAAAGGTCAGTTTGAGCTTTGCCAACTCTAAATGACGATCGTCTTTCTTTTAACTTTGATTTTTGTTTCTTAAACTGCTCTGTCTATGCAAGTAAAATATACTCAGCCGAATCAATCTTTTGGGCACTTTGTTTCAAAATTGTGTCAGATGCTCTTGTCAATTAACCACCATGATTTTGCTTCCTGAATTCATAACACAGGATTTAGCCTGGTAAAATATAGTAACATAGTTTTACTTATTTCTTTTGCTCAGTTAACTTTCTATTGACCTTGTTATGACCACTTTAATTTAAGAAATCTATGCTGCTAGCACTCTTTTTTCGATAATATGAGATTTTGCTTAAATTTTTATATAAAAGATAAAAAGAAATTCCTAATAACATATGAGTTTTGTTTCAGTTGACTTACTTTTGACCAACTTTTAGACCTCGGACAATTTCATGTAAAATAACAGTCTTCCTAATTGTTTTAAGTTATCCTATAGGACATAGTTCTCATATTGGGAGTACACTGATGTAATAAAAAGTAGGAATAACATATCAGAAACGAGTTTTGTTACTGTTTGGAAGATGAGACTGATCAGTTTTAAGTCATATTCATTTTATCTACATATAAAGGTATCTCATATTCTTAGTCGACTGATCAAGACTTATAGGACAGAGGCTGAACTATTAATGTGAGTCCTTCTAAAGGTATAGAACCACTATTTCGGCCCGGTCAGAAAGAACATACAAGAAAGTAGTGCATATTTTAAACAAAATAGTTTTGTACGCATCTGTAACGTTGTCAATTAGATAAATATTTGGGTAATTTTGGTAGCAAATGAAAGCTTAAGGACTTGGGATCACTGTAGAACACTTGTTAAAAGTTTGAATGATAATTAAAATATGAAATTAAGATAGCAGGGCATATTTTCCCTGTTGCTCAGATCAGAAGTACCTGTTTTTGAACTACCCAACTTCCAGAAACCTGTGTGGTCTAATATGAAATTAAAGGTACGTTAACTTTTTTTAACACAAGTCAGGATAAGGTATAGTTTTGACATGAAATTACTACCACTTTATTTAAACTTAAGAAAACATAGCTATGAATACTTCAAGTTGCAAAATTTAAAATAGAAAGCAAGAGGGCTAATAATTAGTGGTGTTATTTCTTAACTGCCATAGCACAATGATCCTTTTTAAGATTATATAATATTAATGGTAAATATTATGCAAAAAGTATTTGTTTACTTATAATGTACAAGAATATGAAAAGAAATCAAGTAAAGAAGTTATTGCTTGCTCATATATATTTATTTATATATAAGTTAGAATTTGCCTTTCAGGAAATTTTAGTTTGTTAAACATCTTGTTTTTGATTTTGCAATTCTTTTCTAACACAGTTGTTTTCAGGACGCATTTTGTTATTTCAAGGCAATATGGTAACACTACTTCACAGATGCACGTGAAACACTTATAATTCTAATGATTCTCTTGTTATATTTCTGTGACGTGTGAAATAACTGTATTAACAGGCTATTGTCTATGATAATGTTTTGAATTTATTGAAAGTAAATTTGACATATCTTTGACTTTCACTAGTAGACTTCTAAGTCTAAGTAGTTATGATGTACGACTGTGTATTCGTTTGAGTTCAGATTAGTGTATGAATTAGACTTCATTGAATTACTTATATTCCACTTAGTGATACCGTCTAGACAATAGTCTGTTATACAGTGTACATGTTACTGGGTGTAGAAACTAATACTCTATATTCCATATTAGTTGTGACTTCTTCTTCTTAGTCTTAGGCATAGCTGAAAGTCATTAAGAAAATTTCATGACCAGTTGTTCCATAGTTTATCTGAATATCTCTGCAGATACTCATGAATAAGGTGAGCCATTTAAAAACTGGTGACGCAATTTTCAAAATAATCTTCGGTTATGTTTAAGATTGGTTGAACAGTCGATAAGCACTGGTCCAGTACTAGTTTTTGCACTACAGATCTGCATGATGAATGTTTTTTCTTGTAATTTAAATGGTTTAGTCTTGGATGTTACCTAAAAAAAGAAAAAATATGATTTTCAGGTCGCTAATTGTGTATCATGTGTATTGTCTTATCAATCAGGTATCTCTGTTTAATTGTTGATTTTTCTAGGATATTTTGGTGAGTTTTGAATGTTGTGCATCCAATTTTGCTTCCCAACAAATACGATCATGTACATGGTTTTATATTTATATAAAACATATGTAGTATATTTTATTACTTGTAAGCATATTTGATATAACTTTTTAATTGATTTTTTATGATATAAAATTAATGAACTAGATTCTTATTATTTGATAATTTTTGATACTTATTCTAAAGGTGTTGCTAATTATGAATAAACAGATATGTTGTGTGTATGTCTTTTGACACAGCAACCCAGCAACAAAAATTACTTGTGACATTTAGAGGTCAACATACAGTTTTCAACAAGATATATCTATACATACTGTCATCTCTAATGGCCTTCATTCTTGGAAAGTAATGCAAGAAAGGTGGGTTTTTTCTCTTCACTTACACCTATCGCTACTACACACATTTCATTTAATTGTTTTCTATTGTAGTGAAATCTGCATCTGACTTCCAAGATGTAAAGCCTGATAATTCCTTGAAGTCGGAAGCAACAATGTCAAATTTTAACTCATCGAGAAATGGTCAAGTGGTGCAAGGCATGGACATTTCTGAAAACAACATGGCCGTGATAAAACAGGATAAACAGCTTTGCACCTTACTGAAGCCAACAAAACAAACATCCAGTCAAACATCAGGATACTGTAGTTCCAGTAATCAGTCATTGTCAGATAGAAGCTCATCATGTATTACGCTGCAGTCTGTTCAGAGAGATACAGCAGAGAAAAATGATTGTTATCGATCAAGAGGCAGTTCATGGTCCAGTGACCAGAATTCATCTGAAGACAGCAATAGACACAAGATTGATTACCACAAGTCACATTCTTACAAATTCAAGCACAATATTACCAAAAGATTTTCTCAAGAAAGACGTCCTTATCACCTCAAGAGTGATAAATCATCAGATTCAAGAGAAGATAGAAATGAACAAGGAAAGCAAAATAAAATGGACTGTAGAACTTCCAGTCCTGGCACTCAACATAGTCAATATTTAGGATCTCAAAATAGTTCAACAGACAGTTATTGTGAGCAGAATAACGTTCTACGATATCAAAATGATTTCGGGAGTGATGGACGTTTTGATTCAAACCAGGCGCCTCTTCCAGCCTTTGTACTTCATCCTCTAGGAACACATTATGTTCCAGTGACAATTCATCCCACACATTTCAAAAATGTGTTTAAAGATGAAACAAATACTCAAGCATCAGCAGCATATCATCCCATCAGTATCCCTGTTAATTTCTGTGGTCCAAATGTTTCTATACATCCACATGTAGACCAGCAGCTCCTATTTGCCTCAGAACGACAAAAAGAGGAAACATACAGTGAAAATTCATAAAAATCGTTTTGAATAGAAAATTGAAAGACATTTATACATATGTACAATTGTGGTTATGTTTAAAAATACATACTTTTAATGTTAAATTACCAATCGCCTTTGTTATTAAGAAATGAACAATTGTTTATGAAACAGAATTTCAGCATTATGATGTTAAATTGTTGATACTTATACCTGAAGTGATGTTATAGCTGCTACTTTATTCATGCACAACCTGAGGTTTTTATCCTCATTTTTTTGTACATTGATTAAAAAGAAAAAGAAAGCAATTGAATGGTTGCTATTCGTATATATCTTTTTCTCGTATCATTTTTGCATATTTTATTATTTTAAGAAAGTTACTTTGGAGATATAAATGTATTCGCAACAAATTTAATATAACATTTTTAATCGTTGTAATACATTTTGCTGTTAAAGATCAACTACCAATGTTGTAACTCAACAATATCCACATTTCTTACATATAGATTCTACGACCCTTAATATATCCATTAATTCAAATGTTTGTAAACAGGTAATTCTTTGACATATTCCCCATTTCAATTTTCCATTTTATTTTTTACAGAGTCTGTCTTTAGTGCCGTGTGGAGACAGTAGAGTGCCTCTCTGTGCTTCAGGTTTATGCTCTTATAATAAACAAGATAATGGAATGTGTGTCCGAGTGAGAAATTTTCTATGTTCATTATTGTAGGAATGTTTATATAAATAGATATAGGAAGATGTGGTGTGAGTGCCAATGACACAACTCTCCATCCAAATAACAATTTATAAAATTAAACCATTATAGGACCATTATAATGTACGCCCTTCAACACGGAGCCACTTATATTTCACTATTCAACCCAATTCTTCTATTTTATCAGACGTCAGGCTCTACCCTTATATATGTACCCTGGAGTTTTTTCCCTCTGGTTTGTAGCTATCGTATTTTGTCGGGTATTTGATGATGGATAGCGTTTGACGTCATTAGCCGCACAATTTTATCTATTTTACTTTATTCTATTCCTGTGTGCTGGTTCATCTTCTGGACGCCAGTCTTTGCTCCTTTCAATTGGAAATACGGAAAACAACATGAACAAAAAACAAATAATGAAACTGAGAAATGGAAAAATACTTAATACTAAACTCGTTCAAAGAATATCTACACGTCTCAATCTTCAAAATAGCTTATCTAAAACTACCACAATCGCTAACATTTTTAATAATAAAATTCGTGGTTACCCTTCTATCGATAAGTGTCATGCCAAAAAATGACTTTCATGTCCCCGTCTTTCCACCAACAATACGGTAAAGTCCAAATTTAATGGTTGCACATTTTCCTTTAATTTTATTTCCCATATAAAAACAACGGTAGACGGTATAAGAGACGATTTCAATCATTTAAACTGCTAACTGACACTTTATTCAAATAAAAATAGTTTTTTGGTACATAAGGTGGTCCACTTAACACAAAAATCGGCATGTGATTTTTTACATCTGACTTTACCGAAAACCCAGAAATCCTCACATAAAAAACTATAAAATATAAAATCATGGATGTTTTGTCAACATAATGGTGCAAAACAATTCTTGGGTAAATGTTGCAGAAAGATGCCAATAGAGGAATACTAGTTTTTGTAATTTACCCTAAAATTCCCCCTTTTTTAGGCTCTATTTGTTAATACATATTTCATATGAATATTTTCATGATAAAATAGTCTTTTCTTATGAAAAAAACAATATTTTCAGATGTATTGAGGGTTATCATATCATATAACATATTCCAGCAATTAAAAATTTCATGCTCAAACTAATCTGGATGTAATTTTGAAAAATGAGTTATTTCCACTTTTTGAAAATCTTCGTTCAAGAGATAAAAAAAAAAACTGTATTCCACAGATACTAATTATAAATGTTGCCTGTCCATTTTTAACACAATTTCCAAACATTATTTGTGACATTTATTACACTGAAATATCAAGAGCTATATGCCCTGAAATGTTCAGATGAATTGGATAACCGGTTGTTGAGTTGCTGCTCCTGAATTGGTAATTTTTAGGAAATTTTGCCGTTTTTGGATATTTTCTTGAATATTATTATAGATAGAGATAATATGTAAACAGCAATTATGTTCAGCAAAGTAAGATCTACAAATAAGTTAGGATGACTAAAATGGTCAGTTGACCCCTTAAGGAGTTATTTCCCTTAATAGTACTTTTTTACCTATTTTTCGTAAATTTTTGTAATCTTCACAAAAAATTTCTCCTCTGAAACTACTGGACTAAATTTAACCAGTCTTAGCCACAATCATTATTAGGGTATCTAGTTTAAACCAGATGCACCACAGGGCGAAGCTTTATACGACTGCAGAGTTCGAAAACTGAACATTGGGGCAAGTATAAACACAACATTCAAGCTTGATACAGCTCTGAATTTGGATTGTGATTAAATAGTTGACACAACACAGGTTTTTGACAAATAATGTATGTGGTCTAAGAACTTGAACTCAAAAACTTTAAATTTTAAATTGGACATTACCTATTATGGTCCAATATCCTAAATCTAATACATGGTTAGATTCAGCATATCAAAGAACACAAATAATTCAATTTTTGATGAAATCAAATAAAGTTCAATTTTGGACCCTTCAGCCCTCAATGTGGACCAATCTGATAACCGGGCCTAAACATCAAAAATCTAAATACATATTTAGATTAAGCATATATCAAAGAACCCCATATATACAATTTTTGTTGAAATCAAACAAAGTTTTATTTTGGACAGCAATTCGGACCAACTTGAAAACTGGGCCTATAATCAAACATTTAAATGCAGGTTTAGATTAAGCATATCAAAGAACCCCAAGGATTCAAGTTTTGTTGACATCAAACAAAGTTTAATTTTGGACCACGATTTGGACCAACTTGAAAACTGGGCCCATAAAAAAAATTGTAAGTACATGTTTAGATTCAGCATATCAAAGAACCCCAAGGATTCAATTTTTGTTGAAATCAAACAAAGTTTAATTTTGGACCACGATTTGGACCAACTTGAAAACTGGGCCCATAATAAAAAATCTAAGTACATGTTTAGATTCAGCATATAAAAAAAAACCTAAGAAATCAATTTTTGTTGAAATCAAACAAAGTTTACTTTTGGACCCCAATTTGGACCAACTTGAAAACTGGGCCAATAATCAAATAATTATCTAAGTACATGTTTAGATTCAGCATATCAAAGAACCCAAAGAATTCAATCTTTGTTAAAATCAAACTTAGTTTAATTTTGGTCCCTTTGGACCTTAATGTAGACCAATATGAAAATGGAACCAAAAGTTAAGAATCTACATACACAGTTAGATTCGGCATATCAAAGAATCCCAATTATCAATTTTTGATGAATTAAAACAAAGTTTTGATTTTATTCTCTTTTGACGGAGAGGCGGGCGGAGTAGGAGTCGATCGTGGATCTGAAATCTGCCGTTCGCTTTTTGCATTTGGACCCTTTGTGCCCCTTATTCCTAATCTTTTGGGACCAAAACTCCCAAAATCAATCCCAACCTTCCTTTTATGGTCATAAACTTTCTATTTACTCATACTTAAGTTATGGTCCAAAAACCAAGAAAAATGCTTATTTGGACCCCTTTTTGGCCCCTAATTCCTAAACTTTTGGGATCTAAACTCCCAAAATCAACCCCAACCTTCCTTTAGTGGTCATAAACCTTGTGTTTAAATTTCATTGATTTCTTTACACTTATACTCATTTTATCATGTAAAAACCAAAAGTCTTCGGACGCCGCCGCCGTCAATGTTATACCAATATACGACCAAAATATTTTCAATTTTTGCGGTCATATAAAAATGTGTGCGGTGACCTAGCCAACCAACCAAGATGGCCGTCATGGCTAAAAATAGAACATAGGGGGTAAAATGTAGATGTTGGCATGTAACTCTAAAACCAAAGCATTTAGAGCAAATCTGACAGAATTAAATTGTTTATCAAGTCAATTTTTTTCTGCCCTGAAATTTTCAGATGAATTGGTTAACTGGTTGCCGGTAATTTTGCCGTTCGTGGTTATATTGAATACTATTATAGATAGAGATAAACTGTAAAGCAAAAATGTTCAGTAGAGTAAGATCTACAAATAAGTCAACATGACCAAAATGGTCAGTTGACCCCTTTAGGAGTTATTGCCCTTTATAGTAAATTTTCAACAATTTTCATTAATTTGGTAAATTTTTGTAAATTTTAAAAAAATATTTTCCTCTGTAACTAAAGGGCCAAGTTTATTATAGAGAGAAAAAATTGTAAGTTAAGCGAGAATGTTCAGTAAAGTAAGATCTTTAAACACATCACCATCACAAAAACACAATTTTGTCATGAATCCATCTGTGTCCTTTGTTTGATATGTACACAAGGTGAGCTACACAGGCTCTTAAGAACCTCTAGTTCTTTTTCTGGTTGATAAAATATATTGTTTAAAAATATTTTTACAACTGTATCATGTGTATGATACATATATTGATGTGAAACTAAATGGGTATTGACTCAAACCTTCAATACAAAATGATTTATAGTTCAAGCAATTTAAAGTTAACACATTTATTAAAAATAACTTGAATACATGCGGAACTTATCATGTTGGGCCCAAAGACGATAATATCTATAAAGGCAATTAGCAATTGTCTATATATATAACAACAACAAAAGACACAAAGATGTAGTATTTTGTCCTGTTACCTTTACTTTAAATGGAATTGAAGAAAGAAAATTAACAAGTTATATAAAAAAGAAGATGTGGTATGATTGCCAATGAGACAACTATCCACAAAAGACCAAAACTACACAGACATTAACAAATATAGGTCACCGTACGGCCTTCAACAATGAGCAAAGCCCATACCGCATAGTCAGCTATATAAGTCCCCGATAAGACAATGTAAAACAATTTGTTCAGTCTTGATTCAAAAGAATGTTTCCTTAATTACTCAAAGTATACCCTGTAAAATAGATTGATTCTCAAAATCCCCAATTTTTAGCGTAAAACCCAAATTTTTCATAAATATAATGAACCTAGTAATGAACCCATTCTGTTTATCTCTGTATTTAAAGAAAATTAATTGAAGTATACGTACTAAAATTCTTTGATTTTAGTGCCTCTCTATTTCTAAATTTTTGTGCAAAATTTTTTCTTTTTAAATTATGTCACTACTCAACATGCAGACTTCTTATACGTTCAGGTATTTTACATCCAGTCTTTATGGGAATATTCTTTATAAAGCACAAAGGTATCAGTATTCACCTCAAAAAATTAACAAAACCATTGAATAGACTTATTAAGAAGGGATATAGTTACGATACTGTTGTCAGGTCATTAAAGATTGCATATTTTGGCGTTAATATTGATTCACTTATAGGGTCTTTGTATCGGAACTGAACACATTTATTCAAAAACCAGTTGTTGGCATGACACGGGTTATGTTCTTCTCATATATGTTATGATGGTATGATACTAAACCCCTCACGGGAAGGATTGTGCCTGATGTTCATATGATGAAATCATAATCTTTCAGTCAGTTTAATTGAAGTCTGGAGCTGGCATGTCAGTTAACTGCTAGTAGTCTGTTGCTATTTATGTATTATTGTCATTTTTTTATTTTCTTTGGTTACATCTTCTGATATCAGACTCGGACTTCTCTTGAACTGAATTATAATGTACGTATTATTATGCGTTTACTTTTCTACATTGGCTAGAGGTATAGGGGGAGGGTTGAGATCTCACAAACATGTTTAACCCCGCCACATTTTTGCGCCTGTCCCAAGTCAGGAGCCTCTGGCCTTTGTTAGTCTTGTATTATTTTAATTTTAGTTTCTTGTGAACAATTTGGAAATTAGTATGGCGTTCATTATCACTGAACTAGTATATATTTGTTTAGGGGCCAGTTGAAGGACGCCTCCGAGTGCGGGAATTTCTCGCTACATTGAAGACCTGTTGGTGACCTTCTGCTGTTGTTTTTTTTTTTTCTTTTTTTTTTTCTATGGTCGGGTTGTAGTCTCTTTGGCACATTCCCCATTTCCATTCTCAATTTTATTTGGCTATATTTCTGCAAAAAAAATGTTTTAGGGACCAAATTTGGTCGAATTTTACTATTTTTGCTTAAGATACACAATACCTAAAATAGCTATTAGCTCTGATATTCTGTACTATATTTCACTGTGCATGATTTACTTTTATAAATGTATTTTTATAAAGCATATTCTGTTGTTCTAATGATAAACTATGTAAAGCTATCTGCCATAATAAATGAGCTGTTCATAATTGAAATTTGGTCATTTTTAGGTAAATTTTTCCTTGGTTGCCTTAGCAACCGACAAGAAGGCCTGGGATGATTAAGATTTTAAACAGATTTTTATGAATAATGCAACTAACTTTGATGTTAGAGGTAGTTTTTCTATCACACAATTCTTTTTATGTGGCCAGCTGTTGGTTGATGCATACAGAGAATTGATGTTTAAAAACGTTCAGGTACATTGTATTTCACATCCAACCTTTATGGTAATATTTTTTACAAAGCACAAACATGTCGGTATTCACCTCAAACGCTAGCCAAACCTTTAAACAGACTTATTCAGGAGGAATATAGCTACGATACTGTTTTCAGGTCATTGCAGATGGCATATTTTGGTATTAATATAGATTCACTTTTAGGGTGTTTACATCGGAAATGTTCTTCTCGTATATTTTATGATGTATGATAATAAACCCCTAACAGGAGGGATTGTACTTTTTTCATATGATGAAGACATAATCTTTCAATTAGTTTAATTGAAGTCTAGAGCTGGCATGTCAGTTAACTGCTAGTAGTCCTTCGTTAATTTATGTAATATTGTCATTTTGCTTAGTTTTTGTTACCTATTCTGAAATCGGACTCGGACTTATTTTAAACTGGGTTTTTCTCGTGCTTGTTCACACTATACGGACTTCATATACAGGAATGTGCTCCTTACGCAGAAACTGCTCCAACAAAGTTATGAGAAGGACAGATTAAAATTGACACTCCGTAAATGTTATTGACACCATCACGAATTGGTGGATCCGTAAGATGTCTCTTTGACCAAACTAGCTAAGGACATTTTTACCACATGGTAGATTGTAGTTTGTCATTATGTCGTCTAATCTTTTATTGCATATTCAATGTGCGCAATGAATATACAAATGTAGAATTGTTTTGTTTCATTCTTTCGCAAGAAAAATATAACAACAAACAAACAATTGAAATTTGAAATTTGGCTGATTATTTGTCATGGCATTTATTCAACAATATTCAACAATATAAACCAACAAACAACCAACATCAACAAACTGGCCAACAAGTTAAAACTTGATGACAATTGGTCACTGAAGGGAAACCAACAGTAAATGCATAATAATTTCTAGCTGCTGGGCAGATCCATAACAGCTTAATGAACGATATTTGAATAAATCACTGCCAGTTGAAACATGTTGATGATGACATCCAACGCACTTTCCATATTGAACGAAATGCCATGACGATAGACACTTTTTTTTTTATTATTCCTGCAAATTCCTTGAATATTTAGGTTTCATTGGATCTTCCGATGAATATTGAAACGTCTGACACTTTTGATGATACATGACAATCTAATAGGAACATTCAACACATTTGGACCTGTTCACCATGTAATCTGAAAAATAAACTAAAAACAGCAGCAATTTTGTTTATTAAAGGGAGGGAGGGTGGGTTGTGCAATCTTGTTGATAAATACTCGTGGAATGAAATTTTAGCGGGAGCACGTGTTTTTACATGTATATGACCAAAGTCCACGAGGCGCTTCAAAGCATAGTCTTTCGTATGTTTAAATATATGGTTGTAATTATTTAAATGGCAAAACGTAAATAATGGACTGACTTACATTTAAAACACAATAAACAACTTAATGTAATTTTAATGCAATAAATTAATTTAATTATTAGATCATTAAATTTTATTAATTACCAAACGTGACTTATTCCCGATTGTGACTGTTTTGCTGAGTGAGAATTCGCATTACTATAAGACGTGTTACGGTACTTGTCTATCCCAAATTCACGTATTTAGTTTCAATGTTTAATGTTATATTTATAATTCTCATCGAATTTTGTCAAATGTGTTGACGTCTTTTCTATTATATCTATGTGTTATGGTAAAGAAAATTAATCACCGCATTCATTTATTAGATTTGATTTTGTTCAACGTAATCCGTACGATATTTTACGTTTCAAGCTTGATTCAAAACAAACCGGACATAGCTTTATGATATAGTTAATTGCTACCTTAGTTTGCTATAAATAAGTATTAAAATGTGCATTGTTATTACATGCAATATTAGTATTTAGTTCAAATATAATCTTAAATCAATCCTAATTCTATCTTATTCATTCAAATGTGACGTCATTTTTCATTTTTTAATGATCTGTTTTACAAATTCAAATGACGTCATTTTTTTGGTCATTTTTTACAATTTCAAATATGACGTCACTTGGCGTTGAGGTTTTAACTTATTCGGATGTGTCTTCATTTTGTGTTGCAAATGTCTGGTTATGTATTTCAGTTGTTTCCTGTAATTAGTTAATACTTCAGTTTCATCATGTACATCTTTCATTGTCTTTTGTCTAGTAATTTTATAAATATACTGTTATCCTAAATAATAGGGATGCTCTAGTAACTTAACAGAAAACCCTGGCCGTTTTTGGTACAACTTTTTTTATCTTTTGGTCCTCGATATGCTGTTCGACTTCGTGCTTGTTTCGGCTTTCAAACTTTTGTATCTGGGCGTCACTATTAGATCTTGTGTTGACAAAATGCGCTTCTGGCGTATTAAATTTTTGAACTTGTTGCCTTTTGTTGGCTGATGTTCGTGTGTTTTTTTTGTCAATTTTGTTCTCCAATTTATTTATATTGTAGTCCTGTGGTGTTGAGTTGTAATTTTAATGTTATATTTCACATGGCTATAAAAGAGGAGGTTTGGCATGCCACAAAAACCAGGTTCAACCCAACATTTTTTTCTTTAAAAATGTCCTATACCAAGTCAGGAATATGGTCATTGTTATATTATAGTTCGTTTCTGTGTGCGTTACAATTTAACGTTGCGTCGTTTGTTTTCTCTTATTTTTTAGTGTAAATTGACATTGCGATAAGACGTGTCACGGTACGTGTCTATCCCAAATTCATGTATTTGGTTTTGATGTTATATTTGTTATTCTCGTGGGATTTTGTCTGATGCTTGGTCCGTTTCTGTGTGTGTTACACTGTAGTGTTGTGTCGTTGTTCTCCTCTTATATTTAATGCGTTTCCCTCAGTTTAAGTTTGTTACCCCGATTTTGTTTTTTGTGCATGGATTAATGAGTTTGAACAGCGGTATACTACTGTTGCCTTTATTTTAATGTGCGTATGGCTGTGTGTCTGTTTTTTCTACATTGGATAATGGTATAAGGAAAGGGTATTTTTTCATATCTATCATACGTGTTAAATTCCTTTCATCTATCACCTTTTTCCAAATATGTTCATAAATATGTTCAAGGAATTCCAATAACTCGTCTTTAAACTTTCAGATCAAAATCTAGTGGAATATATGTATGCTTACAATTGTACACATAATTACCAGAAGAGTCAAGAGAGGCTGATGTAGATCCAATTTTAGGCAAAAATATATGTACCTATATAGGTGTTTCCACCTAGCCTCAATACCTACCCTTAATATTCATGCCGTGTCTTGTTATCATAACACATTGTTTATGCCTGTCTACACTGAGATTGTAAGTTCGAATCCTGCACGTGGCAGGTGCACTCGACTATAATCTTAATTGGCAAGGATTATTAGTTTTACTAACGAAGGTAGGTGGTTCTCTCCGGGCATAAATACTGACTGCCATGAAATAGCACAATAATGTTGAAAGTGGCGTTAAACACCTAGCAACCAAACAGTTATTTTATAGACATTTTGGTTGTGCATCATTAATAAGTCCTGAATTTTTTAAATTGGTTGAAAGCACTGTCAAAGTCCTGAACACATCCCTTTAGTTTATGTAAAAAAAAGAGGAAGGACACAGGTATATAAATTTATTTCTTTTGCCTGGCCAATGTAGTTTACAGTTATATGAATTAAAGGAAATAGTGGATATATACATAATATATAACTAAGCCGATATACAGTCATTGACATTATAATGCATTACGCCATGCCTACCACTCTGAAACTCATATGTATGAAATGTAAAAAAAAATTGGGAGGCATTAATGCAGAGACATTAACTCATTAGCCCAGCATAGCCTTGCATAGCCTGTCATTTTTTATATTTTCTCGGTTTTCACTCAAAAGGCATATGTTCTATTTTGGTGTGTGTAATTTTGGTGAAAATTGATATTTTTAATTTTGGACCAATAGAAGTGTGAATGCTCATTCATTTTTGCCTTTATTTACCCGTTAATGTTTATTGACAAAATATCAATGACCTAAACAAACTAGAAACACGACAAAGTAACTAAATTAAGGAATCGGATACGAATGGAATTGCATATAATTCCGTATCTCGGGTTTGTACCCTAAAAGAAAGTGATTTTAAATAGATTTTTTTTTTTACAAAAATCACATGAAATAAGTTTTAATTATTATCTCATTATGTATTGCAACAATGTTAATGATTAGCGATCAAGGATTTAAATTTTAATCCTTATGCCTCTGGCAGTACATGTTAATTAAATTACAAGGAGTTTTTATATTCAAATTACCAATAACGGTGTATAATCAGCAAAAAGCCTGACATATGACATATATGAATACCCAGTTTAAAATAAGTCCGAGTCCGATTTCAGAATAGGTAACAAAAAAACTAAGCAAAATGACAATATTACATAAATTAACAAAGAACTAATAGAAGATACTGACATGCCAGCTCCAGACTTCAATTAAACTAATTGAAAGATTATGTCTTCATCATACGAAAAACAAGCACACTCCCTCCCGTTAGGGGTTTATTATAATACCATTATGTACTTCGAAATTCCGCCAGTATAGACGCACCCCTTGATTGACTGCAAGGGTAAAGCGGATCCATGTACACTCCCTAAGGATTAATGGAGATGTGTCCTTTACAATATTAACCCACCACCAGAACAATCCCCATCCCAACACCGCCCACGGGAGGATGTAGGACACCGGGAAGTCTGTTATTATGGTGGAGGAAGCCGAAGTACTCGGAGAGAACCACCGGGCTTCTCGGCGGGAACAGACAACCCGAGGAGATTTCAGAAGATTGAGTTCCAGGTCAAGCTTGGAACAACTTTGACCCACCGAGGCCCCCGAAGTATCCAATCTAGTTTAAACTCCGGCTTGGATACCAGAGAAGTGTGTGAGAGGGTGAAAATCACCATTCTGATGTACTGACATTTTTTAGCATCCCGAGTGGGGATCGAACTCGGGACCTTCAGCACTGCAGTCATCGTTCTTAACCACTTCACCACGAATCATATAATAATTATAAAATATACGAGAAGAACATAACCCGTATAATGCCAACAAATGTGAGTATTTCCGATGCACAGAAAGGCATGGATCTTTACATTGTTATGATAATATCATATATTCAAATAGTTATGAATATCCTAATTTTTGTATAACCCAGCAGAGATATGTGCAGATAAAATCATGATATTGACAATAATTTGTTCTGATTGACATACATTGAAAAAATGTCCTAGAGCAGTATATGTAAAAAAAAAACACACAGATGGTTGAAACCGCCAGCCTCTTGTCCATTTAATCTCTTACAAATACGTATCATAATAAATCATTCGTTTTTTGTACTTGTGTATATATAATGTAGTGCGGAAGGTTTTGATAGTATTTTGGGATTTTCTTATGAATGTAGGTGAGTTAAATCGTGTAAGCGATTACGAGATTTTCTGGGCTATAACGTCCTGTGTGATAAGATATACAAAAGTGTCAGTCAATACCAAGTTTAATGCCAATTGAATAGGGAATACTCGACAATGTGATAAAGCGATCGAATATTTACAATGAAAGACATAAACTTTCTATTTATCCTACCTTCGAATGTCGTGTTGATTATTATAATTTTCCGCGTTTCGCAGTATAGAGGAAAATTATTGTACTAACGTTCCGTCTGATTAATCATGTGATTATCACATGTTTACATGTACATGTAATAAATGAGCGGGAAATAATCCCGTGGAGTAATCACTCTCTACCCAACACTGATACAGTCAAGATGGACACCGATATGTTGAGCAGCCCTTTAAGAAATGCCATTTCGAGAGAAGTTTCCAATGCCATATCAACATCTCAACAGGATTTATTGAACAGTATAAATGGTATAATGAACAGTAAACTGACAAATTTGCAGACCACCTTACAAGAAAGTCAACAAGAAATTTCGCAGACTCAAATGGCCAAGATGGAGGAAACTCTGACCGATAACTATACTTTTCAGAGGAAGGGCAACGAAAACCAATTCAAGTATGGTGTGAATGTTCTAACAAAGCTGAAAGAGGCGAAGTCAAGCTTAGAAGTTCATGATTTGACCAGAGCGACCGTACAGAACGCTAAATCCAGGATTTCAGAAGGTATTGACATTGTGCAAGAGAGACAAAAGTTAATTAAACTTGCAGATTCTTCTCAACTCGGTTGGAAAGTGGTTAATGAGTATGTTGCCAACCCAATAGCAGAAGACTCCGAAGATGAGAGAAAAATGTTAAGAGCTCAGTCTAGAGCAGAGCGCAAGAGTAAAGCAGAGAAAACCAAGAAAAGCATCAAACCCAGACACGTTCCTTATGCCAGGAATGCAGATAAAGATGATTCTTTCAAGCCTGGAAAGTGTTTCAATTGTGGAAAAAGGGGGCACTGGGCAGATAATTGTCCTGATAGAAAACAAAAGATAAGTAATTCTTTATATTTATCAAACTTAGATAGTTCAAGCTTATTTTGTAGCTCAGATGATAATTTTTATTGCAATAATTCAAATATAAGAAACGCCAATGAGAAGGTTTCAATAACAATTGATTGTTTACAAAAAGTTGATCTTGTTACTTATGTGGAAAAACCGGTTAGTCCAGTAGGTAGATTGAAAAATGCTATCGATGAATGGAGATTAATCACAGGTAATACACATATAATTGATGTTATACAAAACGGGTATAAGATACCTTTCAAAACAGAACCAGATCATAAAATTATTAGAAATAACAGATCATCTCTTGATAACGCAAGTTTTGTTAAGTCAGAAATTGAAACTTTGCTGTCAAAAGGTTGTATATCAGAAGTGAATGAGATATCTTGTGTAGTTAATCCTTTGGCCGTTGCTTTTAATAAATCGAGCAAACCCAGGTTGGTATTGGATTGTAGACACATCAATCCTCATTTATTTAAATTTAGATTTAAATATGAAGACACAAAGTTAGCAAGGGAAATTTTTCACCAATATGATTTTCTATATGGCTATGATTTAAAAAGTGCTTATCACCATATTGAGATTGTTGAATTGCACAGAGAATATTTAGGTTTTGCATGGGAGATAGATGGTGCAAACAGATATTTCGTTTTTAATGTCTTGCCATTTGGATTGGCTACTGCTGGTTACATATTTACCAAAGTTCTCAGAGAAGTTGTAAAGTATTTCAGATCTAAAGGCACACAAATTATTATGTTTTTAGATGATGGTTTGGGAGGTGGTAAAGATTTTGAATCTTGTCAAAAAAGTAGTCAGTTTGTAAAATTTCAACTTCAAAAGCTAGGTTTTCTAATTGCACATGAAAAATGTGTTTGGGATCAATGCCAAAAATTGAAATGGTTAGGTTTCATTTGGAATACTGAAACTGGTAGAATATTCGTCAGTCCTGAGAGAATAGATAAAGCAGAGCAAACTGTAAACTATATACTTTCCGAGATTGGGAGAGGTAAAGTTTTGTTAAAGGCTCGAATTTTAGCGGGCATAGTCGATCAACTCATATCAATGCAAATAGTATTTGGTGATCTCGTGAGATTGAGAACAAGATTTTTATATGCTTGTGTTAACGGTAGAGCAAGCTGGGAGGCATCTGTAAAAATTACATCAGAAGCTATTGATGAGTTAGAATTTTGGAGAGTTTCTTGCAGAGCAAGGAATAGTAAAGGTGTGAATATAAGCACAGTTAATTTTCACGACAATTTTGATGTCGATTTGTTTTGTGATGCTTCAGATGTAGGCTTTGGTGGTTTTTGTTCCACTTATGACCGTACCGAAGTATTCGGTAACTGGGTAGGTAATGAACCTTTTGAGAGTTCAACTTGGCGTGAACTTGAATGCGTCAAGAGAGTTTTGTATACTCAAGATTCGTTGTTGGAGAACAAATTAGTTCGAGTCAACAGTGACAATTAAAATGTCGCACGTATTTTGACGGTGGGGAACAGAAATTTGTCACTACAAAAAACTGCGATTAATATTTTAGAATCTTGTGAACAGAAAAACATTAATATTCAGACTCGCTGGATCCTTCGGGCTCAGAATGTGTATGCAGATCAACTTAGTCGTTATACAGATCACGATGACTGGTCTTTAAACGATGAAACATTCAGTTTCTTAAACAATATTTGGGGTCCGTGTTGCATAGACCGATTTGCCACTCATTACAATACACATTGTTCGCGTTTTAATTCAGTTATATGGTGCCCAGGAACTGAAGCAGTTGACAGTTTTAGTCAATATTGGGGAAATGACAACAATTGGTTGGTACCCCCACCTTCTTTGATTGCAAAAACAGTAAACAAAATGTGCAATGAGCGTGCTAATGGTATTTTGGTTATACCAGAATGGAAATCGGCGGCATTTGTGCCTTTACTTTGTGCACAAGAAATTTTTAAGAGTTTTGTTTCAGACGCTATTTATCTTACAAATGACAAAGTTGTACTGAAGGTGCCGGTAAAAACGGCATTTTCGGGAAATGGCCACTTAAATTTAGGTTGATAGCTTTAAATATTATGTTCTAATGATCCATATTTGCGATTTTCAGGCTTAGGACTGAGGCAACACGTTGTGGAGATTGTAGAGAAGAGTACTGTAGGATGTTCGGGTGAACTTGGAAAATTAGCAGAAAAGATGTCGGTTTATCTTATCCAGTCTAAAAGTGACAATACTACAAAAAAGTACTTTGCTAGTTATAATCGTTGGAGATCTTTTGCTCAAGGATATGGTTTTAACGAATTACCAGCAGATCCGATTCATGTTTCATTTTATAACTTTATTGATTGACAAGAAGTCATCACCTTGTACTTTAGATTCGATAATTTATGCTTTAAAGTGGGTACATGAGCTTTATGGTTACGTTGATCCTACAAATAACGCTTACATTCATTCGTTAGCTCAATCATGTAAAAGACTAAATGGAAAACCAGTCGTAAAGAAGGACCCTGTTACCTCGGATATAATACTTGAACTCTGTAAAATTAATGAATTTGAAAATGACTTGCTTATTGTTAGAGATTTGACTATGATTTTGATAGGCTATGCTGGATTTTTGCGCTATGACGAATTAAGTTCTATTACATGTAGGGATGTTAAGATTTTTGATGATCATATTTCTATTTTTCTGCCCCGGTCCAAGACCGATCAATACAGACAAGGTAACGAGATACTTATTTCTAGTGGTAACACTTTGGCATGTCCAGTTGTTATGTATAAGCGATACATTTCACTTGCTAGTTTGGATGTTAATTCGGATTATTTATATTTCGACCGATTTTTAGGTCTAAGGGGTTAGCTAAGTTGATATATAAGAATAAGAAGTTAAGCTATACAGCCACAAAAGAGAATATTGTACGTAGATTAAAGACTGTAGCTCCTGACTTGAACCTGGTTTTGCATTCTTTACGTTCTGGTGGTGCTTCTGCAGCAGCCAGGTCAGAAGTAAATGAGAGATGTATTAAACGTCATGGAAGATGGAAATCAGATATTAGCAAAGATGGTTACATTGCTGATTCCTTAGATATGAGATTATCAGTATCTAGAAAACTTGGTTTATAATTTGGGCTCTTTTCATCCCTTTCTTTGTGATCTCTAGATTACGTTGGGCAGTCGGCAAATATATATTTGGTTATTGTATTAATATTATGTATTATAGTGAGATTTATGGTATAAATTGCAATGAGATTACATCAGTAAAGTGTGTACTTATAACTTTCCGCGTTTCGCAGTATAGAGGAAAATTATTGTACTAACGATCCGTCTGATTAATCATGTGATTATCACATGTTTACATGTACATGTAATAAATGAGCGGGAAATAATCCCGTGGAGTAATCACTCTCTACCCAACACTGATACAGTCAAGTTTCTTAACGATATTTGTATATATCGTTTCTCATTAATATTTCATATCTAGATCGTAATTGGGTTTTTATAATGTTTGTGCAATGTATTATTACGTTTTTTGCTGAATGTACTGGTGCACGTAGGGTTATTTTAAAGTTTCATGTTCCACTTTATATCATTTTTTTTTTGTTTTTGTTATATGTCATATCTTTAAGTATACTGTCCAAGTATGACTCCGGAAACGGTCTTTCGAGCATATTAGCTTTCGACTAATTTAGGGTTTGGACACAGGTTTCCAACGCCGTCTATCGACATAGTTGGTTTTTCCTGGCCGGCGGGATCGTTAAGGATGGAGACATTTTGATGATTTATAATTATTAATTACAACTCAGTATGTTATACTGTAGGTTATATCACACATGCTGTTATATTTCACATGTCATGTTTATTTTTTTGTGTCCTCTAGATTACGTTGGGCAGTCGGCAAATATATATTTGGTTATTGTATTAATATTATGTATTATAGTGAGATTTATGGTATAAATTGCAATGAGATTACATCAGTAAAGTGTGTACTACATGCTGTCCTTTCCTAATTGTTAAAATTGAGAATATGATTTGGAAATTTGTCAAAGAGACAACAACCCGACCAAAGAGTAGATAACAGCCGAAAGCCACCAATGCAGCGAGAAAAACCCGAACCGGTGGGTTTCAGCTGTTGTATAGATACGAACTGTCATACAAGATGAACGAGAATATACATTCACTCATTATGTTGAATATCATTACACATACAAAATGCATATTGTAAAGATTATATAAGAATCGTGGTATAGAAAGGCATATTTTTTTTTATAAAAAGATGAATGTCAGATGAGTGATCTGTTTAGTCTCGTTGGTAGAAAAGTTCAGAAAGTTTTTTACAAAGACTTTCAGAGTCATCAGGTACGGATCATTATTGATGTATCGTAATTTCTACTGTAGGTAAAGTACTCTTTTTTATCCTGCAATCAGCCAACGATTGTACAAATAACAGGTACACAAATAAATGTTTGCTTTATTTGTACTTGTACAAACAAAGTATCCTATTATCCCTCTTCCATGTTGAGCAAGCGGTAATGTGGATATTTCTTTTTGCGTATCAGTTCTTTTTGGGATCCTCTTCGCGATCCGCGTTTAAACTATGTCTCTTAGAAAAAATTGAAACAATGATTTAGATGTTAACAACTAAAGTTTCAAGTGCTGGGTGTAAATTTCAGATTAAAACAATATATTTACATTGTATATATATTTTTGATGACTATCATTTATTATTTTATTAGCAATACATATAATAAAGAATGACAGCTATTCATCATTATGCACATGCACATACTATGATTGCAATAAATGTTTTCGATATTTTCCAGCTAATGATAATGGTATAAGAACGACACTAGTAGTTGCTTTAGTTTCTTTTATCTGTTGGTGTTATTATTGTTTTATTTGTAATTGGATACAAGGCGACAAAGAGCTGTCCAGCTGGATCAAGAGTTGGCGTTGCATAATAGGAATGATGCATACCCTTCATGCTAAACAACAATTATATGAACCATTATATATTAACAAGTCACGTGTTTGTTCATAAGACTGAAAATGTAGTTATTGAAATATTTGGAACTTATTCCAAACAACTGTCAATTAAAAAACAGCTTAATATTTGTAAATTTACAATTAAAAGTACTGAAATTGTATAAGTAGCTAAAACGTGAAAACTATAAATGGAAGGCAGTTATATCTCCATAATATGAACTCTATACGTGTGAGAACTTGAAAAGGATAATGGTCAAGATTATCTATCCACTTAGTATCTTGCTATAGGACAAAACGGGAAACTGTGATAAAGAAAAATCAAATGAGGGAAAATTTGAACGACATCTAGCTACAACTTCACGTCTATATGTTTGATACATCGCTAAGACAACGTATACCGCATTAAAGGTTTCAAAAATGTCATAAGTTGTCACAACTCGAAAATCATAATTCGTAGAGGCCGAATGCCATCAGCATTGTACCCTTTAACGAACATCCTTAATAAAGGTAAATAATTCGAAGGACAAAGTCCCCTTCGTCAACTATACCGTTATATCTTTAAAGACTCTGGAAATTGGACTGGGAATATATATCGTAAATACAGAAATTGGACTGGGAAGATATATATTAAATACCGAAATTGGACTGGGAAGATATATCGTAAATACAGAAATTGATCGATTGATAGATTGTTGTTTGCTTAACATCAGCTAGCAAATAGATGTAACAGAAAAATTGTGTGTCTTTCCAAAATGTCAATCAATGTTAAATTATTTTCAATGGTAAATAATGGTGCTTTCTTTCAATTTGAAAGAATTAAATTAAAAGGCGGACAACAATCTTCTTAACGAATGTTAAATATGTCTGAAAAGTGACAAACATAATATGTGTTCGTAGAAAAACTTTGTTATATGTATCTTGTTTATCCTAAGTATTGCTTGTTAAAATCCCTAGTAACATTTTTGTTTGTTTTAAAACTAGTTTTTCTATGTATCTGTTAATTATTTTTATAAATGGAACCATATAAAGCAGCAACATAAAATCTGGTAAATAAACTCATCATAGATACCAGGATTGAAATTTTGTATTTACAAAGGCCAAATAAACTACGAAGTTGAGGAGCATCGAGGACCAAGAACCTGCAAAGTTGCTATATGCCTGTTTCAGTCAGAATCATATTCGTTGGGAATTACATATCATATGATAAGATTCGATTTTTAAATTATTTTTCATTATCTTTAATTTTATCAAATTTTAAATTTGAATTGAACAAAAGTGTTGTATCTGATTCTTGGTAATTCATATTTGCTTGATATTGATTACCGTATGATTACTGTTGTATTTACTATTGCTAATTTGTCCTATTTTTCGTCTTATGAACGCATTTAAGCTACAGTTCCTTTTCTATGAAATTTTAGGTTGGGACTGAATTCCAAACTAATTTATAATGATAAAAGTAATAACATTACCAGTAACAATTGCAATGCACCAGATTCGCATAATGTCTATTTTGAGATGTTCGAGGCCAAATTAACTTAAAACAAACTTTGACGAACTGATCAAACCAAAAATTATCATGATTAAAAAACAATTGTTCAGAGAACAATTGAGAGTCTTTCCACATCAAAAAAAATTTGATAACAACATAGTTTTTTTCATACTGATGCGATAAATAATGGTTTAATTATAATTTGCAGTGAAATAAGGGAGATAATATACTACTTCCGGTGAAATAAATGCCACTTACGGTCTCATATGATAGCTTCTTTTACACTTTTTCCAAAAATATAAAGTTTCTATATACTTTTGTGTGAAGAATGGGAGATAAGTGGCCACTTCTGGTTTGTTGGAAGTCATTTTTAGTCTCCAGTGATCAGTTTATGTCTCTATATGACAAAATATATAAATTCTGAGAACTTTTATATGAAAAAATTGCAAAAAAGGCTACTTCCGGTTTTCACTAGGTCACTTTCGGTAGTCACAATTGAGAACTTGACCTTGACCTTTGACCCTGACCTCATTTTCAAAGTGAGAACCTAGGGGCCTCAAATAAAAATATCCCAGTCTTATACGGTTAACGGTTGATGAGTTGAAAACACTTACGGACACATTTATTGTGAAAGGGTAGATAACTCCTATAAAATGTCGTCGAATCGCTTCGAGCCAATTAGCCAAAAATTTCTGAGGATGTAACAAACAATTTGTAAAAGGAATTTTGTCGCTATCTTTTTTTGTTACGAAGGAAATGCACACAGATGATAAACAATGAATAGGGAGATAACTTTTACAAAGAAAATGGTTCGCCTTAGCAGGGTGAATTTAAAAGCGACATATTGCGCATAAACTGTTCGATATCATATACCAAATAGCTAAGCGACATATTGCGAAACAAACATTTATCGCAAGAACAAAATTTGGCGGAAGAACAAAATAATAATAATAATTAAAAACCAATTGTTTAGAGAACAATTGAAGGTCTTTCCACCAAAAGAAATGTATTTTAATGTGAAAGTTGTAAAATTAAGTTTAAAATGTCATTTCAATCGTCAAATGATAGCTTATTGTACGCTGATTCCAAAAACATATGGTTTCTATACAATATTTTCTAAATAAGGGAGATAATTTGTTACTTCAGGTTTGAAAAATGTTACTTCCGATAATATTTGTAAATTTACTTGACACTGATTCCAAAAATATCTGGTTTTATATACTTTCATATTAATAATGTACAAAAAATAGCTACTCCCGGTTTACTCAAGGTCACTTCCGGTTGTTTTTTTCAAGATTAGATGGTTTGATACCTTTTGCCAAAAGTCTCATGGCTTTATCATTTATACATATATATGACGTAAAAGCAAAGGTCAAAATCTAGAACGTCAAATTAAGCTATGACCTTGAGATCATTTCAAGGTCATAAACCAAGGACCTCAAGTAAAAAGATCCTAGGTCTCTATCACTGATGGTTAACAAGATAGAAATGCATATCACTTATATCAAATGCATAAGGGGAAATGACTCTCATATGGAGCGTTCATATTGCTTCAGTCAAAATATGACAAATCATGCGAAGGTTATAACGAGCAATTTTATAAAATAAATTTGTCATAATCTTTAATGGTTGCGAAGGAGTGGTGGACACAAGGAAAACAGTGTTTGGAGAGATAGCTCCTACAAAGAAATGATTTGGTTACGCAGGGTAAATTTTAAAAGCGCATAAACTGTTCGATATCATATACCAAATAGCCAAGCGACATATCGCGAAACAAACATTTTTCGCAAGAACAAAATTTGGCGGAAGAACAAAATAATAATGATAATTAAAAACCAATTGTTCAACTAATTGTTCAGAGAACAATTGAAGGTCTTTCCACCAAAAAAATTGTATTTTAATATGAAAGTAATTGATAGCTTATTGTACGCTGATTCCAAAAACATATGGTTTCTATACAATATTTTCTAAATAAGGGAGATAATTTGTTACTTCAGGTTTGAAAAATGTTACTTCCGATAATATTTGTATATTTACTTGACACTGATTCCAAAAATATCTGGTTCTATATACTTTCATATTAATAAAGTACAAAAAATAGCTACTTCCGGTTTACTCAAGGTCACTTCCGTTTTTTTTTTTATCAAGATTAGATGGTTTGATACCTTTTGCCAAAAGTCTCATGGCTTTATCATGTATACATATATATGAGGTAAAAGTAAAGGTCGAAATCTAGAACGTCAAATTAAGCTATGACCTTGAGATCCATTTCAAGGTCATAAACCAAGGACCTCAAATCAAAAGACCATAGGTCTAAATTATATTTGGTGAATGAGTTATATCACCATACGCGTATTTTTATATACAAGATGGGAGAAGACAACCTTTTACTTTCAACGTGCCCTTGCAATCAAAATGTATGTGTTACGACATGTAGCAACTAATAATTTAGTAAAAATGATTTGTTGATATCTTATACGGTTTTGGGGAATAAGTGAAAATAAGCCAAATTCAAAAACTAGAATATGACCTTGACCTTTGACCATAACCTATTTTTTATTTTTTTGACCAAGGACCTCAAATCAAAAGATCCTAGGTCTCTATCACTTATGGTTAACAAGATAGAAATGCATATCACTTATATCAAATGCATAAGGGGAAATAACTCTCATATGGAGCGTTCATATTGCTTCAGTCAAAATTGGACAAATCATGCGAAGGATATAACGAGCAATTTTATAATTTAAATAAATTTGTCGTAAACTTTTACGGTTGCAAAGGAGTGGTGGACACAAGGAAAACAGTGTTTGGAGAGATAACTCCTACAAAGAAAAGTATTTGGTTACACAGGGTAAATTTTAAAAGCGCATAAACTGTTCGATATCATATACCAAATAGCTAAGCGACATATGGCGAAACAAATAGTTATCGCAAGAACAAAATTAGGCGGAAGAAACAAAAATTAAAGTTCAATTCTTCTTGAATAATTGATAGGTCTTTCCTTCCATTTTTTTTTAATTATACTGTCATGAATAAACTGTCATATACATTGATTCATTGATTGATTGATTGATTGATTGATTAATTAATTAAACACATTGAATGGGATCTCTTGAAACAAGCGAAAAAGAAACAAATGAGATCTTGAACCCCATATTAAACACGAGACGAAAACATGCGTTGATTGATTGATTGATTGACTTATTGGTTGATTAGTCAAACACGTTGATTGGTTGATCATACACGTTGTTTGATTGGTTAAACACGTTGGATAGGTTTCTTGAAACAGGCGAGAAAGAAACAAATGAGATCTTGGACTCCATATTAAACACATGAGACAGAAACATGCAATGATTGATTGATTGATTGATTTATTTATTGGTTGGTTGGTTAAACACGTTGATTGGTTGATTTAACACGTTGGTTGGTTGGTTAAACACGTTGGATAGGTTTCTTGAAACAAGTGAGAAAGAAACAAATGAGATCTTGAACCCCATAATAAACACATGACACGTAAACATGCACTGTTTGATTGATTGATTTATTGGTTGGTTGCTTAAATACGTTGATTGGTTGATCAAACACGTTGGTTGATTGGTTAAACATGTTTGATAGGTTTCTTGAAACAAGCGAGAAAGAAAAAAATGAGATATTATCGGACTCCATATATAAAAACATGAGACAGAAACATGCACTGCTTGATTGATTGATTGATTGATTGGTTGGTTAAACATATTGATTGGTTGATTAAACACGTTGGTCGAATAAAAACGTTGGATAGGTTTCCTGAAACAAGCGAGAAAGATACAAATGATATCTTGAACCCCATATCAAATACATGAGCCGGAAACATGCACCGATTGATTGATTGATTGATTTATTGGTTGGTTAAACACGTTGATTGGTTGATCAAACACGTTGGTTGATTGGTTTAACACGTTGGATAGGTTTCTTGAAACAAGCGAGGTAGAAACAAATGAGATCTGGTACTCCATATTAAACACATGAGACGAAAACATGCACTGATTAATTGATTGATTGGTTGGTTAAACATGTTGGATAGGTTTTCTTTAAACAAGCGAAAAAGAAACAAATGAGATCTTGGACCCCATATTAAACACATGAGACGGAAACATGCACTGATTGATTGAATGATTGGTTGGTTAAACACGTTGAGTGGTTGATTAAACACGTTGGTTGGTTTGTTAAACACGTCAGATAGGTTTCTTGAAACAAGCGGAAAAGAAATAAATGAGATCTTGGACTCCATATTAAACACATGAGACGGAAACATGCACTGATTGATTGATTGATTGGTTGATTGATTGGTTGGTTAGGTAAACATGTTGATTGGTTGATTAAACACGTTGGTTGGTTGGTTGGTTAAACACGTTGGACAGGGTTTCTTGAAACAAGCGAAAAAGAAACAAATGAGATCTTGGGCCCCATATTAAACACATGAGACGGAAACATGCACTGATTGATTGATTGATTGGTTGGTTAAACACGTTGATTGGTTGGTAAAACACGTTGGTTGGTTATACACGTTGGATAGGTTTCTTGAAACAAGCGGAAAAGAAACAAATGAGATCTTGGACCCCATATTAAACACATGAGACGGAAAGATGCACTGATTGATTGATTGATTGATTGGATGGTAAAACAAGTTGGTTGGTTAAACACGTTGGATATGTTTCTTGAAACAAGCGGAAAATAAATAAATGAGATCTTGGACCCAATATTAAGCACATGAGACGGAAACATGCACTGGTTGATTGATTGATTGATTGGTTTGTTAAACACGTTGATTGATTGATTGATTGATTTTATTGATTGATTGGTTGATTTATTGGTTGGTTGGTTGGTTGGTTGGTTGGAATTCAAACACACATAAAACTCTCTAAATAGTGCCAAAATCACATAATTTGCCTCTTAGTATATTACCTTGACGTTTGACCTTTCGACCTTCGTCAAGGTCATTGCTCCAAAATGTCATTGCGAAAGACTATATGGGTTATGGACCTTTTGTTTAAGAGTTTTGCCTAATAATGGCTTTTTATAAACCATAAATGGGGGTTATGTCCCTTACATAATGGTAAAACCAATACAGTCATAACGTAAAAAAGTTGCCCCTTGAAGTACCAAGCATTTTTTACAACTTGAATTTTCTGTATCTATAACCATTCCAAAATTATAGGGAAATCAAAAACAAATAAAAATCTTAAATACGACCTTGACTTTTGACCTTGACCTAATTTTCATTTTATTTGACTAAGGACCTCAAATCTAAAGATCCTAGGTCTCTATCACTTATGGTTTACAAGATAGAAATTCATATCACTTATATCAAATGCATAAGGGGAAATAACTCCCATATGGAGCGTTCATATTGCTTCAGTCAAAATAGGACAAATCATGCGAAGGATATAACGAGCAAGTTTATAAAATAAATTTGTCTTAAAAAAATGTTTATTTATGGTTGCTATGGTAACCGGAAAATCAAAGTGTTCAAGTTTATAAATTTTACACAAAAATACACAATTTTTTAGGTCAAAATTAAAAAAAATCCAGATGTGTATAATATAAAATATGGTACTGACAAAAGTGAATGACTATCATATAATTCAAAGAAAAAAGAAAATTGGGTAGACCACTGAATTTTTTTTTGGTGGCAGCTACCCAACATTATGCTGTTTCGGAAGCAATTTTGTACAAAAACCACAAATTTTGTCACCTAATAGGGGTCACTATCATAAAAAAGTGCATATATGATTTAATTTGTACTGACAATATAAGTGTCACATAAAAGTGTATTCAATTGAGTAGAAAAATATGCATAAAATTTCAATAGCAACCAGCATAGCAACCTACTCAAGCTGAAAATATTGAATGATGATTTTTTACACAAATGTACAAAATAAGTCAATTGAAGCCTGTTGGTGATCAAATAAAACACAATAACAGTCAAATTGTGCATTAAGAGATGCGAGACTCTCCTTAGCAACACTTTTTCATGACATAAATGCATAGTAACCAACTGATACTTGAAAATACCCACGCTCAATTCATGGATAACAAGCACAATTTAAAAGTTTAAATACCTGATAAAAACTAAACTAACATAAAAAGATCAAATTATGCATCATGTGCATAATGATCTTTTATTTAAAAATATCTTATGTGACACTACTTATTGCATAGCAACCAGCATAGGTGGTGTAAAAGAGGGACGAAAGATACCAGAAGGACATTCAAACTCTTAAACAAAAATAAACTAACGATGCCATGGCTTTAAACGAAAATGACAAACATGCAATAGTTTATAAAACACGATACAGAAATTAAAGATTAAGCAACCCCAACCCCACAAAAAACTTTGCGGTGATCTCAGGTGCTCCAGAAGAGAATGCTGATCTTGCTCCACATGTGGCACCCGTAATTAAATTATATTATTTCATGATAATTCAACAAGAATCAATTTTGTTTTCGATAATTTTATGCATTCAATCTTTCTTTGAAACAGCAATAAGCGAATAATTGCATGGTTCTTGTGAGAAGTTGTGACTGGACCAAATTCCAAGTGTAATGGCATACGATATTGTTACAGGGGAGGTAACATTTATATGACGCTGATAACGTTAAATATTGTTTTCGTGACGTCAAACTGGGACATATCGGGAAAAGATGTATAATTTGACTGAATTTTATCATTCAAACTAATAACGTTTGTTTTATATGTATGAAGATTATTTGTATCAAGTTTCAAGAAAGTGTCAATAATGCATTATTTTTAATTTAATAAAAAAACAGCAAAAAATACGTTTTTTCTACATTCATGAATATTTAGTAAATATGAGTTATTTAAAAAGAATTCATGAATTTAAAGATTTTTTTTATAAAACAGAAATTACAGATAATTTAAGGAAAAACAGCTTGTGTTTATCATTTAAAATAAAAAAAAGTTATGTATTTCTTTGAAAGGAAAATTGAGTCCACAAATCCAAATTGTGTGCAAACATCTGAAATTTCGACCTCATTTTACTCAAAAAGTATCACATGAAGGTATATATGTTATAACATATTTGATTTAATCAGGACTGGTATTAATAAATATGCAAATTTTATCTAAATTTCAATATGGGACCAAAACTGTATTGTATGCCCTAAAACACTACTATTTAATTTTTCAATACTACAGGAGAGGGTGACCATAAATAGTTTCAACCCTCTGCATTCGAAAATAAAGTTAAAATACAAATAAGATTTAAAGGTAAGTCAACAAAACCAAAATTGACCAAGGAGATATGGCCTTTCAAATTACATAGACATACCTATGTTGAATTACTGCCGCTCAATTGCTAATATTATTATTGATAAATAAAAACCAAAAACGGCAAAATGTGGAGCAAGGTACATGTAGTATCTACAAATAAGTCACCACTAGAACACACCCGCGAAATCGCGGTCATATACAGCTTGTAAACTATTGTAGGATGTTTTTTTGTAAAAGATATTATGTATGTAGAATTTCATAAAAGGTATCAAAAGCTCTCCCTTTTTCCTTCTCCCTTTTTCCAAAGTCCGATATTTGTTTCTTTTCTGTTAAATTCAACTATTTTCGTGTGTCTGGCCTCAGACCACAATTATTCTTCTCATTTGCTACAATGCTTCTTTTGGTAAAAGTAAAATCAAATTAAAAATGTGCACCGTTTCAAACAAGAAATAAATGTAACTGCTTATATATAGACCATTATTAGTCTAATAAAATATGCTTCTAGGACAATCCTATCAGTGCTTTTTCTTTTGAGAGCCTTATTTACATGCCAACGGTAGGATATGAATCATGTATAAATGACTAAGACCGACTAAGGCTAATTTGAGGGGTGGTCGAAGGGGTCCTGATCCCGAAATCCCGAAATCGAAAAATATATTCTTGGATCCCGTAAGGATCAATCCCAAAATCCCGAGCTTAAAAACACCCGATCCCGACGCCTCGAAAAAGGTCCTGCCTGTTTCTAATCTCTACCTTACTTTCATTTTTGCCAAATCATTATTTTCCCTTTCAACAATGAATTTTTATGCCCCATTTATGCAAGTGGTATGGCCCCTTTAATAGTAAACATTCAAAGTAAATAGTAGAGAGAATACAGAGAGTCTCCATATATATTAAAGTAGTATCATCGTAGTTTATATGTAGATAAACCCGTAAAATAATTGTCCTCCCTATAAGGAGGTATAGTAGTTGTGATTCTTGCGATCTAAACACCATGATATGGAGAACGCTCTGAATGGCTTATTTATTTTTCATTTTTGTTATCCATCATACAATTGGTTGTACTTGTGACACATGTTTTACTTATTCTAATATATATGTAACTGGTATGACCCCTTAAATAGTAAATATTCAAAGAAAACAGTAGAAAGAATACAGAGAGTCTAAAATTCTATGTCTAATAGCCTGTTGATTTATCAATAAAGTTATCATACTTTTGATAGACTTGAATAATTTACTTTTATGTTTTTTCAGCAATTTCAGGGTCTTAACAATGGCTTGTAGCCTACCTCCCTCTGTCAGATAAGATTCTCAACATAAATACTCAATTGACTTTATTGGAGGGTTGTCATTTCAAATAGAAATTAAAGTGAATATTCAAAGTTTGATCTTTTTATCTTTTACTTTAAACTTTTGAGATTTAATCTTTACAGAGCCCCGTAGGTGCCATGTAAATATAAATATTTTGTTTGCTGTAGATTAAATCAGGTGCACACCAGTTTGAAAATTCGTGTGCATGACTTTAAAACTGGTGCATACGACTTTTTAAATCATGTGCATGACTTCGAACGTCATGCGAACAAATTTAAATTGTGTGCATGAGTTTCAAAAATTTGTGTGCATAACTTTCAAAAATATTTCGCACGACTTTCAAACTTGTGCGCTCCTCCTTATTGAATCAGTCAACTTTGTTTGAAAGTCGTGGTCACTAATTTTTAAAGGACCGCAAACATTTCTTGGCGTCGTATATTGGTATGACAATTACTTTTATTTAAGTGATTGGATATCTCTGTTATTCTAGCCCAAGGCACTATACTATAAATTGAAAGTTTGGGGGTAATAACTCAAAAAAGGGTTAGTGGGGGGGGGGGGGGGGGGTCATATATTTTTTTTTTCATTGAACATTTCTGATTTATATATATAAACTAGAACACACCCGTGATATTACGGGTCCGTGATTGAATTAAAGTATATAACTATGCGCAAGCCTTATTTTAGTATTAGTATTGTTAAAGTCATGCCGATTATAAGATACACAGTTTTCTCTGCTTTAAAGTCTTTCTGTTTGAACCCGTCGAACTGGAACTTATCAATTATTGGTAATATTAATTATTTGGAAAACAAAAGGTCCTGGAATGGAGTATTTTTTAATCAACAGCATTGTCCTATATAAGTTATAAGTAAAGTTGAATTCTTTGCCTCATTGTTTTACGATATGCCCACTAACAAAACTGTACCTATACGCCTTATTTTTAGTCCAGATTTTTAGTATTCGTATTATTATCTTAGAAAGTCTAACTGATTAAAATACTACAATAGGTAACAATATGACAATTTAGTAGTGTCAACCCTGTGGTTATGACCCGTGTATATAGCATATTAATCCTGAATACAACGTTTGGTGGTGCGCCTGTCAGATGCGGAACGTACAGATAAGGTAATAGGTAACAGGTGAATATACTATTGGTATCGGTAGCGGACTCGACCCGGAACTTCTTCATTATTGGCAATATTAATTACGTGGAAAACAAAAGGGCCTGGAGTGGTGTAATTTTTAATCTACACCTTTGTACTATATTAGTTATATATAAAGTTGAATTCTGTGATTCGTCGTTTTTACGTGATGACGGCTGACAAATTGGACCTCGTAATTTTAGTATTATAGAAATATTAAGTTTTGTGTAATAGTCAGAAATCTTCAATTGCATAGTATTGCGCAATATTGAGAAATAATTCAATTGCACAGTATTGCGCAATATCACAATGATGCACAATAGCAAAAAATCTTTAATTACACAGGATACGTATTGCGCAATAGCAAAAAATCTTCAATCTTACAGTATTGCACAATAAACCTTCAATTGCACATAATTTCGTCATAGTAAAAATCCCAAATAACAGTAAATCTTCAATTGCACAAGTTGTTGCATTAGCAAGAACTGTTCAATTCCACAGTATTGCGCAATAATCAAAAAAATATATCTGATCGCAAAGTATTTTGCAATAGCAAGAAATCATTTTAATTGAAAATTAAACAAAATAGTTGGTATAAAAGTAAAAAAAAAAAAAGATGTGATATGATTGCCAATGACACAGCTCTCCACATGAGACCAAAGTGACACAGAAATTAACGGCCTTCAATAATGAGCAATGTCAATACTGCATAGTCAGCTATAAGAGGCCATGAAAAGACAATGTAAAACAGTTCAAAAGAGAAAACTAACGGCCTCATTTATGTACAAAAAATACGAAATACAAATATGTAACACATAAACAAACGACAACCACTAATTCACAGCCGGCTTCTGACTTGGAACAGGCACATACATACATAATGTGGTGGGGTTAAACATGTAAGCGGGATTTTGCCTATTTCAAAGTTTTGAGATCTTTCGCCACATTTATTATGTGTCAAAAACCTATATTATGTCAAAAACTTGATCACAATCCATTCAAACTGGATCAAACTTCAATAGTGTGTCCCAAAATGCACCAACTGTTCAGTGTTTTACCTCAGCGGTCGTATCAGGCTGCTATCGGCGAATCATTTTTTTTTATAGTTGTCCACGAGTATAGATTCAGCACGATTTTTCAAACTGGTCTGTATCACATTAAACCTCTGGCTAAAGAAAATATCCATTTTATTTACATGGTACTTAAGGGACTCCATAAATGATTGACAATCTCTTCATATTTGTAATTTATTTGGTGATCAATCTCTGCATTATCTTGTCCCGCAAAATTAATCAATGTTCTTTCGAGTTGGCATTGATGAAAAGGGATACAACTGCAATGAAAAGTTTGTATTCTTCGCAAATATATTTTAAATGATTTTTTTTTTTTTTTAAAGTTAATTCATTAGAAATGAGAGACATTACATGAATAGAAAAGAATGTATGATATTGGAATACATTTGACCTAAAAAATACTTGTATTCAAACCCGTCCCTTATGGGAGGAAAACCCGAGAAGATAGGACCTTTAAAGGGACTTGGTGTCTAGTTTGGTTTCGGGTGTGATTAAACTCAGGATTGCGGGATTTACCCTTTCGGGAATCTTTTTTTCTAATTTCGCGATGTCGGGATCTAAATTTATTTAAAGTTGGGACCTCAGGATTTCGTGTTTTTAAGCCAGGGATTTCGGAATGAGGACCCCCTTCTACCCCTCCCTCTTTATACTAACACAATAGATACAACATTAATGCAGTTTAAGTTAAAATTTTAGGTATATTCCTTCCATGGATATATATCAGTTATCAAATGAGGGAAGAGTCAGTAAAATGACAGATTTTTTTGGTATCAGATGAACTCAAATAAGGAGTTGTGGTATAATTGCCAATAAGACAAATACTCACAAAATACCAAAAACTGATGTGTCTACTATTGGTCTTCTTACAACCTTCTACATTGAGCAAACCCCATACTCTATAGTAAGCTATATACAATGATAAAAACCAGCAGCACGAACAAATATTTAAAGCAAATAAATTAGAAAACCCCTGCATGATTTAGGCTTGAAATATACACAAAGAAATAATATTTATGGCAGACTTTGAAAATTGAGTATGAAAATTGGGAATATGTCAAAGAGACATTAACTCAACCAAATGACTACCACTAAATCACATGCTCCTGAATATTCGGACAGGCACATATCTTATGTGTGAGGTGAGGGGGTAATTAGTTTATAAGCTTAACCCTACTAGTCTTGAACAATAGTGTAAAATTTCCCACCAAATTGGTTCAGAAACTTCCAGCAAATACCATGTAAATTGACTGATTTATAAATCAACAGGTTTTGAATTGAAAGATGCTTGACCATAGTTGAAATAAAGCAAATAATTAACATTTAGATTATTTTAATAGGATGTTGTGGGTGCTTTAATTAAAAAAAGAAGTTAGATCAATAATTATAGTGAACTCTAATCAGACCAACTCTGTAAAGTTGTCAACTGTAGAACATATACAAAATTTCATTTGTGTAATTGGAAAGGTTGGAATGAATGAACATGATATTTAAAAAAAATCAAAATCATTTATGAAATTCAGTACTTTAGACTATTACATTGGAGGGGCATAACCAGGGTAGGTGAAATAAAACAGGGTTAAAATTGTGAATTTTAGATGCCCATTAATATGGTAAAATTTGTATACATTTTAAACCAATTTCAAAAAAAAAAAAAAAAAAAAAAGCCCCTCCCCTTTTTTTTCAAACCCTGAATCCACCTTTATTAGTCCCCAGTACTCGATAATTGGCATATTCCATCTATAAACAGTTATATCATGAAACAAAACAGTGTAATAATAATATTAGATTAGCAGTAGGGTGACGCCAGGTGAAGTCTTCACCCCATATCTTACACACTTCAGAAAACTCAGAAAAAATCGGGAAAAAGGCATTTTTGAAACCGTCAGCAAAAAAAATCTTTTAATAGTCTACCCAATTTATATTTTTTTTTATTAACAGTATAGATATTTAATATTAGGATTACATAATACATCATATCACAGTTTGTCCAGAAATTTGTATTTATATGATACAAATCAGGTTGTATTCCTTAATATTTCCAATTTAAATTCCTTTGCATTTTCCTGTTGCCATAGCAACTTATTACAAACACATCATCACTGATAAAAATGTGTTATACGATTTGCAGTGGTAACCTTACTTTTTACGTTTAACAACAAACACACTCCTAGTCACACCTTTGCTCTAGGTAGCCTGCAAATGTGTTGATTTTTGTCTAATTTTGGTACGCTTTTTGGACTCGTAACTAAGGAAACATTTTCCTTAGATACGAGATGTAATGATGTGATCGAAAACATTTTTTTTTCTCTAACATGTTTTTCATGGTATAACAAATCAATTAAGAGCACTTTAAGCAAAATCTAATTTTTTGCACATTCCATGTTTGTACAGTATGAAGCTCTATGCTTATTGGCACGGCCTCTTAAATCAATGAGGACATGCATTTTTCTGACCAAAAGGAGAAAGATCAATAGCAAAATATGAATTTTGCTGTACAGGAATCAATAATACTGGTTCCAGAAAAGAACAAAATGTGCAATTGTTTTCTTGTAATGAGTATAAGTATGGTAAAAATTGTAAAGGTATTATCCAAGGACGTCATCAATTAGCAAATACGGTACAGTATGATAGAAAAGGCCGCAGGTAACATTATGATACATGTAATGCACTGCAAAATGTATACTCCATTTCTATCATTATTTAAGAAGTAATTCACTTGCAATTTCAAAATGTCAGTTATAAGGTACATTATTCTCGTCCATGAGTGTGATAGAAGCGAACCTGACGACATAATGCTGAATATAGTTTTGATCAACTCTATGATTTTACAAAAAGTGTAATTTAATCTATGTAAGCTTTAAATCTTTTTTTCGGTGAATGAAACTCAATAAGATCTTAGAGTTGGTTGAAACTAACAAATAAATAAGAATTATAAAATCAATATGTAACATACGAGCTTAGATTATAAGCGACGCCACAATGTGGAATAGAAATTTATCCCGATAAGACAACAAAGCATAAAAGTATAGGTCCCATAATAACGAAATAAGTACGATCATTTGATTTTTAACATTAAGATGTTACTCGTAAAGAAGTAGGTCCGGTAAGAGCCGAATTTGGTCTCAAATTTCAGGTTCATCTAACGAAAGTTTTTGGACACTTTTTAAACACTTAAGTGTCTATTTCAATTGATTCGATTAGTTTATGTGAAAGATTTTAACTGATTTAGTCATTAAAAACGCTCTGATTCAAGCTTAAATATGAAAAATCTATCAAATATGCCAAAAAACGTCACTTTTCAGATGGTTTTTGTCAAAAATGAAAGTGGCCGCATCCGTGTTCATCCTAAACCTTTATATATGTTTTGTATTATCATCAAATACAACTTACATTTCAACACGAATGCGGCCCCTTTCATTTTCGACGGAAACCGCCTAAAAATTAACCAAAATGCTAAAATTTTGAAGATTTCAGTTTTTTAGAATGACTTAATGATGCTAGAACGCGATATTTGTGCATTGTATTGTCAAAAACAACTCGTATTTATGTAGCAGAATCATTTTTCTTTCCAAAATATAGCTTAAAGATTACATTTTCACAATTTTCTATAATTGCTATATTGTGGGGCCAAAAAGAGGTCTTACTGAACCTACTCCTTTAAAATATCATGCGCTAGTCTCAATATGAAATATCTTTTTTTTTTTTTCAAACCACATTCTCACAAAAGCTTTTAAATTGTGGCTAGCGGCTGATAGTTTACGAGGTCAGTATGCAGAAATCCTGATAAGTTAAGTTCAAGTCCCTTTCTTTAAAGTCGACTGTATGAACATACAAATCCTTTTTTTTTGTTGTTGCTCTAAATATTTTAATTTAAACATGAATCTTTATTACTATATTTCTATATATTACGAACGATTACATGTAATGTGATGTTTCATTGAACGTCAAAATATACTGAACTATTTATTAAAGTGGTGGTTCATAAGGCACTAGGTCAGTTTAACGCTCACACTAGTACTGTAACTGCAAAAATTGTCCTTACGTCAAACCTGCCCGCTTTCGTTTTCTTTCCTCGATAGTTGAAATAAGTACATAGATCTAACCAGGGGATTTCAAAAGCGGCAACTATTGGCACTCCAGCACTGCAGCACTCAGTGTCTATGCTGTAATACGAACCAACAAGGCGATCTACACACCATTAAACATATATACTTATTCGTCTTGGGTATGCCATAAATATTCCCGGTAGATCCCGCCGTACGACAATCAATCAACCAATTTATAAAATCTATGCACATGTAAAATATCATGATATGCTTATTTATCACACACTTATTGTGTTATGATATGTGAATACCCGTAATGCAACATAACTCACGTTTGCAAGTAAGAAAATTAGAGTAGACCTATCATAACAAATTTCATATTACGAACTTGTACATGTACGTTACAAGTAACAACAACAAAATTTTACGATGAAGAATATTTCCATTGCCTTTTGTTTAGCATGTTTCATTGTTTATGAATGGAGTGATTGTGCTTTGCAAGAGGACGGAGAATTGACAGGACAGATAATAGTTAACTTGAACCAAACCCGACGGATTTGTAGAAAGACAGGACAGATTATATTTACCTCGAACCAAAGCCGACGGATTTGTACAAATACAGGACAGATAATAGTTAACTCGAACCAAACCCGACGGATTTGTAGAAAGACAGGACAGATAATAGTTAACTCGAACCAAACCCGACGGATTTGTAGAAATACAGGACAGATAATAGTTAAATCGAACCAAACCCGACGGATTTGTAGAAAGACAGGACAGATAGTAGTAAACTCGAACCAAACCCGACGGATTTGTAGAAAGATTTAACAATACCACACTGGTTATAGATTTCAGCATAGGGTATGTTAAACATGTATGTGTTTTATTTTTATATATTGCGTTTTTTTATTGTTTTTTTTTCATGTTTCAATTTAATTGCTGTTGATGTCATTTCTAGCTTGGCCTATATTCCAATAATATATTATTTACTGGTTATGAAGGTAATACATTTGTAGCTACCAGAGTCGATGCCGAGTGTATTGGTTGGTGTCGAAGGGACAACACACTTAGTAATAACCTAAATACCAGTCAATACATGTTTTAGAATACCGAACTAGACAATTTTCAAAGAATCTAAATATACCACCTAGCCAAACAAATTATAACATATAAAACATGCACATGTCATATGTGAAGGTATGTTTTGAACCCTTCTGTTTTCTGGCAATATATATATTTAATTAACAGTAGTCAAAAGCAAGGATCCTTGTGTCAAAACAACTTATGTACATATGTCAAAAGCAAAGATCCTTGTGTCAAAACAACTAATGTACATATGTCAAAAGCAAGGATCCTTGTGTCAAAACAACTTATGTACATATGTCAAAAGCAAGGATCCTTGTGTCAAAACAACTTATGTACATACCCAGTCAGCAGACTAACAGTGGGCCAACGTTGGCAAATGGTCGGCCCGTTGGTCGACCGTTGGTGTTGGCTTCACAATATTGGCCCAACGTTGGCAAATAGTCGGTCCGTTGGTCGCAAGTTTATGTTGGCTGCACAACATTGGCCCAACGTTGGCAAATTGTCGGTACATTGGTCGCACGTTGGTGTCGGCTGCACAACATTGGCCCAACGTTGGTCTGTTGTTGTAAATTCTTATTATTATCTCATGTTGGTTATAAATAATCGGGCAAATGTTGGCATTATGTTAGTAGCAACATAGGGCCGATATGAAATTTTGTTAATAGAATTGATTATATAATATTTTACGCTTTATTTCTCTTGGGAGGCGAATAATTTCGATTGCAGCAGGTTTTATGAAAAGTTAATGTTATACCGAAAGTGTTTATCAACTGAAATTACATTTACAACTCTATGTTGGGCCAATGCTGGCCCAACGTTGCATGATCATATATTATACTCTATATATAAGTCAGGTAAAATTAATACTGGAATATCATTACTGTTATAAAAAAAATGTATATCGTAAACATAGATTGCCTGGTTAAAAATTAAAATTTATTGCAATCATTATTTATAATAACTTTATTCATTTAACTTTGTGAAACATAATAATAGCAATTATATGCAGAGTGATATTTGATACAGCCAGTCTGTTAATCAAGCCCATTCTGATAAGGTTGACCATATTTTCGACAAATTTCAAAGATAGTTGCTATCATATGGTAATTAAGTTTATAGGAAATCTGAATGTAATGGGATGGTCACTTTTGTGATTATTTCCTGTTGTGTATTTGTAAGAAAGCAGTGATACGAAGAAAACAAAAAGAGAAAATCATGTCATCTGAGATTCAAAGAGAAAGATAGTAACATGTAAGTTGTAACTTTAAAAATTCTGATATATAGAGAATAATACATGGCAAAATCCGTATCATATGTCGTATCATCCCGAGACACCAATATCAGCCCAAGGGCCTTTAGGCCCGAGGGATGATATTGGTCGAGGGTGATACGGCATGTGATACGGATTTTGCCATGTATTATACGCTTTATCATATATTTCAACAGGAGAGTATTATATTATATGAACTGTTTTCTGATCCACAGCACTGGGTTACCTTTAGTTCTACTTTTGTCTTGCTTCAAAGGCCTAAAAGGAACTTCTCAATTACTAATCCGAAGCACCTGGGTTACCTTACAATTTGCGTGCTGTTGTTTTAAAAATATTTTGTTTATTATCTATTGTATTTAATTGTGTGTTTTAGTGTGCCAAAAAATATGAAAACTTGACGTTCGTGACGTCACATACAATATGAAAACTTGACATTCGTGACGTCACATACCAAACAATGACGTCATTCAAAACATTGACCTATTTTGAGGAAATTTGTTCTTTAGCAAAAAAAAAAAACTGACTTTATATATATAAAAAAAAAGAAAAAAAAAGTAGGGGTGTGATAAAGGGTATGCGATAAAGGGTGCGCATCAAAGTTGCGCGATATGGATTGAACAGCAGGCTATTTATCAAATATGCAAAACTACTGTATTTACTACTAAACATATGATAAATATATATATACGATTCAGAATGACAAATACAATATGATTTTTTAATCTGAGGGATGTTGTTAAAAGTCAAAACATATATTAATTTCTATCATTTTATAATGCTGATCTTGAAGTTTATACGTTTTGGGCGAAATATTTTCTAGATTTTAAATCATTTCAATCCTATTAATTATCATGAAATATTTGCCACTGAACATTATAAGTATCTTCAAACAAATGGTAAATTATATAAATCTATAACCACAACATGTATGATCATTACTGAAGTTAATGGAATAAAATTGCCTTAAGATGTACCTTATTTCGTAATGTTTCAAAAATGTGGTATAATGATTTCTACTTCATTAAAATATAAATAAAAATTTGTTAGTTTTATTGTATTTCTAAATCGCATGCAAACAGATACGATATATTTTTGAAACCTGATCATATACACACTTGAATGTGTAACAGTGTTTTTATATATCAAATATTTAACTGTTCATTAATACACATCTAAATTATTCTTTATATATCATGTATATTACGAATATATAAAACATGATACCGAATTCTGAAATAATAGTAATAAGGGTTTGTTATACCCACAAATCCGTCTAATACTAATGAATTTCTGACCATTAGACAAATAACCAATATAAAAAAAAATGGTTATTAAGATTTATTTTGTATTAAATAGTGTTTAAACTATTTAGAATATACATTAATTTATATTACATATCTAGAAGGGAGATTACGCACGCATGCATTAGACAAATACGCAATTCAAGTTTACTTATAACTTTATTACAGAATCGGCTAGAAAAAAAAACATAGCTGTAAAGAGTCTTCCGATAAGGAGATAGATGATGCAGCTAAAGATTGGCGGCGCTTAAGCCTTGACAGAGAATGTGGCAAGAAACAGAGAAGGGAAAAAAGAATAACATATATAAAAAATAATGACACTGTTGAAGTTCAAATTGAGGAGGACACTACTCATGGTGACGACCAATGATATCAAATTTAAAATAAATAAAGTTTCAACTTCTGAATTATTTAATTTTCATTCTGGATCTGGAACCAAAACAAAAATTACATCTCGGAAAAAAACTATTTGTATGATCGCCTAACCATAAGCCATACGTCATTTGTTCTGTTAACGAAATAAATGAAATTGATATGAAAAAAGAAGATGTGGTATGATTGCTAATGAGACAACTCTTTACAAGACATAAATTAACAGAGTTTATCTGGTCGATTCATCAAACATTACCAAAGAAATATCTTAGCGTCACACAATAAAATTAAAGAGGCAAAGTTCATGAAAAAAACAAGGACAGTAACAACAATGGGTAATACAAAAATACAGAATTGCTACCTTAAACTTTGGCAGTTTGGAATACAAAAAAAGATCAAATGTGCTCCGTAGTATTTATCATATACAGCTCCTCATGCAGCATCCATTGTTATTTGGTTGAAACAATAGACCAACGTATTGCCAACATAAAAATGAGAAATACCTACCTTGGACCAACATAGTGCCAACATAAGAAAATATATTTCTACGTTGGTCCAACGTTGTGCCAACATGGATTTCGTTTTTCATACAATGGGCCAACGTTGGCTCTATGTATTGCATATAACCGTACAACGTTGGGCCAACATGAAGCCATCATGTTGGGCCAACGTAGGCCCACTTTGTACTTATACGTTGGGCCAACGTTAAAATACAACGATGGGCCAATGCAATGATATACGTTGTGCCAATGTTGGGCCAACATACTCATGTTGTCTGGGTATGTCAAAAGCAAGAATCCTTGTCACGTGTCAAAACAACTTATGTACATAGGTGATTGCCAGTAGTCAAAAGCACGGATCCTTGTGTCAAAACAACTTATGTATATAATGTGATTGCCAGTAGTCAAAAGCAAGTATCCTTATGTCAAAACAACTTATGTACATGTGTGATTGCCAGTAGCTCAATTATACTAACGTTCACCAAAGTATACACAATTGTATTTTAGGTCGATGAAAATGTCATCATTGATGTTAATTTATTTTTTTTAAACTTTGCTCCTGCTATTTAACTTATTCATTTCAAAACATTCTTTTAGTTATTTGAAGACGACGGCAGATACTTTTGGTCATTAGTTCAGGGTTTAGACATTTCACAGTTTGACCTTAACATTAGGAAAAAAACAAGCCTTGCTGATATTAAATGCCGTGTCTTTTATCCAATTACAACGAATTAAGGATATTTTTGGAAAATTTGACTGCCAAACTATTAACCAGGATTACAAACCCTTTCGTGCAGTTTTTATTGGTAATAAACGCCTAATAGTTAAATTGTTGATGTAAAAAGTCTTCTCATTGGCTGAAAGTCTTTTGTCTATCAGCTCATAGACATAATTTTGTCATGTGACTGTGACTTCATCAACGTTTTTTCATAATTTACTCCTTTGGAATGGAATTTAGAATCTAATTATAAGGATTGTCTGTAATAAATTCTGTCTGTTCTATGAGGGACACTCTTTTAAAACTTTTAGGAATTTTGGTCCTCAATGCTTTTGCTACTTTTTTATGTTACTTCTCATACACAGAAAAATTATTACAGTAATGTCTTTAAGACCTATGCAGATCTCATTGTATTACACATCTCTTTTATTAACTTATTAATCCCCCTGGAGGTGGTCTTTAAGTGGAGGATCTGTTTACTAAATATCAATCGACAAGTGTTTTTAGACACGTCTTTTTAATCACGAGAGTATAGTTGGATAAAGAATACATTGGGGGTTTTAACTGACTTACCTAAATGTATGGGTCTCTATTTACCTTTTTTCTTGAGAGGCATGTTTTCGTACGTACAATCGTTAAGTTTTTCAATGATTTCCTATTTGATCCCGTTCGACCTACTTTGTAATACTAACGCATTATTTTGTATTATTCTCGTCCTGAAAATCCATGAAATATTTCAACTGAACATTTGCGTCCGAAAACTTAAATAAAAAGGATAAAAACTGTTTTGGATGGCAAATAAACATTCAGATGAATATTACGAACAGACCAATAAAACGGGGACATATACTTTTCAATAATCATACATTCTAATAATTCTTTTATTCTAGTATTAAAGCGAGGGAGGGTCACAGAGTGTCTTAAATTGCGACAATATAGTTTTCATATTTATTATAAAGCGTTCGAAAACTTATAGCATTTGAATTTTTGTTTTTAATAACGAAGTCTGCAATTCGGTGTACATTTCTCTAATGAAAAAAGGAATGTTAAATTCACCTCGCTCTCCGTGCTTGGGGATCTAAATATCCCTTTTTCGGAGGTTTTATAATGTCAATATCAATTATTACTGTTATGACTAATAGTCTTTGAAACTTTTTACCAGAGTAAAAGTCTTTGAAATGTTTGACTAGCAAATATATTGAATATTAGTTAGATGTTAGGATAGCGTAGTTCTTTCTTTAGATTTTATGAGTGAATAGTTACTCTTACAATGTTCTCCATATTAAGAAATTATTCACTCTTTTTAATAACAATTATGCAAAATTACACAGTTATAAAATGGAAGGAGTTATTCATATTTAGACAAAATTTCAATCAAATTAAAATATAGATCTCAGATTTCTTCTATGTTAGTTACGATAGATCTATATATAGATTTGATTGGCAGCATTTATGCATGTTAATACATTCTTGTTTATAATCTTATTGAGTAAAACAAAACAAAATGTGTAGTATTTTACCTATTTTGTAGAATTGTCATCTATTTTGTTGGCACTTTACTTTCTTGTTTCCCTTAATCTTTTCATTTTTTTTTTATTAGAACTAAATTGTAAAGAAAAGCAAAAACGTACTATAAATACTTTTGAAAAAGGAAAGTCAATCCAAAATAAGTTTTAAAATGATACAAACGTTAAAATAAAATATGTAGGAGATAATTGTACTGTATGTTAAGCTCCGATGGCATATCAATTGGTGATTTAATGGTCGCAAATTAAGTTTACTGGCAACGCATTAGTGGAGCCAGTAAACGGATATTTGCGACCATCAAATCACATATTGATGTCGTCGGAGCTTAAAATATAATATGGTTATCTTCATTCTAATGAAACTGACAGAAATCAACGTCAAATCATACATTTAAAGTCTGTCGTACGTCGTCTGCGCTTGTGCGTACGTTTTCATAGCATCAATTGTGAATTGTGAATTGATGCCATGAAAATCGATGACGTTATCCAATCAAAATGAACGTTACAAACAATGTTGCATTAGAACTAGCGTGTTTTTTTTAAGTTCAAGCATGTTTGTATTTTAATTTATTTTTTTTAAACTTTGAAGACACATGGCTGCACTGATTTATTTCATTGACGATATACATTATCCAGATGGTCCGAAGAGCGTATTTTAACTACCTATATATCAAGACGTAAAATGATATAAATTATGCATAGTCACCGTTAAGAACGTGCATGTACGATTGTATAACACTAACACTGCTTAATCGATTAACTATAAAGAATGAAGAAACAGGCATATAAACAATTGAACACAAGTTTATGTATATAACGGTGCAATTGTTATTTTTCAGACTATTTCTAGTTTCGTTTGATTATTTCTGAATGAACTGAACATATATGCTTCATATCTTGCTATTCAAAACAGTATTGACAAAGTTCGATAACTTCAAACTAAAATGTTAAATTGATAGCTACAACTTTCCTTTTTCATTTCTAGGCCTTGAATTGCTTGCTATGCAGTATGGTGTTTGCTCACTATTTTAACGCCGTACGGTGACCTATAGTTGCCAACATTCATTTGGTCCATGGTGGAGAGTTGTCTCACTGGCAATCATACCACATCTTCTTATTTTTATATTAACCCATCATTTTCTTCGGAAACTGCCTGTACAAAGTAAGGAATATGACGGTTGTTTTCCATTCATTCTGTTGCAATCGTTGAAATAGTCGAGTGTTTGATTTAGTCAGGTTTATGGGCTTCCCCCTTTTTTGAATTTACCTTAAAGTATTTTATTGATACTTCTTTTTTGTCACGATCTTCAATAACCCTCATTTTATTTCCAGTTTCAGATAGATACTAGATTCTACTTCATTTTTCAAAATTGATCAGCTAAAGAATTCAAGAGGTTTCATGTCAGAATATGTAGATATTAGAAACATATATAAGGTGGGATCCTGAGGTACATTTTGTATGTATTTGCATAATGAAAATGGAATGAACTACACTGTCCTGTGGTTGAAGCCAATGAAATGTCAAATCATATTTATGGATGAACAAAATGTGTTAATAATATATAATACACGTGCCATCTTGATTCTGGTGTTGAAGCCGATGAAATGTCAAAACATATTTATGAATGAACAAAATGTGTTAATAATAAATCAAAACTCTTCCTTGTCACTATGTATAAAGTATTAGAATTTTTTTAATAATTATTCATAAATTTGAATATATATCTATATACATATCCTGTCGAAATATGTAATCTAGGTAAAATCCGAACCGAGTTAAACGTGGCTTTTTTACATTCTAGTACTTGGAATCTTAGACTAGCTACACATGTATATGCAATCATAGATATCCGGCATATAACTATATATAAATTACATTAATTGCTGCACAGGTGATACCTTTAAGTACTATCGGGTATCATTGGAATCGATATTATGATAGTTATAAATACAAAAACAAGTGTCCAATCCAGAAATAAGATTCAGCAATGATTATTATGTATCCGCATAAAGGTTAAGGATGTTCGCGCCTCTTCTAGAAAATAACAAGCTGTTTACACGACTGTTAAATTGAAAGTATATAAGTAACTGAACTTAAAAAGCAGAAAAAAATGATAGGTCCGTGACCTTGTTTTTCAGCTGTAATCAATTGATAACTTGGCGGGAAATGATTCTCTTTAGATTTTTCATACAGTTAACATTGGCCCCCTTTTAAACTATATGTAATAAAAAATAAAAAAGTAGGGGTTATAGGGAATTTTTTATCAATGGTATTACATGGATAAAACTAGAGGACTCCGAATATCTGAAAAAAGTCAAAAACAAGAGAAGCAAACGTCATTAAATAGGTCAATTTAATAAAAAAAAAACACAATTATTTTGTATTAAAAAGGTATCATGCATTGACAAAAAGTTAGTATAGTTAGTCATATACTTTTAGAGGTTTCTACTTTTTTGAAAGGAGAATGTGTGAGCAAAGTTAACGAGATAAAATTAAAACATCATTGAGAAAAATAGGATGACAAATAGGAAAAGAGAATAATGCAGTTTTTAATTATATAGAGAAGAGGGTGGTGGACAAAAGAGGACGAACAGGAACAAATTTCTTAAACCTTAATTATACAGACGAGACCTTCAGCCGTTTAGCATGCATATGCATATATTCATTCATCATAACATCTATAATCAGCAATTGCCTCTAAACTTTCAGCTTCTTCGTGAGTTAAACAAATTATGTTATCACTAGCTGTGTCCATAAATTAATTCAGTTTTTATAAAATATATCGCTATCATAACTTATATATAATTCCTGTTGTAATGTTCCCTGAATTTTTACATTGAGCACTTTGAGTATTGAGCATTGTTACGTACAGTGTAATCAATATTCATAGTGGCGACGTCTCTCTCTGAATGATCCTCTCTAGTTTCTGCTGATTCTATTGTTTCTCATACTGTTCTTTAATTCGTCCATTTCCATTCAGAGTTTTACTAGTTCAGTTTCTTCTTCCCTCTGGGGTTTCCATTTTTATCTGGTCTATTTCATGTTTTAACTTCTGTACATCTCCTCTATCGTTTTTCAATTCTTCTTTAGTGATTGCTTTTAGCGCTGCCTCTCTATATTTTTCAGCCCACTTTTCTTGGCACTTGGTTATTGAGCTTAGTAATGTTTTTCCCGTTTTTAATCTTTGTGCATACTTCCCTCCATTGGCAGTTACTAGAAAATAATATAACTGCTGGGAATTTATTTCCCAGACCACCTATGCTTGCTTATCGTAAACATAAGAACGTGAAAGAGTACTTGACCTCGGCAAAATTATAATAACTGTAAACAATTAAATAGTAATTCGATAAGAAAGGACACAAGAATAATAATAATATTGCAGATTCGCCAGGTGTCGTGCGCTAAAAACAACACTACATTTGATATCTTTAATACCAGAGCAAGAACTATTCAAATTGTAATTACAAAGTATTTATAATGATACAAGGCTATGGTACCTGATGAGGATTTACGGCCTTGGTCAAAATGACCTTAATGATATCCAAAACACCAGGTGCAGCTTAATCGTTTTTACATCACTGGAAATCGAAGACTTCTACTTGATTACCACACATCATTATAATCTTATAACCTCAGCTTACATGTATAACAGACACACACCTTTCTAACAGTAATTATTTTACATAAGAAAGGTCAAATCAGGCTACGATGAAAATAGCTACAAAATAAATGTATAGTTTACGCAATACAATTTTTTTAAAGTCTTACAGGAAGAGAAATATAATTCACTTATCTCCGAATAGTGAGATGACAACCAGATATTTTAAAAAAATACTTTGTAACAAACCAACGCGTTGAAAGTAAAAACCAATGCGTTGATAGTAAAAACCAACGCGATGAAAGTAAAAACCAAGGCGTTAATAATAAAAAACCAACGCGTTGAAAATTTAATACGGTATGTTCATACCGCCAATGACACGAACGGTCACTCATAGACATGTTACGGAACGATCCAGTGTTTCTCCCTGGAAAGATTGGGATGTTGAAAAAATGGCTATAGAACACCTGTACCAAGGAATTGTATATTTACGCACGAAATCCAATATGTTTTATTCATTTTAAACCTAGCTATGACAGCTTTAACGTCGGTTGTTCTATTTGTGTATAATTAACATAAATTTAGAAGCCCAGCGACGATATGCTGATACATGTGGGTAGTGCGGGGATGGGAAGATCAATTACGTGTTTGAGGAAGGAGCGACAGGTGAGATGTACTGTGGTTTTTGTGTACAAAAGTTACGAATGTGGCTGTTTAACGTTATTGTGTCTAATGTAAACAAAATGAAAACATGTGGAAATGCAATGTCTGATTCTCAAATGGAACAAAATGCAGCAAAAAGAATAAATCTCGAGATTTCAGAAAGGTAAGATGATATTCAGATTTGGTTAAATTTTTCAGAAGATTGTTTAAGATAGGAAAACAGAAAAAAAACTCGTTATACAACTAAATAAATAAGTAAATTGATTATATTATATTAATTACTAAGTGGACCATTTTTCAACATTTTAAAACTACATGTCTATTTGATATGTTTATAAATAACAGTGCAAAGAAATTGAATACAGTAAAACTCTCCTGCGCTGAGTAATTATTATATAATTGTGGCTTTGTTTAAAAATAAAGAATTTGTATATTAAATAACCAATACGTATTTCTTGTTAAGAAAAGGAAAAACTGTTTCTTGAAACAGAATTTCAACATTATGATGTTGAATTGTTGATACTTATATCTCAAGTGATGACATAGTTTTTACTTTAATCATGCCCACCTACTTATTTTATATGAAAATATTAAAACATTCAGTTCAGAAAATAAATATATATAGATCATGAGTAATGAGGATAAAAATATTCCCTATATGTTACAAAGAATTGTAGCTTCAGTTTTTGAGAACCCATCGCATTTTAGCAAGGTAAAAATCAATAATGCAATATATATATAATATATATATATTGGGTTGATGTTTAGACGAGTTGTATATATATATATATATATATATACATATATCAGTCTAAAGATTTGCACAACGGTACTGATATAGGATGTTATAATACGAAAATGATGTTATAAAATCGTGTTGACAAATATTTCGTCTCAACAAATGGCCTTCTGCAAGTGTCACAAGTTTTATATCTATATATATCCCTCCTTCAGTGTTAATTTGAGGAGACTTCTACTGTACACAGGCAAAATTTTCTCACATGAATCTCGCATGAAATTCACGTGGAAATTTCACGTGAGATTCACCTTAAACGAGCTTATACATGAAACTTGCGTGAACATTTTTAATGTGAATTTCTTGTAAATTGAAATTCACAAGAATCTTAAGTAAAATTTGTCATGTGAATTTTATGTGAAAAACGAAATCGGTATTTTCATGATTTTATTTAAATTTGAAAATTTAGATGTTATTTGAATTACTTTATTTAAAAAAATCACACGAATTTCACGAAAAAAAAAATAATTGTGATTTTCCCGTTAAATTCAAGTGAGTTTCACATGAGATTCACGTGAAACTCGCATGAACTAATTTCACGTGAAATTCACGTATAAACTCATATGAGGTGAAATTCGCATGATTTTAAATTTACGTGAAATTGATGTGAATGAAATTTCCCTGTGTATCCAATTGCTGTGCACTGTCATTTATAATCATATCAAATAGACATTATCATGTTATATAACGTTTTTCCATATAAAATATTGGACAGAAGCATGTACCCCAATATGAATGAATGGGGGGAGTAAATTAACATGATACGAATCGAAATTTAAATTTGAATCCCATTATAATTTTGATGTACAGGGATTATTACCCTATCACGACTAGATCGATCCTCGATATTAACCAACCATTTCCCTTATTTCTAAGTACTAAATTGGGACCAGTCACTCATCAATAAAATTACAGTTGAATAAGACAGGCATATCAATTGAAAATATACAAATTTATGAAACACGAATGAAAATGGTCTATTGGGCTATTTGGTTGTTCTACTTCCGAAATAGTACACAGATCTTGACTTTATATTAAGCAGCAATCTAGATCTTGATAAAATAGGATAATAAATAGAACATGTTATGTTTAAGTCGTATCAGTTAAATTAAAATGGTAACATTTCGTAATAATAAAAACTTATAGTTTTATGCAAAATGGGTGAACTGTTATTGTTCTAAATTGATTATCATGCATTTTATTTTTGTATACTCATTTAATCATCTCCATCCAAAGATTTAAAGATGAGTTGCAGCTGATATTTTAAAATACATTTTTCCTCTCCTAATTACCATATATTATTTTCCAGTTTTAATAATTAAATTTCCCAAACACAACGGAAACTATTGCGAAAAAGCTGGGTAATATTTTTTAGCCTTTGAACAAACAATATGAATTGGTTGGGTCCGTTTTCAGTATGCAAGCACAACTGATTATTGGTCTTGATATATAGATAGGACTCTTAACTGCGTTGGTACTCCTAAGCGCCGAAGCGTGTTTGTCACGCTGATGTGCGATGGTTTAACGCTGAAGTGCGTTTTTGAACACGCCGAAGTGCGATTGTTTCATTGCGTCGCTATCTTGTTAATGGTTACGCTGAAGTGCGATGGCTTACATAAATCCAATTTTCAATGTTTTTCATGTTTACATGTCGATTTGGTAGTCAATTTGTTTGTTAGAAGAAGTTTTTCTGTCATTTCATATAAAATATCGAGAGTATAACCAGTTTAATGTTTATGCAAACAGTCATAAAAAATTGCCATAGCTTTTCCAGTCGTCGCTGTAACGTTGGGTTTTACATTATACTGTGTAAATAGCTTGAACAAAACAAAAGCAGTCGTTCATACAATCGTTTGTAAGTTGACGTTACATACACAAGCCATTTTCCCTTACAACCAGTACTTATTGCAGTGACTGAAAAAATATGGTAGTTGTTTGAAATACAAATACTTCCTAGTTAGTAAGACCGAACACAAAATAAGCGAAAAATCTGAACGGCTGCTGTTAATTTGAACAAGAAATAACACAGATCAGCGAATTTTTTTGAAGAAAATATTGAATGTTTGGTCTTTATATACTAACTTATACAAAAAATTACCTCTGATAATTATAGAACGTCTGTAAATTTTTAACTAGCCATCACACGTCTTATAGACCATAGCACATCAGCGTGTTGCACTTCGGCACAGACCATTGCACATCAGCGTCCCCATCTATGTGGTCACCTTGCAAACATTATCTTCCTAAACGACACCTTGTCAATGACATGTTACACAACTTAACGCAAGAAATATTATTGGCAGGTCTATGTAAACCTTATGGTTTTTTTTCTTCAGGCCTTTGAATTTTGCAATATCACCAGATGAATTGGAGAGCCAGTTTGTGAAAAAGGCTAAACTGCCACGGGTAAGATTTATTATACTGTCTCGTCTCTAATAAACCTGAGATATAAGCTTCAGAATGACAAACAAGTTGACTTGTGTGTCAAAATTTAGATAACTCTGACACTTAATATATTTTGTACAGGGAGGGGGAAAAGGAATTAATTGATGACACACAATTCCTACATGTACTTGACAACACATAAAGCAAAGAAACAGCACTTTTATTTCAGTTTTTCATTTGAAAATTAACATTGAGGCCTGCAACAGAGCAAAAGTTCACACATCTTTGCAAAATCAAGTTTGTTTCTTTTTAAAAAAAGTTTGGTTTCTTGTGCCTATTAGACATTTTCGGAAACTATAGTTTACAATTACTTTTAAGTTGACGATGAAAATTAAAGGTAAACTTACCTGGGGGTAATCTCAATATACACAATGTCTCGAAAGATGTGGCTCCATGCTTAATAAAAGAAAACAATGAGAGAAAATATTATAATTTCAATGTGAAATCAGCTATTTATTAACAGTATTTAATCTGTTTTTAATCGTCTACTTCTGAAAAAGAGCTGACTCTCAAGGCTTTTAATAGTTTAAGAACTTTCTTAGTCAAGGAGTTCTGATTGCTTAGCTGATTCCTGTTAACTAGCTGCATCAGTGATATGCTTTTGGTCCACCTTTCTTTTTCGTTGGAGCACTAAGTACGGGCTGCGACTCGTCCAATAGTAACCCGCCCCCTTTTTCCACCGCAGAAGGTTTGTTGCCCCCCTCTGCTTACACTACATGAAGATTTGTTAGTTATTTTTGTCATCCCCGAATTACATTTCAAACAACGGATGTTTTCCCTGAACCATCACTTGAACTTATATATGGAATTGTAGACGACGCCTTAGACACTTGGGAGGAAAACGATGTTTTTTTAAATGCTTTCACAACATAGATACTTCTACCAAACAACTGGAGAAACACCCGAAAACCCTTTAGACGTATTGAAACAAATTAGAAATGACTTTTTCCAGCATAACACTGGTACGACACATGAACTTATTCTAGAAATAATGAGTAATGTTGTTCATGCTTTGGCTAAGATCATATCCGTGTTTTCATTCGCTAACTTTTATTTTTTGATGTAAACTTTACCAAAATACATGATGAAATTATTTGGTGCATTCCAGTGTTTTACCATCATTTTTACCTCAACGGAAATTTACAGATTACTAATTGAGCCTCAGAACTAAGAATTTTTCGGGACATCTCCATTTTCCATATGATTGCATACATACTCAGGTCGTTATCGATAACTTAGGCAAAATTTGTTATATTGATTCCGGGTTTCTGGGACATCAATCTAGCGCGCATCAGTTTTAAATGATGGGATCAACTGGTAGAAATAATGAGCTTGACTTTCCTGAAGGGATAGTTTTATTGGCTGATAAAATATTTCCTAATAGATATTCTCTTATGACACCCTATACATGACAACAAATACAGCCAAAACTGGACAATTTAAATACAGAGTAACTGTTGCATTTTCAGTTGTAGAATTGGAGAATTATATAGGAACAAATGTATGGCACATTGGGAAGTCTTTGCAGACATTCCAGGACAAAACTCTGCCAAGGCGCAATAATGTTTAAATAACAAAACTAACCAAAGTACATAAGTTCCTTGCCTTAAATACGTAATAATGCACACGAGTAAAGATGTTTGCTTCTCTGTTTCAAAATAACAAGTTTTTTTAAAAGAATGTTATAAATTGATAGTATATATAACAGAACAAAAATGCAAAAATAAAATAAAAATACAATTACAAATTTTGAAGGGAAATGATTCTTGATTTCTCATAGGTTAACATATGCACTTAATTCTTTCAAAACTATGAAAAGTTAAAGAATTTTATTATATATTCAAAAATGGCTTTTAAATCTGTATGTCAAAAAAATATGAAAAGAAAAGTAGGGGTAAGCACGCAATATTCTGAATATGTGACAAAAAATCTAAATAAAGACTATCGAACATCCTTAATTTTTGTTGTGTGGTTTACTGTAATACGTATATGTCTAATAAATACCAAATACATGCCATATGGCTTTGAGGAGGGGCTGCCATATCAAGTATTTAATGGTAAGCTTCTATAGTAAGTGATTTTTTTTTATGGTTTTAGAAATTGTCGTTTGTTATTATAGGATCCAACACCGCACAGAATCATAGAGAAGAGGCGACGAGATCGCATGAATAAATGCTTAGCAGAACTCAGTCAGCTTATCCCACCAAGCTACTTGAAACAGGTTAATTTAATACTTAAAATAAAATTGAAAGAGTTCAACTATCAGTTTATTGAATACCTGAAGCGGGTGTGTCATTAGTGAGAAATATTTCACCGTTCTACTTTCTCTTATTTAGTTTTGGAGTATTGAGTATGAATACTTAATTTTATCATGAGTTTAAATATGGATTTGGTTGGTGAAGGGGAACCTCATATTTGAGGGTTCATTTATATACAACTGTTTTATTGACTTTTCTATATAATTTTTCAAAACCATAAAATCAAAAAAATACAAAAAAACAATGATTCCTGAATCCTGAAAAAGAGACCCTTTAAATATATAAATGTGTCCACAGTTGATTACAAACAAATATCATAATTACTTCTATATTTCAGGGTCAAGGTCGTATTGAGAAGACAGAGATTATAGAAACGGCATCGAAAATTATACAAAACCTGTTAAACTTGCACAATTTCAGAGGTATGAAACATTTTGGCAGTTAACATATTGAAAAGCTTCAGTGCAAAAAAAGGAGCTGTAATATTTTCACCAATAAAATTGAACTTCTACAGAAGTCAAGCAAGACTTAGTACTCCCTCTCTTTAGTTATCCTTCCATGAAATAGGATTTAAACGTTCTGGTTTCTACATTTTTATGAAATGATTTGATAAATAAGTATTGTAATTTCAAAAAAGTATTGCATTCATTTATTCAGGCGATTTTTGAAAATGGTCAAAAATGCGAGATTAATTATTGCAATTTCAGGAGGCAGACAAATAAATATAGTTCACATAATTTGTTTTACAAAAGTAGGAAAAGGGGTTATTTGAATTTTTCCAGTTTTTTAAAACAATTTGCCTCTCCCCCTGGTCCCCAGAAATTTGTTATAACCAAGTTTTACTGTGGCAGATTTGATGGTAACTTGTTACATCAGTCCCTTTTGTATAAGTTTTTGCCAATATAATAGAAGCAACTGAAATTAGATTATTATTATCCTTTAAAAATTATCAGTCATCATTGCATTAATATAATTATAGAAATGATGGAGAAGGAATTACCATCAAATCCATGCTGTCAGGAAAGGTTTTACATGGGATATACAGAATGTCAAGAGGACATACGACGACATTTAATTGACACTAAAGGACTGGATCCTTTCTTTCAGAGAATGACAAACCTTCTAAAACAGAGCAGCAAGAAATTTCCCACGTTATCAACAAGTAAGAATCATCCTTTTTTTTGTAAAATGACATGAACTGATGATGACATTTAGCTGACCATGCGCAAAAGGTCAGTTGGAGCTTTGCCAACTCTAAATGACGATCGTTTTTCTTTTTTTAACTGTGATTTTCTTTTCTTAAACTGCTCTGTCTATGCAAGTTAAATATACTCAGCCGCATCAATCTTTTGTGCACTTTGTTACAAAATTGTGTCCGATGCTCTTGCCAATTAACCACCATGCGTTTGCTTCCTGAATTCATAACACAAGATTTAGTCTGGTAAAATATAGTAACATTGTTTTACTTATTTCTTTTGCTGAGTTGACCTTCTTTTGAACTTGTTATGACCACTGTAATTTAAGAAATTTATGCTGTTAGCACTCTTTTTTGGATGATTTTGCTTAAATTTTTATTTAAAAGATATAAAGAAATTCCTAATAAACATATGAGTATTGTTTCAGTTTACTTACTTTTGACCAACTCTTGGACCTCAGACAATTTCATGTAAAATAACAGTCTTCCTGTTTATTTTTAGTACTCCTATAGGACATAGTTCTCATATTGGGAGTACACTGATGTAATAATAAGTAGGAATAACATATCAGAAACGAGTTTTGTTACTGTTTGGAAGATGAGACTGATCAGTTTTAAGTCATATTAATTTGTTCTACATATACCGGTATCTCATATTCTTAGTCGACTGATCACGACTTATAAAACAGAGTCTGAACTATTAATGTGAGGCCTTCTAAAAGTATAGAACTACTAATTCAGCCCGGTCAGAAAAAACATACAAGAAAGTAGTACATATTTTAAACAAAATAGTTTTCTACGCATCTGTAACGTTGTCAATAAGTAAAATATTTGGGTAATTTTTGTAGCAAATGAAAGCTTAAGGACTTGGGATCACTGTAGAACACTTGTTAAAAGTTTGAATAATAATTAAAATATAAAATTAAGATAGGTGGGCATAGTTTCCCCATTGCTCAGATCATAAGTACTAGTACCTGTTTTTGAACTACCCAACTTCCAGGAACCAGTGTGCTCTAATATGAAATTAAAGGTACGTTAATTTTTTTTTAACACAAGTCAGGATAAGGTATAGTTTTGACATGAAATAACTACCACTTTATTTAAACTTAAGAAAACATAGCTATGAATGCTTGAAGTTGCAGAATTTAACATAGAAAGCAAGGGGGCTAATAATTAGTGGTGTTATTCCTAAACTGCCATAGCACTGTGATCCTTTTAAAATTATATAAAATTAATGGTAAATATTATGCAAGATGCAGGTAAAATGTAAGCGAAACAAGCTGTTTTAATATTTATCCTGCCCATAATACAATTGAATAGTTGGTACTTTCATGGACTGATTGTTTTTTTAGAAGGAGTACTCTCAGCAATACGCAAAGTCCTCATGATGTGATATTTTAAAAATATATACTAAATTAGGTTTTCTTACCCAGATGTGTGGTTCACTGTACAATTACATGTGACAGACCCAACAGGCCATGGTGTCCTATGAACACTTATTCTTATTTGATTAGAAATATAAACTACCTCTAACACAAATAAAATTAATTACATAAGTATTTGTTTACTTATAATGTACAAGAATATGAAAAGAAATCAAGTAAAGAAGTTATTGCTTGCTCATATATATTTATTTGTATATAAGTTAGAATTTGACATTCAGGAAATTTTAGCCTTATAAAGATAATTTTTGAACAACTAATAAACATATTGTTTTTTCATTTTGCAATTATCTTCTAACACAATTGTTTTCAGGACCCATTTTGTTATTTCAAGGTAAAGCATCTATTTCTTTAAAACTCAGTATGTGGTTCATAAAATCATAGATCTGTGTACTGTTATTGACCTTGACAGGCAATATGATAACACTACTTCACAGATGCACGTGAAACTCTTATAATTCTAATGATGCTCTTATTATATTTCTGTGACGTGTGAAATAACTGTATTAACAGGCTATTGTCTATAATATTTTGAATTTATTGAAAGTAAATTTGACATATCTTTGACATTCACTAGTAGACTTCTAAGTCTAAGTAGTTGTGATGTACGACTGTGTATAAGTTTGAGTTCAGATTAGTGTATAAATTAGACTTCATTGAATTACTTATATTCCACTAAGTGATACTGTCTAGACAATAGTCTGTTATACAGTGTACATGTTACTGGGTGTAGAAACTAATACTCTATATTCCATATTAGTTGTGACTTCTTCTTCTTAGTCTTAGGCATAGCTGAAAGTCATTAAGAAAATTTCATGACCAGTTATTCCATAGTTTATCTGAATATCTCTGCAGATACTCATGAATAGGGTGAGCCATTTAAAAACTGGTGATGCAATTTTCAAAATAATCTTCGGTTATGTTTAAGATTGGTTGAACAGTCGATACGCACTGGTCCAGTACTAGTTTTTGCACTACAGATCTGCATGATGAATGTTTTATCTTGTAATTTAAATGGTTTAGTCTTGGATGTTACCTAAAAAAACTTTATCACAACCTTAACATCGATGAGGTTTCGAAATGTTATAATTGTGTATCATGTGTATTGTCTTATCAATCAGGTATCTCTGTTTAATTGTTGATTTCTCTAGGATATTTTGGTGAGTTTTGAATGTTGTGCATCCAATTTTGCTTCCCAACAAATACGATCATGTACATGGTCTTATATTTATATAAAACATATGTAGTATATTTTATTACTTGTGAGCATATTTGATATAACGTTTTAATTGTTTTGTTATGGTATAAAATTAATGAATTAGTTTCTTATTATTTGATAATTATTGATACTTATTCTAAAGGTGATGCTAATTATGAATAAACAGATATGTTGTGTGTATGTCTTTTGACACAGCAATACAACAACAAAAATACTTGTGACATGTAGAGGTCAACATACAGTCTTCAACAAGATATATCTATACATAATATCAGCTCTAATGGCCTTCATTATTGGAAAGTAATGCAAGAAAGGTGGGTTTTTCTCTCCACTTACACCTATCGCTACTACACACATTTCATTTAATTGTTTTCTATTGTAGTGAAATCTGCATCTGACTTCCAAGATGTAAAGCCTGATAATTCCTTGATGTTGGAAGCAACAATTGCAAATTTTAACTCATCGAGAAATGGTCAAGTGGTGCCAGGCATGGGTATTTCTGAAAACAACATGGCCGTGATAAAACAGGATAAACAGCTTTGCACCTTACTGAAGCCATCAAAACAAACATCCAGTCAAACATCAGGATACTGTAGTTCCAGTAATCAGTCATTGTCAGATAGAAGCTCATCATGTATTACGCTGCAGTCTGTTCAGAGAGATACAGCAGAGAAAAATGATTGTTATCGGTCAAGAGGCAGTTCATGGTCTAGTGACCAGAATTCATCTGAAGACAGTAATAGACACAAGATTGATTACCACAAGTCACATTCTTACAAATTCAAGCACAATATTACCAAAAGATTTTCTCAAGAAAGACGTCCTTATCACCTCAAGAGTGATAAATCATCAGATACAAGAGAAGATAGAAATGAACAAGGAAAGCAAAATAAAATGGGCTGTAGAACTTCCAGTCCTGGCACTCAACATAGTCAATATTTAGGATCTCAAAATAGTTCTACAGACAGTTATTGTGAGCAGAATAACGTTCTACGATATCAGAATGATTTTGGGAGTGATGGACGTTTTGATTCAAAACAGGCGCCTCTTCCAGCCTTTGTACTTCATCCTCTAGGAACACATTATGTTCCAGTGACAATTCATCCCACACATTTCAAAAATGTGTTTAAAGACGAAACAAATACTCTAGCATCAGCAGCATATCATCCCATTAGTATCCCTGTTAATTTATGTGGTCCAAATGTTTCTATACATCCACATGTAGACCAGCAGCTCCTATTTGCCTCAGAACGACAAAAAGAGGAAACATACAGTGAAAATTCATAAAACTCGTTTTGAATAGAAAATTGAAAGACATTTATACATATGGACAATTGTTGTTATGTTTAAAAATACATACTTTTAATGTTAAATTACCAATCGTCTTTGTTATTAAGAAATGAACAATTGTTTATGAAACAGAATTTCAGCATTATGATGTTAAATTGTTGATACTAAATACTTGAAGTGATGTTATAGCTGTTACTTTATTCATGCACAACCTGAGGTTTTTATCCTCATTTTTTTTGTTCATTGATTAAAAAGAAAAAGAAAGCAATTGATTGGTTGCTATTTGTATTATATCTTTTTCTTGTATCATTGTTGCATATTTTATTATTTTAAGAAAGTTACTTTGGAGATATAAATGTATGTGCAATAAATTTAATAGAATATTTTTAATCGGTGTAATGCATTTTGTTGTTAAAGATCAACTACAAATGTTGTAACTCAACCATATACACATTTCTTACATGTAGATTCTACAACCCTAAATATATCCATTAATTCAAATGTTTGTAAACAGGTAATTCTTTGACATATTCCCCATTTCCATTTTCCATTTTATTTTTTACAGAGTCTGTCTTTAGTGCCGTGTGGAGACAGTAGAGTCCCTCCCCGTGCTTCAGGTTTATGCTCTTATAATAAACAAGATAATGGAATGTGTGTCCTGGCGAGAACTTTTCTATGTTCATTATTGTAGGAATATTTATATAAATAGATATAGGAAGATGTGGTGTGAGTGCCAATGAGACAACTCTCCATCCAAATAACAATTAATAAAAGTAAACCATTATAGGTCAATGTACACCCTTCAACACGGAGCCATTTATATTTCACTATCGGGCCCATTCTTTTATTTTATCAGACGTCAGGCTCTACCCTTATATACCCTGGGGTTTTTTCCCTCTGGTTTGTAGCTATCGTATTTTGTCGGGTATTTGATGATGGATAGCGTTTGACGTCATTAGCCGCACATTTTTTTCTATTTTTCTTTATTCTATTCCTGTGTGCTGGTTCATATTCTGGACGCCAATTTCAATTGGAAATACGGATAACAACATGAACAAAAAAGAAATAATGAAACTGAGAAATGGAAAAATACTTAATACTAAACTCGTTCAAAGAATATCTACACGTCTCAATCTTCAAAATAGCTTATCTAAAACTACTACAATCGCTAACATTTTTAATAATACAATTCGTGGTTATCCTTCTATCGATAAGTGACATGCCAAAAAATGATTTACATGTCCCCGTCTTTCCACTCACAATACGGTAAGGTCCAAATTTAATGGTTGCACATTTTTCTTTAATTTTGAAACTGATATCAATTGAAAACTAACAGCATTATCTATTTACTCACATGACACAAACCGAGATGTGATATTCAGTACGTTGGTGAAACTAGACGCTATTTATCTAAACTCACTCAAAAACACCTTTATCGTTTTAAGAATCAATATCATTCAATTAAATATAAAACAGTTCAACCTTTAGAAGTAGTAAGTACGCAGCCTGGGAAATCTCATTCAAAGTTTGTACGATCACAGAAAAAAATTGAATTAAGTTGGATCAAAAAAACTACAGCAGTCTATCCTCTCGGTCTTAATGATACTATCATGGGATTTGGGTAATATACTAAGAACCGATTCTGTTAAAATTTTGGATATAGTTTCTAAAACAGTTCATAAAAACCGTTCTCATGGGCGTAGAAAAATCGCAATCAAAGAAAATTTCGTACCAACAATACAAATATTTCGGACCTGATTTCTATTTCCCATATAAAAACAACAGTAGACATTATCTGTTAACCAAGCTCTATTTTTCCCTGTCAATAAATTACATCAAATTTAGAGGATTGCAACACAATTCCATATTGCAGTCCTAATTATGAATGTGTCCAAATTATAATTGCATATTGTTATGCTTAACTGTTTCCCAAAATTGATCGCCCTGAAGATCACAAAAATCATTTTATCAAAATCAAATATGTCTATACAGGTTTTGATTATGTAAATATTGCCGGTATTTTTAATGATCATCCTGTTGAAGAACAAATTCCTGATTATTTTGATAATACCGAACTCCCTCTTATTTGTTATGTTTACAAACAATCTACCCAAAAATATGTGTTTAATCATAGCGAAGTGTGTAAAGATGTTAATATCAGTGAAAATACACCTACTTCATGAAATTGCAGTAATCGAATACATTTATGGCACCAGTTCCCATGTTATAACAGGAGGTTTAACATCGCTCGTGACGTAAAGTTGAAATCCTTCCTCAGTAAAGGACCTACATATCGTCCCCTGTCAATTGTCAATTGGAATGAGTATCGTAACATCATCCACGACTTACTCCGTACTTACTGCTTGAAATGGATAAAACGAGAAAAAGCTGACAAGAAATCCGTAGATTCATTTCAGTAATGAACATAGTTGATATACGTAAACAACATTTTAAAGAATATTTGACTTCTTACAACAACCATAATAGCCCTATTTCTAGTATCAAACATAAGCTAAAAGAACTCGCCTAGGAATTTGTTTCTGTCCCAGCTGATAAGGCTGCTAATAATATCAATATTGTTTGACGTAAATTTTACATTGAGGTTCAGCTAAAGGAAAACACGAATTCACCAAAATTCAAAGTGACTTCATATTTGGAAAATGACATCTGTAACAAACATAAACTTTTAGCTACTTTTATGTACTGGCTTCCGAAGCTAAACAAAACACCTTAGATAGATTTTAAACAATAGATTTATTTCGTCTTCAAGTCGTTGTTCCAGTACTAAACTGTCTATTCTACTTACAAGTACACTTGATACATAAGTTTTTCAAATAATACCTTAGCAATTAGTGGAATTAATTTCTTTGAAGTGTCAAAAACTCGTTTGGATTACTTGATAAATTGCATGCTTATATGGGTGATTTCGAATCTGTTCAAAGTTTTGAATTTTCTACACTTAGTCTATATACCACTTTGCCTCATAATCTTATTAAGAAAAAAATTACACACCTAAATAAACGGGCATTTAAAAAGTCAGAATGCGAATATATATGTTTAAACTCTTTAAGGTAATTTTTAAGTAACAACAAACAAAAGAACTATGTAATTGGACCTGCTTTGATAATATAATTGCCCTTGAAATGTTACTAGATAACATTTTTGTTCGCTCTAGAGATTCCGTATACCTTTAAGTAATCGGAATTCCAATGAGGCCTAACTGTGCAACACTTATTGCGGACCTGTTTTTGTATTGTCATGAGTTACAATGTATGACTAAAACAGCAAAGACCCATCGAAACAAAATCTAATACAAAAATTTAATAATACTTTTAGATATTTGAATGATATATTGGGTCTCAATTATGAAGACTTCAGTATGTACACTAAGGGAAATTTATCCAGCTGAACTGACTTTAAATAAAGCTAATACTTACAATGAACACTGCCCTTTCCAAGATCTTGATATCTATATCTTTAACGGGAAGTTTAATACCAAAATGTATGATAAAATAGATGATTTTTCATTTCCTATTGTTAATTATCAATTTTTAGCTGGTGACGTTCCCTTGTCACTATCTTATGGTGTTTATATATCTCAACTTGTTCGAATCGCTCGTGTATGTAACAATTTGCTTTTAACGAAAGAAATCTCTGTATTACTGATAAATTATTACGCCATGGGTTTTCAATATCACAAACTTGTCAAAGCATTCACTAAATTTTATCATCGGTACAAGGACAACATTCGTAAATACAAATCAACATGCAGACATATTAAACGTTCAGGTATTTCACATCCAACCTTTATGTTTATATTTTTTACAAAGCATAAAAATATCGGTATTCACCTCAAACGCTAACCAAACCTTTAAACACACTTATTCAGGAGGTATATAGTTACGATACTGTTGGCAGGTCATTGAAGATGGCATATTATGGTATTAATATTGATTAACTCATAGGGTCTTTGCATCGGAAATAATCACATTTCTTCTTAAACCAGTTGTTGGCATTATACGGATTGTGTTCTTCTCGTATACTCTATGATGGTATGATAATAAACCCCTAACGGGAGGGATTGTGCTTGTTTTTCATCTGATGAAGACATCATCTTTCAACATGTTCAATGAGTTAATTGAAGTCTGGAGCTGTCATGTAAGTATCTGCTAGTAGTCCTTTGTTAATTTATGTAATATTGTCATTTTGCTTAGTTTTTTTGTTACCTATTCTGAAATCGGACTCTGACTTATTTCAAACTGGGTTTTAATGTGCGTATGGCTGTGTGTTTGTTTATTTTACATTGGATAGAGGTATAGGGAGAGGGTTGAGATCAAAACATGTTTAACCCCGCCGCATTTTTTCGTCTATCAGAAGTCAGGAGCCTCTGGCCTTTGTTAGTCTGTTTTTTTTTTTTTTTTTTAGTTCATTTATACATTTTGGAGTCCATTTTCACTGACCTAGTACACATTTTATTTAGGGACCAGCTGAAGCCTGCCTTCGTGTGCGCTATTTTCTCGCTGTATCGAAGATCCATAGGTGGCCTTCGACTGTTTTCTGCTCTTTGGTCGGGTTGTTGTCTCTTTGACATATTTCCCTTTTCCATTCTGAATTTATAATTATGACCATATGAATAAAAAGTAAAATCACAAAAATACTGAACTCAGAGGAAAATCAAATCGGAAAGTCCCTAATCACATGGCAAAATCAAATGACAAAACACATAAAAAACGAATGGACAACAACTGTTATATTCCTGACTTGATACAGGCATTTTCACATGTAGAAAATGACATTCATCAGATGCATATGATAATAAAATTTATTAAATTTTCGAAAACAATAAAATATCATCTACTGTGAATAAACAAGTTTTACAATTGATGATTTTACATTTTACATTACTATTGATGAAATATCAGCATTTAAATTTAAATTATTTGTACAAAAAAAATCACAACGAAGAATTGAGTATTAGTTACAGATGGTTAAACATATACACATGTAATATGATCATGTGGAGGATATTTCATTTTTGTGAATAAATAAAATCTTTTCAAATTTCCCTTCAATCGAGTTTTTTCATATATATCATACGTGTTAAACTCCTTTCATTTATCACCATTTTTCCAAATATGTTCATAAATATGTTCAAGGAATTCCAATAACTCATCTCTAAACTTTCAGATCAAAATCTATTGGAATATATGTATGCTTATAATTGTACACCTAATTACCAGAAGAGTCAAGAGAGGCTGATGTAGATCCAATTTTAGGCAAAATATATATGTAACTATATAGGTGTTTCCACCTAGCATCAATACCTACCCTTAATATTCATGCCGTGTCTTGTTAACATAACACATTGTTTATGCCAGTCTACACTGAGATTGTAAGTTTGAATCCTGCACTTGGCAAGTGCACTCAACTATAATCTTAATTGGCAAGGATTGTTAGTTTTACTAACGAAGGTATGTGGTTCTCTCCGGGCATAAAAACTGACCGCCATGAAATAGCACAATAATGTTGAAAGTGGCGTTAAACACCTAGCAATCAAACACTTATTTTATAAACATTTTGGTTGTGCATCATTAATAAGTCCTGAATTTTTGAAATTGGTTTAAAGCACTGTCAAAGTCCTGAACACATCCCTTTAGATTATGTTAAAAAAAAGAAGAGAAAGGACACATGTATATACATTTATTTCTTTTGCCTGGACAAAGTAGTCTACAGTTATATGAATTAAAGGAAATAGTGGATATATACATAATATATATATAGGCGATATACAGTCATTGACCTTATAATACATAACGCCATGCCTACCACTCTGAAACTCTTATGTATGAAATGTACAAACTTTTGGGAGGCAGTAATGCAGAGACATTAACTAATTAGCCCAGCATAGCCTTGCCATTTTACATGCTTCTAAATTTATCCTTATATTGTTATTATGTCAAATTCTCAAAATGATAAAGACATGGTCAACAAGACCAACCAAAGAGCAAAGTGATGAAAATATTAATATCTACAGGTCTACAAGTTACTATGCAGCCTAAAAAAATGCGCAAAAGGCTAATAATTTCAGGGACAATATACATGTAATAAGTGTTCTCCCCATTATTATCAATCAGCCTCATTGGATTTGGAATGGCACTGTTTTCATAAATTGATAGCACCAGTAATAATACATTTAAATAAATGCAAAAAAAGATGGCACCATGGTAAACAAAGATAGCACTAAGGTATCCAAGTATAGCTCAAACAACCATTGTGACATGGTGCTATAATGCCCTTAGTAAAAAAAACTGCATCATGATTTTATTAGTATTAAAGTGTTCAAGACATGATTCTTTAATAAATTAGTATAGGCTTGTATAAAGGTGCCAAAAAATATACAGAGACATTATGAAGATATACCATTATTCCTTTAAATTTAAGGAATCCTATAAAATGAGGCAGATGTTACATGTGTTATCTGTAAAAGAGGACGAAGTCCGTAAAAATGATATCTTTAATACTGAACGTTTTTACAAATTTTAAACTACAAAATAATATACTTAGGTCCTCAAGATTATTCATTTTACAATTTACGACATTAATAAATATATTTTTTTTTAGAAAATATTCATTATTTTTGAGATACCTTTTATCATTGGCCAAATAATCGAGGGGGTGACAATAAATGCCTCTTTACCAAATTACAAAACAATTCATTGCAACCATCATGTCTGTTGAAAAAATAACTGAGACACGGAAACGTATCCGATGTTGGTCCTGTTGTGATGAATTTGATCTAGTCCTTCAATTGCAATGTAAACAAAAGAAAAGCTAACTGATTCAAGTAACGTTTATTCTTTTTTAAATAATAAAGTATTATTAAATTAAAAGTATACATGATTTATACCTTAAACGACGAAAATACCACAATTCTTAGTTTTACAGGTATTGATTAAATAATCCGCCTGAAAATTTTTGAACTCATTTTGCTTGCTCTGTATCTAATATTTTATCATGTACATGTACACGAATAGAATCAATTTAAAATATCCGTTCTCATATTATTGCAATCATTCTTTTTTGGTAATCAGATATTCATATGTTGGAAATTGTATGACTAACAACATAGCAGCGCCCGTCAGCAGAACAGGACCAGGTAAATGTGCAAGCATATCCCCAGAAAAAAAAGTTAATGATTTCGAGTTTATAAGTATTTTGAATAAAGTATCCTAATGATTAAAGGTTTTCTCCTTAAAGATTTGTTTTGTTTTTTCTTGGACTCTTTAAACATACAAAAGAAGAACAACATATTATACTCAAATGGGGATATAAGATAATAGCTATTTTAAGTACCTGAAATTCAAAACATTGCCATTCGTTTGTTTTTGTCTTACTAGTATTTACTACACCATGCTTCCAAGTATCAGATGCCAGCATAGAGATTAAAACAAATCATGAATCTTAATCGGTTTTTTTTTTTATCATATATAAACAAATTGCACACAATTTTAGAGCAAAAACATGACGATTATGAAAGTTGAGTATTTGCGCTTTTCTTTAAAGAATTAAAATATCTACTGCATGGTACTTAATTTTAACAATTCGAGTCACAAACTATTTAGGTGTGTATATCGGGGACAGAAGGGAGATTATCTACCGTGAATTGGGAAATTTTGGCGTCGGGATATTTTCGCGGTTTTCACTCAAAAGGCATGATTTCTATTTTGGTGTGTGTAATTTTGATGCTTCGCCAGATTGATATTTTTAATTTTGGACCAATAGAAGTGTGCATGCTCATTCATTTTTGCCCTTATTTACCCGTTTATGTTTATTGACAAAATATCAGTGACATAATCAAAGTAGAAACACAACAAAGTAACTAAATTAAGGAATCGGATACGAGTGCAATTGCAAATAATTCCGTATCTCGGGGTTGTACCCTGAAAGAAAGTGATTTTAAAAAGATTTTTGATTTTTTACAAAAATCATATGAAATAAGTTTTGATTATAATCTCATTATATACTGCAACTACATGTTAATGATTAACGATCAAGGATTTGAATTTTAATCCTTATGCCTCTGGCAGTACATGTTAATTAACTTACAAGGAGTTTTTATATTCAAATGAACTCATCATAGATACCAGTACTAAATTGTGTATATACGCCAGACGCGCGTTTCGTCTACAAAAGACTCATCAGTGACGCTCGAATTCAAAAAAGTTGAATAAGCAAATTAAAGTACAAAGTTGAAGAGCATTGAGATCCAAAATGCCTAAAAGTATTGCCAAATACAGCTTCGGTAATCTATACCAATAACGGTGTCTAATCGGCAAAGCCTGGCAAATGACATATGTGAATACCCAGTTTAAAATACCCAGTCCGATTTCAGAATAGGTACAAAAAAAACTAAGCAAAATGATAATATTACATAAATTAAGGACAACTAGCAGATACTGACATGCCAGCTCCAGACTGCAATTAAACTAAGTGAAAGATTATGTCTTCATCATATGAAAAACAAGAACAATCCCTCCCGTTAGGGGTTTATTATCATACCATTATGTATGTACTTCGGGATTCCGCCAGTATAGAAGCATCCCTTGATTGACTGCAAAGGTACAGCGGATCAATGTACACTCCCTAAGGATTAATGGAGATGTTTCCTTTACAATATTATACCATCACCAGAACAATCACCATCCTAATACCACCCAAAGGAGCGTGTAGGACACCGGGAAGTCTGTTATGATGATTGCGGAAGCCGAAGTACTCTGAGAGAACCACCGGGATTCTCGGCGGGAACAGACAACCCGAAGAGATTTCAGAAGATTGATCTGAAGGTCAAGCTAGGAACAACTTTGACCTACCGAGGACCCCGAAGTATACAATCTAGTTTAAACTCCGGTTTGGATACCAGAGAAGTGTGTGAGAGGGTGAAAACCACCCTTCTGATGTACTGACATTTTTTAGCATCCCGAGTGAGAATCGAACTCGGGACCTCGGGACCTTCAGCACTGTTGTCATCGTTCTTAACCACTAGACCACGTACTCACATAATAATTATAAAATATACGAGAAGAAAATAACCCGTATAATGCCAACAACTGGTTTCAGAACAAATTTGATTATTTCCGATTCAAAGACCCTATGAGTGAATCAATATATTAATACCAAAATATGCCATCTTCGAATTCAATGACCTGACAACAGTATCGTAACTATATACCTCCTTATGTTCAGTTTATCAAGTACATATTATACTATTAATATCAATTTCCTGACTGTTACAGAATGCACAGAAATGCAAGTACAACCTGAACATTAAATTGGTCAATATATTGTTCTGATTGCGACCTATACATTGGTAACTTATTAGGGAAGTACAAGTAAATATCGCACATAGATGATGCTGAACTGCTATTCATTACACATTACTCCGCTTTTCTTCAAATTATGATTTATGTTTAGAAGTAAGACCGTGTCGAGGCTATAACTCCTTGATTAATCTGTTTATCTAGCTCATGTTTAAGACATGGATCTTTAAATTGCGATTCTTATAATAATATCATATATTCAAATAGTTATGAATATCCTAATTTTTGTATAACCCAGCAGGGATATGTGCAGATAAAATCATGATATTGACAAAAATTTGTTCTGATTGACATACATTGAAAAAATGTCCTAGAGCAGTATATGTAAAAAAAAACACAGATGATTGCTGTCAACCCAAGACCCGCAATCCTGGTTAGTTCTTTTTTATATTTCATAATGATTAGCTGTCAGAACAATTAAGAGATGTAAGTACGGTTATCTTGGTGGATAAACTTGTATAAACTAGTCATTTGACTAAGCCTGTATGTACATACTGAACCATCTAGTTTTCATGTTCTGGTTTCTATAAGAGATATGTCTATACACTATCTGACCAGAACAAAGACATATATATCACAAGTTAATATGAAATAGTCCTTTACTAATTGTTAAAATTGAGAATAGGAATTGGGAATGTGTCAAAGAGACAACAACCCGACCAAAGAGTAGATTACAGCCGAAAGCCACCAATGAGTCATCAATGCAGCGAGAAAATCCCGAAACCGGAGGTGGGCTTCAGCTGTTATATAGATACGAACTGTCATACAAGATGAACGAGAATAGACATTGACTCATTATGTTGAATATCATTACACATACAAAATGCATATGTGTACAATTGTAAAGATTATATAAGAACCATGGTATAGAAAGGCATATTTTTTTATAAGAAGATGAATGTCAGATGAGTAATCCTTTTCGTCTCGTTGGTAGAAGGTTCAGAATGGTTTTCACAAAGACTCTCAGAGTCATCAGGTACGGATCATTTTTGATAAAACGGACGCGTCACGAATGCATAACGGACACACACAGGAGATGCAACTTACGAGAAACAGAAAGTTACCGGACAGATTAATTAACGGATGTCTAACGTACACCCAACAGACGAGTACCGCATAAAACGGACACCTAACGGAAGCGTACCGCGGATAAAACGGATGGACAAGATATACTGAAAAATTAAAGGCGACAATAAAGATAAATGTAAATCGCACAAATATTCAAAATGTTTCTGTGTAACTGGTTTTGGTTTGTTCTTCAAAATGCCGCCAAAGGGCAGTGTCTGGCCTATATAAGAGCTGCTTAATTGTGAAGACGTGTCCTTACTCTAAGATCGATTATGAATAATAAGAATTCATGAACCTTAGGAAATCTAATTGGCATTTCTGACGCGAAATTTTCAATTGGCATTTATTCTTTTCAGATCCGTTCATAATCCGTTTTATCCGTTATACGTCCGGTAGAAGTCCGTTTCACGTTCGTTCATCGTCCGTTTTATCCGTTTGAGGTCCGTTAGAAGGTTGTTGGTGAATTATTTGCCAGTCCTCCAATGGATGTATAACGGACACGTAACGGATACAAAACGGAAACAAAACGGACGAGTATTGTACAAAACGGACGACTACCGGACGTTCAACGGACATTTCATCCATTGGACGTCCATTCAAAGTTTGGACATGCTCAAAATTTTCCACAGAACGGACGTCAACGTATAAAACGTACGCTAAACGGACATGCAACGGATATGGACGGACGTCTAACGAATAAGAACGGACGTCTAACGGACATGAACGGATTGAAAAAAAGTTGTCCGTTAGGCAACCGTTCGAGCTATCCGTTAAGGTGTGACCGAGGCTTAAGAAATTAAAGAATGAAGAAATAAAGGACTCCCAATCCAGACCCTCAGAGAGGGACATCAATGAAATAACATTATTAAAGAGCATGTGTATCGGTTCTGCATTACACATGAATTAGTTAAACGGTTAAACTACTTTATTTTTTTCTCAATAGGTACTCGATAAAATTCATACTCTACATTAATACATTTCTTTATGCTGCATTTACATATATACGCAATCGCATGTTTAAAATGAAAAGAACAACTTATATAAATTAAATTCAAGCAAATGGAATAACATGTTCAGGCTGCACACCACACAAATGATATTGACAATACAGTATTAAATCCTACCCACATGACACGATTTTTCAACGCTTTCTGTTTTTGTGTTTTATTTTATTATCTTAAATAAATTCAACAGTAGTATACCGCTGTTCAATATTCATAAATCGATTAAGCGAAAACAAATTCGGGTAACAAACTTAAACCGGGGGAAACACATCAACTATAATTAGAAAACAACGGAACAACAAAAACACTGAACTGCAACAAAAACAAAAACAAACGCCAACATACATAGAAACGAACTGTTTGATAACAACTGCCATATTCCTGACTTGGTACAGAATATTTTAAGAATAAATGGTGGGTTGAACCTAGTTTTATGGCTAGCAAAACCTTCTGATTTAAAGGCAATTTTAAAACTACCGCTAAATGACAACACTACATGACATTAATACAGTACAAACAAACGCCAGAACACTCAGCCCAGAGATATACATAAATAAGCAACATGATAGTACAGTACAACATGTAAGAAACACAAGAAAAGTTAAAATGAGAAATGTACAGTTTGCTTATTGAGCCCACCAAATTTGATTAAAAAAGCTTCTTTTCTATTTGTTCAAAATGTACATTTTGTGATTTCCATTTTTCACAAGCGCCATCAGACAAACTAACAATATTAAGGTGAAAGAAATATGTATTAATTTGGATAAAAACCATGACAAATTTGATCAAAACCATGACAAATTTCTAGACACTTAACTGACACATGTCAATCGCTAAACCAAACCATGCCAATGTCGAAATTTTGCTTATCCTGCGTTAATTTCTGAAAACAACAACTTCAATGTACATTGTTTTAATTACAATATAGATTCAAACATCTTATTTGCTTTGTATATTTTGCTTATTTGAAATGAATAGATGCAATCGTTCTGAGAAGTAACCTAACCAAACCATGCGAACTGAACCAAACTATGACAAAATCACTGTACTAAACCTCTACCTGTGTTATAACTTAATTATAGGAAGTGACTTCCATGGTTGCAACAAGCTCATTACGCTGGGAACGCATATTTCGTTACACGTTTATATATGGCATGCCAAACTAAATTCTCTTTAATGAGATTTCATTTTAATTTGATTTTTTGATTAAAAGGGACTTTCGCATGGTTTCATTAGGTGGACATGTTACGGATCGATCCAGTGTTTCTCCCCGGAAAGATTGGAATGTTGAAAAAATGGCTATAGAACACCTGTACCAAGGAATTGTATATTTACGCACGAAATCTAATATGTGTTATTCATTTTAAACCTAGCTATGACGGCTTTAACGTCGGTTGTTCTATTTATGTATAATTAATATGTAAAAGGGGAGTATTTAAAAAGGCTTAAACATATTTACAGGTTGCACGAAAAGAAGCTGAGAAAAAGCATTCATACTTTATTTCAAATTAAGGGACCCACAATGGGACAACTTGAGATTTTAACAAACAAAAATGCAAAAGAATATTATACTTGATTGATACTTAGTGAAATAGCCCCAGATTGGTAGAAAATAAAAGGACACACGTGCAGATTGACGTGATATCGTTACTTTAAATAAAATGATATCGTCGCTGGGCTTTTAAAATGTCGTATATGACTTTTTTGGCTAAAAATACTTCTTGACATCAATGGTCTCGGCATGAGGAAATCTTTGGTATACCAAAATAGCATACAGTTAGACCAATCAAAATGTGTGAAATAAGACATATTACAAAATTACCATTGTCATTTGTTTGTAAAGTTTGCTTCCAAAATGTTGTATGAAAACTTGAAAATCGTTGTACAATGGCTTTGGGAAAAACTAATTGTACATTTCTTTATTTCTGTGAAAATAGTTTAAGTTCTTGGATAATCCAGAAATGTCAAAGTTTTTATTTCAATGCTATTTACAAAAATGTTCAAGTTCACATACGACATTTTGGAAGCATGCATTTTACCAAAATTTTCAAAGCCTGTTTGTGAGATATTTTTTTATTGAAAAATTTATAATTTACAACATTTTAGAAGCCCAGCGACGATATGTGATTGCCAGTAGCTCAACTATACTAACGTTCACCAAAGTATACACAATTGTATTTTAGGTCGATGAAAATGTCATCATTTAAGGTAAAATAAAATTGAAAACTTTGCTCCTGCTATGTAACTTATTCATAGAAAAATTCTTTAAGTTATCTAATGACGACGGCAGATACTTACGATCTAGACATTTCACAGTTTGACCTTAACATTAGGAAAAAAACAAATGTCATCGTTTTATAGTTCACAGATATGTTGATACATTTGAGCAATTTTGGAATGGGAAACGTCACAAGCATACATTTAACATGTTTTGCGACACGTGAGATGTACTGTGGTTTTTGTGTACAAAAGTTAGAAATTCGGCTGTTTAACGTTATTGTGTCTAATGTTAACAAAATGAAAACATGTGGAAATGCAATGTCTGATTCTCAAATGGAACAAAATGCAGCAAAAAGAATAAAGCTCGAGATTTCAGAAAGGTAAGATGATATTCAGATTTGGTTTAGTTTTTCAGAAGATTTTTTAAGATAGGAAAACAGAAAAAAAACTCGTTATACAATTAAATAAATAAGTAAATTGATTATATTATATTAATTACTAAGTGGCCATGTTTCAACATTTTACAAATACATGTCTATTTTATATGTTTATAAATAACAGTGCAAAAACATTGGATACAGTAAAACTCTCCTCAAATTTGCACTGAGTAATTATTATATAATTATATGTTTACATGTCGATTTAGTAGTCAATTTGTTTGTTAGAAGAAGCTTTTCTGTCATTTCATATAAAATAATGAGAGTATAACCAGTTTAATGTTTATACAAAAAGTCATAAAAAAATTTCCATAGCATTTCCAATCGTCACTGTAACGTTGGGTTTTTCATTATACTTTGTAAATAGCTTGAACAAAACAAAAGCAGTCGTTCATACAATCGTTTGTAAGTTGACGTTACATATCACAAGCTATTTTCCCTTAAAACCAGTACTTATTGCAGTGTCAATGACATATTATACAACTGAACGCAAGAAATGTTATGGGTAGGCCTACGTGAACCACATGTTTTTTTCTTCTTCAGGCCTTTGAATTTTGCAATATCACCAGATGAATTGGAGATCCAGTCTGTAAAAAAGGCTAAACTGCCACGGGTAAGATTTGTTATACTGTCTCGTCTGTAATAGACATGAGATATAAGTTTCAGAATGACAAACAAGTTGACTTGTGTGTCAAAATTAAGATAACTCTGACACTTAATTTATTTTGTAAAGGAAGGGGAAAAAAGGAATTAATTCATGACACACAATTCCTACATGTACTTGACAACACCTTAAGCAAAGAAACAGCACTTTTATTTCGGTTTTTCATCAGAAAATTAACATTGAGACCTGCAACAGAGCAACAGCTCACACATCTTTGCAAAATCAAGTTTGTTTTTTTTTTTTTAAAGTTTCGTTTCTTGTGCATATTAGACATTTTCGGAAACTATAGTTTACAATTACTGTTAAGTTGACGATGATAATTACAGGTAAACTTACATGTGGGTAATCTCAAAATACACAATGTCTCGACAGATGTGACTACATGCCTAATAAAAGAAAACAATGAGAGAAAATATTTTCAAATTTCAATGTGAAATCAGCTATTTATCAACAGTATTTAATCTGTTTTTAATCGTCTTATTCTGAATAAGAGCTGACTCTCAAGGCTTTTAACATTTTAAGAATTTTCTTAGTCAAGGAGTTATGATTGCTCAGTTGATTCCTGTTAACTAGCTGGAGCTAGTCGTTGGAGCACCAAGTTCGGGCTGCTGCTCGTCAAATAGTTATCTGCCCCCTTTTTCCCCTGCAGAAGGTTTTTTGTTGCCCCCTCTGCTTACACTAAATGAAGATTTTGTTAGTTATTTTTGTCATCCTCGAATTACATTTCAAACAACGGATTTTTTCCATGAACCATCACTTGAACTTATATATAGAATTGTAGACGACGCGATGTTTTTTTAAATGTTTTCACAACATAGATACTCCTACCAAACACCTGTTGAAACACCCAAAAACCCTTTAGACGTATTGAAACAAATTAGAAATGATATTTTCCAGCATAACACTGGTACGACACGAACTTATTCTAGAAATAGAGTTATGTTGTTCATGCTTTGGCTAGAATCATATAAAAAAAAATATGAAAATAAAAGTAGGGGTAAGCAGGCAATATTCCGAATATGTGACAAAACATCTAAATAAAGACTATCGAACATCCTTAATTTTTTTGTGTGGTTTACAGTAATACGTATATGTCTAATAAATACCAAATACATGCCAAATTGCTTTGAGGATGGGCTGCCATATCCAGTATTTAATGGTAAGCTTCTATAGTAAGTGTTTTTTTATGGTTTTAGAAATTGTCGTTTCTTATTATAGGATCCAACAGCGCACAGAATCATAGAGAAGAGGCGACGAGATCGCATGAATAAATGCTTAGCAGAACTCAGTCAGCTTATCCCACCAAGCTACTTGAAACAGGTAAAATACTTAAAACAAAATTGAAAGAGTTCAACTATATGGTTATTGAATACCTGAAACGGGTGTATTATTAGTGAGAAATATCGCACCGTTCTACTTTCTCTTATTTAGTTTTGGAGTATTGAATATGAATACTTAGATTTATAATGAGTTTAATCATAACTACCTCTATATTTCAGGGTCAAGGTCGTATTGAGAAGACAGAGATAATAGAAACGGCATCGAAAATTATACGAAACCTGTTAAACTTGCATAATTTCAGAGGTATGAAACATGTTGGCAGTTAACATATTGAAAAACTTCAGTGCAAAAAAAGGAGCTGTAATATTTTCAAAAAAAAATCAACTGCTACAGAAGTCAACCAAGACTTAATACTCCCTCTTTTTAGTTATACTTCCATGAAATAAGATTTAAACGTTCTGGTTTCTACATTTTTATGAAATGATTTGATAAATAAGTATTGTAATTTCAATTTTCAATTTTCAAAAGTATTGCATTCATTTGTTAAGGCAGTTTTTAAAAATGGTAAAAAATGCGAGATTAATTATTGAAATTTTAGGAGGCAAAAAAATTAAAATGGGGGATGGAAGTCACATAGTTCACATAATTTGTTTTACAAAAGTAGGAAAAGGATTTATTTAAATTTTTCCAGTTTTTTTAAACAATTTGCCTCTCCCCTGGTCCCCAGAAATTTGTTATAACCACGTTTTACTGTGACAGGTTTGATGGTAACTTGTTACATCAGTCCCTTTTGTATAAGTTTTTGCCAATATAATAGAAGCAACCGAAATTAGATAATTATTATCCTTTAAAAATTATCATTCCTCATTGCATTGATATAATTATAGAAATGATGGAGAAGGAATTACCATCAAATCCATGCTGTCAGGAAAATTTTTACATGGGATATACAGAATGTCAAGAGGACATACGACGACATTTATGTGACACAAGAGGACTGGATCCTAAAGATGCTTTCTTGCAGAGATTGACAAACCTTTTAGAACAGAGCAGCAAGAAATTTCTCACGTTATCAACAAGTAAGAATCATTGTTTTTTGTAAAATGACATGAACTGATGATGATATTTAGCTACCTTGCGCAAAAGGTCAGTTTGAGCTTTGCCAACTCTAAATGACGATCGTCTTTCTTTTAACTTCGATTTTTTTTCTTAAACTGCTCTGTCTATGCAAGTTAAATATACTCAGCCGAATCAATCTTTTGGGCACTTTGTTTCAAAATTGTGTCAGATGCTCTTGCCAATTAACCACCATGCTGTTGCTTCCTGCATTCATAACACAGGATTTAGTCTGGTAAAATATAGTAACATTGTTTTACTTATTTCTTTTGCTCAGTTGACTTTCTTTTGACCTTGTTATGACCACTGTAATTTAAGAAATTTATGCTGTTAGCACTCTTTTTTTGGATGATTTTGCTTAAATTTTTATTTAAAAGATATAAAGAAATTCCTAATAACATATGAGTTTTGTTTCAGTTGACTTACTTTTGACCAACTCTTGGACATCGGACAATTTCATGTAAAAAAACAGTCTTCCTGTTTGTTTTTAGTAATCCTATAGGACATAGTTCTCCTATTGGGAGTACACTGATGTAATAATAAGTAGAAAAAACATATCAGAAACGAGTTTTGTTACTGTTTGGAAGATGAGACTGATCAGTCTTAAGTCACATTCATTTGTTCTACATATACAGGTATCTCATATTTCTTAGTCGACTGATCAAGACTTATAAGACAGAGTCTGAACTATTAATGTGAGGCCTTCTGCAAGAAAGTAGTACATATTTTCAACAAAATATTTTTTTACGCATCTATAACGTTGTCAATAAGTAAAATATTTGGGTAATTTTGGTAGCAAATGAAAGTTTAAGGACCTGGGATCACTGTAGAACACTTGTTAAAAGTTTGAATAATAATTAAAATATGAAATTAAGATAGGAGGGCATATTTTCCGAGTTGCTCAGATCAGAAGTTCCTGTTTTTGAACTACCCAACTTCCAGGAACTAGTGTGCTCTAATATAAAATTAAAGGTACGTTAACTTTTTTTAACACATGTCAGAATAAGGTATAGTTTTGACATAAAATGACTAACACTTTATTTAAACTTCAGAAAACATAGCTTTGAATGCTTGAAGTTGCAGAATTTAACATATAAAGCAAGGGGGCTAATAATTAGTGGTGTTATTCCTAAATTGCCATAGCACTATGATCTTTTTAAAATTATATAAAATTAATGGTAAATATTATACAAGATGCAGGTAAGCGATACAAGCTTTTCTAAAATTTATCCTGTCCATAATACAATTGAATAGTTGGTACTTTCATGGACAGATTGTTTTTTAGAAGTAGTACTCTTAACAATACGCAAAGTCCTCATGATTTGATATTTTTAAAATATATACTACATTAGGTTTTTTTACCCAGATGTGTGGTTCACTGTACATTTAAATGTGACAGATTCAACGGACCATGGTGTCCTATGAACAATTATTCTTATTTGAATAGAAATATAAACTACCTCTAACACAAATAAAATTAATTACATAAGTATGTGTTTACTTATAATGTACAAGAATATGAAAAGAAATCAAGTAAAGAAGTTATTGCCTGCTCATATATATTTATTTATATATAAGTTAGAATTTGACATTCAGGAAATTTTAGTCTTATAAACATCTTGTTTTTCATTTTGCAATTCTCTTCTAACACAGTTGTTTTCAGGACGCATTTTGTTATTTCAAGGTAAAGCATCTATTTTTTTAAAACTCATTATGTGGTTCATGAAATCATAGATCTGTGTACTGTTATTGACCTTAACAGGCAATATGGTAACACTACTTCACAGATGCACGTGAAACACTTATAATTCTAATGATTCTCTTGTTATATTTCTGTGACGTGTGAAATAACTGTATTAACAGGCTATTGTCTATAATGTTTTGAATTTATTGAAAGTAAATTTGACATATCTTTGACTTTCACTAGTAGACTTTTAAGTCTAAGTAGTTATGATGTACGTCTGTGTATTAGTGTGAGTTCAGATTAGTGTATGAATTAAACTTCATTTAATTACTTATATTCCACTAAGTGATACCGTCTAGACAATAGTCTGTTATACAGTGTACATTTTACTGGGTGTAGAAACTAATACTCTATATTCCATATTAGTTGTGACTTCTTCTTCTTAGTCTTAGGCATAGCTGAAAGTCATTAAGAAAATTTCATGACCAGTTGTTCCATAGTTTATCTGAATATCTCTGCAGATACTCATGAATAGGGTGAGCCATTTAAAAACTGGTGATGCAATTTTCAAAATAATCTTCGGTTATGTTTAAGATTGGTTGAACAGTCGATAAGCACTGGTCCAGTACTAGTTTTTGCACTACAGATCTGCATGATGAATGTTTTATCTTGTAATTTAAATGGTTTAGTTTTGGATGTTACCTAAAAAAAAAAAAAAAAGATTTTCAGGTCGCTAATTGTGTATCATGTGTATTGTCTTATCAATCTGGTATCTCTGTTTAATTGTTGATTTTTCTAGGATATTTTGGTGAGTTTTGAATGTTGTGCATCCAATTTTGCTTCCCAACAAATACGATCATGTACATGGTTTTATATTTATATAAAACATATGTAGTATATTTTATTACTTGTAAGCATATTTGATATAACTTTTTAATTGATTTTTTATGATATAAAATTAATGAACTAGTTTCTTATTATTTGATAATTTTTGATACTTATTCTAAAGGTGTTGCTAATTATGAATAAACAGATATGTTGTGTGTATGTCTTTTGACACAGCAACACAACAACAAAAATTACTTGTGACATTTAGAGGTCAACATACAGTCTTCAACAAGATATATCAATACATACTGTCAGCTCTGATGGCCTTCATTCTTGGAAAGTAATGCAAGAAAGGTGAGTTTTTTCTTTCACTTACACCTATCGCTACTACACACATTTCATTTAATTGTTTTCTATTGTAGTGAAATCTGCATCTGACTTTCAAGATGTAAAGCCTGATAATTCCTTGATGTCGGAATCAACAATGTCAAATTCTAACTCATCGAGAAATGGTCAAGTGGTGCAAGACATGGGAATTTCTGAAAACAACATGGCCGTGACAAAACAGGACAAACAGCTTTGTACCTTACTGACGCCAACAAAACAAACATCCAGTCAAACATCAGGATACTGTAGTTCCAGTTATCAGTCATTGTCAGATGGGAGCTCATCATGTATTACGCTGCAGTCTGTTCAGAGAGATACAGCAGAGAAAAATGAATGTTATCGGTCAAGAGGCAGTTCATGGTCCAGTGACCAGAACTCATCTGAAGACAGTAATAGACACAAGATTGATTACCACAAGTCACATTCTTACAAATTCAAGCACAATATTACCAAAAGGTTTTCTCAAGAAAGACGTCCTTATCACCTCAAGAGTGATAAATCATCAGATTCAAGGGAAGATGGAAGTGAACAAGGAAAGCAAAATAAAATGGGCTTTAGAACTTCCAGTCCTGGCACTCAACATAGTCAATATTTGGGATCTCAAAATAGTTCTACAGACAGTTATTGTGAGCAGAATAAGGTTCTACGATATGAGAATGATTTTGGTAGTGAAGGACGTTTTGATTCAAAACAGGCACCTCTTCCAGCCTTTGTACTTCATCCTCTTGGAACACATTATGTTCCAGTGACAATTCATCCCACACATTTCAAAAATGTGTTTAAAGATGAAACAAATACCCAAGCGTCAGCAGCATATCATCCCATTAGTATCCCTGTTAATTTCTGTGGTCCAAATGTTTCTATACATCCACATGCAGACCAGCAGCTCATTTTTGCCTCAGAACGACAGAAAGAAGAAACATACAGTGAACATTCATAAAAATCGTTTTGAATAGAAAATTGAAAGACATTTATGCATATGGACAATTGTGGTTATGTTTAAAAAAATCATACTTTTAATGTTAAATTACCAATAGTCTTTGTTATTAAGAAATGAACAATTCTTTATGAAACAGAATTTCAGCTTTATGATGTTAAATTGTTGCTACTTATACCTGAAGTGATGTAATAGCTGTTACTTTATTCATGCACAACCTAAAGTTTTTATCCTCATTTTTTTGTACATTGATTAAAAAGAAAAAGAAAGCAATTGAATGGTTGCTATTTGTATATATCATTTTCTTGTATCATTTTTGCATATTTTATTATTTTCAGAAAGTTACTTTGGAGATATAAATGTATGTGCAATAAATTTAATATAATATTTTTAATCGTTGAAATGCATTTTGTTGTTAAAGATCAACTACAAATGTAATAACTCAACAATATACACATTTCTTATATGTAGATTCTACAACCATTCAAATGTTTGTAAACAGGTAATTCTTTGACATATTCCCCATTTCCATTTTCAATTTAATTTTTTACAGAGTCTGTCTTTAGTGCCGTGTGGAGACAGTAGAGTGCCTCCCCGTGCTTCAGGTTTATGCTCTTTTAAAAAAAAAAGGGATAATGGGATGTGTGTCCTAGCGAGAAATTTTCTATGTTCATTATTTTAGGAATATTTTTATAAATAGATATAGGAAGATGTGGTGTGAGTGCCAATGAGACAACTCTCCATCCAAATAACAATTTATAAAAGTAAACCCATTATAGGTCAATGTACGCCCTTGAACACAGAGCCACTTATATTTCACTATTCAGCCCCATTCTTCTATTTTGTCAGACGTCAGGCGCTGCTCTTATATACCCTGTTTTTTTTGTCCTCTGGTTTGTAGCTATCGTATTTTGTCGGGTATTTGATGATGGATAACGTTTGACGTCATTAGCCGCACAATTTTATCTATTTTACTTTATTCTATTCCTGTGTGCTGGTTCATATTCTCGGCGCCAGTCTTTGCTCCTTTCTATTGGAAATACGTATAACAACATGAACAAAAAACAAATAATGAAACTGAGAAATGGAAAAATACTTAATACTAAACTCGTTCAAAGAATATCTACACGTCTCAATCTTCAAAATAGCTCATCTAAAAATACTACACTCGCTAACATTTTTAATAATAAAATTCGTGGTTACCCTTCTCCCGATAAGTGTCATGCCAAAAAATGACTTTCATGTCCCCGTCTCTCCACCAACAATACGGTAAGGTCCAAATTTAATGGTTGCACATTTTCCTTTAATTTTGAAACTGAAATCATTTGAAAACCTAACAGCATTATCTATTTACTCACATGACACAAACCGAGATGTGGTATTCAGTACGTTGGTGAAACTGGACGCTATTTGTCTAAACTCACTCAAAAACACCTTTATCGTTTAAAGAATCAATATCATTCTATTAAATATTTAACAGTTCAATCTTTAAAAGTAGTAAGTACGCAGCCTGTGAAATCTCATTCAAAGTTTGTACGATCACAGAAAAGAATTGAATTATGTTGGATAAAAAAAACTACAACAGTCTATCATCTCGGTCTTAATGATACTATCATGGGATTTGGTCATATACCAAGGACCGATTCTTTTAACATTTTGGATATAGTTTCTAAAACAGTTCATAAAAACCGTTCTCATGGGCGTAGAAAAATCGCAATCAAATAAAATTTCGTACCAACAAAACAAATATTTTGGACCTGATATCTATTTCACATATAAAAACAACGGTAGACATTATCTGTTAACCAAGCTCTGTTTTTACCTGTCAATAAACTATATCAAATTTAGAAGATTGCAACACAATTCCACATACCTTCGTTAGTAAAACTAATAATCCTTGCCAATAAGGATTATAGTCGAGTGCACCTGCCACGTGCAGGATTCAATATTATCAATTCGTACAAATGATAATTGCATATTGTTATGCTAAACTGTTTCCCAAAATTGATTGCCCTGAAGATAACAAAAATCATTTTATCAAAATCAAATATGTCAATAAAGGTTTTGAATTTGTAAATATTGCCGGTATTTTTAATGATCATTCTGTTGAAGAACCAATTCTTGGCTATTTTGATAATACCGAACTCCCTCTTATTTGTTATGTTTACAAACAATCTACCCGGAAATATGTGTTTAATTATAGCGAAGTGTGTAAAGATGTTAATATCAGTGACAATACACCTACGTCATGAAATTGCAGTAATCGAATACATTTATGGCACCAGTTTCCATGTTATAACAGGAGTTCTTAACATCGTTCGTGACCTTAAGTTGAAATCATTCCTCAGTTAAGGACCTAAATATCGTCCCCTGTCAATTAATTATTGGAATGAGTGTCGTAACATCATCCACGACTCACTCCGTACTTACTGCTTGAAATGGATAAAACGCGAAAAAGCTGACAAGAAATCCTTAGATTTATTTCAGTAATGAACATAGTTGATATACGTAAACAACATTTTAAAGAATATTTGACTTCTAACAACAACCATTATAGCCCTCTTTCTCGTATCAAACATAAGCTGAAAGAATTCGCCTAAGAATTTGTTTCTGTCCAAGCTGATAAGGCTGCTAATAATATCAAGAGTGTTTGACGTAAATTTTACATTGAGGTTCAGCAAAAGGAAACACGAATTCACCAAAATTCAAAATGACATCTGTAACAAACATAAACTTTAAGCCACCTATTTACAAGCAGAACCAATTACAATGAAAGTTCCAACTATGTACTTGCTTCCGAAGCTGAAGAAAACACCTTACAAATATATATTTATTTCGTCTTCAAGTCGTTGTTCTAGTACTAAACTGTCTATTCTACTTACAAGTACACTTGGTACAATTAAAAACCTGGTAATAGGTTTTTCAAATAATGCCTTTGCAATTAGTGGAATAAATTACTTTTGGAGTGTCAAAAACTCGTTTGGATTATTTAATAAATTGCATGCTTATATGGGTGATTTCGAATCTGTTCAAAGTTTTTAATTTTCAACACTTAGTCTATATACCACTTTGCCTCATAATCTTATTAAGAAAAAAATTACACACCTAAATAAATGGACATTTGAAAAGTCAGAATGCGAATACATATGTTTAAACTCTTGAAGGTCATTTTTAAGTAATAAGAAACAAAAGAAATATGTAATTGGACCTGCTTTGATAATATAACATTTTTGTTCGCTATGGAGATTCCTTATACCTTCAAATTATTAGAATTCCAATGAGGTCTCACTGTGCAACACTTATTGCGGACCTGTTTCTGCATTGTTATGAGTTACCATGTATGACTAAAATCAGCAAAGACCCATCAAAACAACATCTTCAAAAATTTAATAACACTTTTAGATATTTGGATGATATATTGGCTCTCAATTATGACGACTTCAGTTTGTACACTAAGGGAGATTTATCCAGCTGAACTGACTTTAAATAAAGCTAATACTTACAATGAACACTGCTCTTCCCTATATCTTGATATCTATATATTTTACGGGAAGCTTAATACCAAAATGTATGATAAAAGAGATGATTTTTCATTTCCTATTGGTATTTGTCATTTTTTAGCTAGTGACGTTCCCTTGTCACTATCTTATGGTGTTTATATATCTCAACTTGTTCGAATCGCTGGTGTATGTAACAATGTATTTGATTTTAACGAAAGAAATCTCTATATTTCTGAAAAATTATTACACCATGGGTTTTCGATATCACAAACTTGTCAAAACATTCACTAAATTTTATCATCGGTACAAGGACAACATTCGTAAATATAAATCAAGATGCAGACATTTCAGGTATTTCACATCCAACCTTTATAGTAATATTTTTTAAAAGCACAAAAATGTCGGTAATCACCTTAAACGCTAACCAAACCTTTAAACAGACTTATTCAGGAGGTATATATAGTTACGATACTGTTTTCAGGTCATTGAAGATGGCATATTTTGGTATTGATATTAATTCACTCATAGGGTCTTTACATAGGTAATAATCACATTTGTTCTAAAGGTGTAATACCACTAATTCGGGCTCGGCCAGATAGGCCATTTTTTTTTTGAAGAAAAAAGGGGGGACAATATTCTCAATTATATCTTAAGTTTGGACTAATAAGTTTTTATTTAATGAAGAACCTCTGATAAAAATATGACTGTTGGTTAGCACAGAGCTTTCCTAATAGAAATTAATAAATAAAACAATTATATTGAGAATAAAAAAGGATTTTGGTCAATATACAATATCCATATGCAGTTATCTTTGAATAACCCATATATTACTACCAGTCCAATTTGAGCTTAAAATTAGTAAAATAGTATTTGTACTAAAGCTTTATATGTTTTTGATTGCTTGGAATAGATCATAGAATAAAATAAAGTAATGCTCAAGTCAATATAACAAGTTTGGTTCTGTAAAACCAGTTTTTGGTATTATACGGATTATGTTCTTCTCGTTTATTTTATGATGGTATGATAATAAACCCCTAACGTGAGGGATTGTGCTTGTTTTTCAAATGATGAAGATATAATCTTTCAATTAGTTTAAATGAAGTCTGGAGCTTGCATGTCAGTATCTGCTAGTAGTCCTTTGTTAATTTATGTAACATTGTCATTTTGCTTAGTTTTTTTGTTACCTATTCTGAAATCGGACTCGGACTTATTTTAAACTGGGTTTTAATGTGCGCATGGCTGTGTGTTTATTCTACATTGGATATAGGTATAGGGAGAGGGTTGACATCTAACAAAACATGTTTAACCCCGCCGCATTTTTGCGTCTGTCACAAGTCAGGAGCTTCTGGCCTTTGTTAGTCTTGTTTGTTTTTTTAAATTTTAATTCATTTATATATTTTAGAGTTTAGTTTTGAGTCCATTTTCACTGACCTACTATACATTTTATTTAGAGACCAGCTGAAGCCAGCCTTCGGGTGCGGGATTTTCTAGTTGTGTCGAAGATCCATAGGTGACCTTCGACTGTTTTCTACTATTTGGTCGGGTTGTTGTCTCTTTGACATAAGGAAAATCAAATCGCAAAGTCCCTAATCACATGGAAAAATCAAATGACAAAACACATAAAAAACGAATGGACAACATCTGTCATATTCCTGACTTGTTACAGGCATTTTCAAATATAGAAAATGACATTTATCAGATGCATAATATGATAATAAAAGTTTATTAAATTTTCGAAAACAGTAAAATAGGATCTACTTTGAATAAACAATTGATGATTTAAATCTAAATTATTTGTACTAATTGTTTTTAAAAAGACCACAACAAAGAATTGAGTATTAGTTACAGATGATTTAACATATACACATGTAATATGATCATGTGGAGGATATTTCTTTTTTGTGAATAAATAAAATCTCTTCAAATTTCCCTTCCATCAATTTTTTTCATATATATATAATACGTGTTAAACTCCTTTCATTTATCACCTTTTTTCCAAATATGTTCATAAATATGTTCAAGGAATTCTAATAACTCGTCTCTAAACTTTCAGATCAAAATCTATTGGAATATATGTATGCTTACAATTGTACACCTAATTACCAGAAGAGTCAAGAGAGGCTGATGTAGATCCAATTTTAGGCAAAAATGTATGTAACTATATAGGTGTTTCCACCTAGCCTCAAGACCTACATTGTACCAACCCTTAATATTCATGCCGTGTCTTGTTACCATAACACATTGTTTATGCCAGTCTACACTGAGATGGTAAGTTTGAATCCTGCACGTGGCAGGTGCACTCGACTATAATCTTAATTTAATTGGCAAGGATTATTAGTTTTACTAACGAAGGTATATGGTTCTCTCCGGGCATAGAAACTGACCGCCATGAAATAGCACAATAATGTTGAAAGTGGCGTTAAACACCTAGCAACCAAACAGTTATTCTACAGACATTTTGGTTGTGCATCATTGATAAGTCCTGAATTTTTTAAATTGGTTTAAAGCACTGTCAAAATTCTGAACACATCCCTTTAATTTATGTTAAAAAAAAGAGGAAGGACACAGGTATATACATTTATTTCTTTTGCCTGGACAAAGTAGTCTACAGTTATATGAATTAAAGGAAATAGTGGATATATACATAATATATAAAATTAAGCGATATACAGTCATTGATCTTATAATGCATAACGCCATTCCTACCACTTTGAAACTCTTATGTATGAAATGTAAATAATTTTGGGTTGCTGTAATGCAGAGACATTAACTCAATAATCCAACATAGCCTTGCATAGCCTGGCATTTTACATGCTTCTAAATTTATCCTTATATTGTTATTATGTCTAATTCTTCAAATGATAAAGACATGGTCAACACGACTAACCAAAGAGCAAAGTAATGAAATGTTTATATTTACAGGTCTACAAGTTACTATGCAGCCTACAAAAATGCGCAAAAGGCTCATTCATACTTTCAGGGACAATATACAGGTAATAAATGTTCTCCCCATTATTATCAATTAGCACCATTTGATTTGAAATGGCACTGTTTTCATAAACTTATAGCACCAGTTATAATACATTTTAAAAAAAAATGTAAAAAAGATAGCACCATGGTAAACAAAGATAGCACCAAGGTAACAAAGTATAGCTCAAACAACCATTGTGGCATGGTGCTATAATGCCCTCAGTAAAAGAACTGCATCATGATTTTATAAGTATTAAAATGTTCAAAACATGATTCTTTAATAAATAAGTATAGGCTTATATAAAGGTACCAAAAATATACAGAGACATTATGAAGATATACCATTATTCCTTCAATTTAAGGAATCCTATAAAATGAGGCAGATGTTACATGTGTTACCTGTAAAAGAGGACGAAGTCCGTATAAATGATTCCTTTAATACTTAACGTTTTTACAAATTTTAAAATACAGAATGATATACTTAGGTCCTCAAAATTATTAATTTTACAATTTACGACATTAAAAAATATATGTTTTTTAGAAAATATTCATTTCTTTTGAGATACCTTTTATCATTGGCCAAATCACCGAGGGGTTGACAATCAATGCCTCTTTACCAAATTACAAAACGATTCATTGCAAGCATAATGTCTGTTGAACAAATAACTGACACACGGAAACGTATCCGATGTTGGTCCTGTTGTGATGAATTTGATCTATAACTTCATTTCCAATGTAAATAAAAGAAAAGCTATCTGATTCAAGTAACGTTTCTTCTTTTTTTTAAATTAAGTATTATTAAATTAAAAGTATACATGATTTTAATATACCTTAAACGACGAAAATACCACATTTCTTCGTTTTACAGGTATTGATTAAAAATCTGCCTGCGAATTTTCCAACTCATTTTGCATGCTCTGTATCTAATATTTTATTATGTACACGAATAGAATCAATTCAAAATATCTGTTCTTATATTATTGCAATCATTCTTTTTTGGTAATCAGATAATCATATGTTGGAAATTGTATGACTAACAACATAGTAGCGCATATCAGCAGAACAGGAAAAGGTAAATGTGCAAGCATATCCCCAGAAAAAAAAGTTAATGATTTCGAGTTCAATAGTATATTGAATAAAGTATTCTAAAGATTAAAGGTTTTCTCCTTAGAAATTTGTTTTGTTTTTCGTTGACTCCTTAAACATACAAAAGAAGAACAACATATCATACTCAAATTTGGGATATAAGATAATAGCTATTTAAAGCACCTTAAATACAAAACATAAATCTTAATTGGTTTTTTATCATATATAAAAAAATTGCACACAATCTGAGAGCAAAAACATGACGATTTTGAAAGTTGAGTTTTTGCGCTTTTCTTTAAAGAATTAAATATATACTGCACGATACTTAACTTTAACAATCAGAGACACAAACTATTTAGGTGTGTATATCGGGGACGGACGGACGCCAAAGGGAGATTATCTACCGTAACTTGGGAAATTTTTGCGTCGGGATATTTTCACGGTTTTCACTCAAAATGCATGTGTTCTATTTTTGTGTGTGTAATTTTGGTGCTTCGCCAAATTGATATTTTTAATTTTGGACTAATAGAAGTGTGCATGTTCATTCATTTTTGCCCTTATTTACCCGTTTATGTTTATTGACAAAATGTCAATGACCTAAACAAACTAGAAATACGACAAAGTAACTAAATTAAGGAATTAGATACGAATGCAATTGCAAATAATTCAGTATCTCGGGGTTGTACCCTTAAAGAAAATGATTTTAAATAGATATTTTATTTTTACACAAATCATATGAAATAAGTTTTAACTGTTATCTCATTATATATTGCAACTACATGTTAATGATTAACGATCAAGGATTTAAATTTTAATCCTTATGACTCTGGCAGTACATGTTAATCAAATTACAATGAATTTTTTATATTCAAATTACCAATAGCGGTGTCTAATCAGCAAAAAACCTGGCATATGACATATGTGAATACCCAGTTTAAAATAAGTCCGAGTCCGATTTCAGAATAGGTAACAAAAAAACTAAGCAAAATGACAATATTACATAAATTAACAAAGGACTACTACATGTAGCAGATACTGACATGCCAGCTCCAGATTTCAATCAAAATAGATGAAAGATTATGTCTGCATCATATGAAAAACGAGCAAAGTCCCATCCGTTAGGGGTTTATTATCATACCATTATGTATGTACTTCGAGATTCCGTCAGTATAGACGCACCCCTTGATTCACTGCAAGGGTAAAGCGGATCCATGTACACTTCCAAAGGAATAATAGAGATGTGTCCTTTACAATATTAACCCACCATCAGAACAATCCCCATCCCAACATCGCCCACGGGAGCGTGTAGCGTGTAGGGGGGGGGGGGGGGGGCTCTAAATATTTTAATTGTAACATAAATTTTTATTACAGTTACTATATTTCTATATGTTACGAACGATTGAATGTAAAGTGATGGTTCATTGACCGTCAACATATATACTTGACTATTTATCAAAGTGGTGGTTCATAAGGCAATAGATCAGTTTAACGCTCACACTAGTACTATAACTGCACAAATTGTCCTTACGTCAAACCTTTCAACTTTTGTTTTCTTTCTTCGATGGTTGAAATAAGTACATAGAACTAACCAGGGGATTTCAAAAGCGGCAACTATTAGCACTCCAGCACCAAAGCACTCAGTGTCTATGCTGTATAATAATACAAACCAACTGAGGCGATCTACAAATCATTAAAAATATATACTTATTCGTCTTGGGTATGCCATAAATATTCCCGGTATATCCCGCCGAACGACAATCAATCAACCAATTTATAAAATCTATGCACATGTAAAATATCATGATATGCTTTTTTTATCACACACTTATTGTGTTATGATATGTGAATTCCCGTAAGGCAACATAACTCACGTTGCAAGTAAGAAAATAAGAGTAGCGCTATCATAACAAATTTCATATTACGAACTTGTACATGTACGTTACAAGTAACAACAACAAAAATGTACGATGAAGAATATTTCCATTGCATTTTGTTTAGCATGTTTCATTGTTTATGAATGGAGTGATTGTGCTTTGCAAGAGGACGGAGAATTGACAGGACAGATAATAGTTAATTCGAACCAAATCCGACGGATTTGTAGAAAGATTTTCCAAAAACAACACTGGTTATAGATTTCAGCATAGGGTATGTTAAACATTTATGTGTGTTATTTTTATATATTGCGGTTTTTTGTAGTTTTTTTCATGTTTCAATTTAATTGCTGTTGATGTAATTTCTAGCTTGGCCTATATTCCAATAATATATTATTTACTTGTTAATACATTTGTAGCTACCAGAGTCGAAACCGAGTGTAATAGTTTGTGTCGAAGGGACAACACACTTGGTAATAACCTAAATACCAGTCATTACGTGTTTTAGAATACCGAACTAGACAATTTTCAAAGAATCTAAATATACCACCTAGCCAAACAAATAATAACATATAGAACATGCACATGACATATGTTAAGGTATGTTTTGACCCCTTCTGTTTTCTGGCAATATATGTATTTGATTAACAGTAGTCAAAAGCAAGGATCCTTGTGTCAAAATAACTTATGTACATATGTGACCTTGTGTCAAAACAACTTATGTACATATGTGATTGCCAGTAGTAATAGTAGTTAAAATGGAGGATCCTTGTGTCAAAACAACTTATGTACATATATGATTGCCAGTAGTCAAAAGCAAGGATCCTTGTGTCAAAACAACTTATGTACATATGTGATTGCCAGTAGTAACAGAAGTCAAAGGCAAGGATCCTTGCATCAAAACAACTTATGTATATATCTGATTGCCAGTAGTTACAGTAGTCAAAAGTAAGGATCCTTGTGTCAAAACAACGTATGTACATATGTGATTGCCAGTAGTCAAAAGTAAGGATACTTGTGTCAAAACAACTTATGTACATATCGTCGCTGGGCTTCTAAAATGTTGTAAATTACAAATTTTTCAATAAAAAAATATCTCACAAACAGGCTTTGAAAAATTTGGTAAAATGCATGCTTCCAAAATGTCGTATGTCAACTTGAACATTTTTGTAAATAGCAGTGAAGTAAAAACTTTGACATTTCTGGATTATCCAAGAACTTAAACTATTTTCACAGAAATAAAGAAATGTACAATTATTTGTTCCCAAAGCCGTTCTACAACGATTTTCAAGTCTTCATACAACATTTTGGAAGCAAACTTTACAAACAAATGACATTGGCAGTTTTGCAATATGTCTTATTTCACACATTTTGATTGGTCTAACTATATGCTATTTTGGTATACCAAAGATTTCCTCCCGCCGAGACCATTGATGTCAAAAAGTATTTTTAGCCAAAAAAGTCATTTTTTTTTTTTGGCTAAAAATACTTTGGCTCTCAATAATGACGACTTCAGTATGTATATTAATGAAATTTATCCTGTTGAACTTACTTTAAATAAAGCTAATACTAACAATGACCACTGCCCTTTTCTCGATCTTGATATCTATATCACTAATGGAAGGCTGAATACTAAAATTTATGATAAAAGGGATGATTTTTCATTTCCTATCGTTAATTATCCGTTTTTAGATGGTGACGTTCCCTTGTTACCATCTTACGGTGTTTATATACATTGTATCTCAACTTGTACGATTCGCTCGTGTTTGTAACAATGTTTTAGATTTTAACGAGAGAAATTTATGTATTACTGAAAAATTATTACACCAGGGTTTTCGATATCACAAACTAGTCAAAACATTTACTAAATTTTATCATCGGTATAAAGACATCATTCGTAAATATAGCTCAACATGCAGACTTCTAATACGTTCCGGTATTTCACATCCAATTTTTTATGAAAATATTCTTTATAAAGCACAAAGGTGTCAGTATTCACCTCAGAAACTTACAAAACCTTTGAATAGACTTATTAAGAAGGGATATAATTACGATACTGTTGTCAAGTCATTGAAGATTACATATTTTGACGTTAATATTGAGTCACTGATAAGGTCTTTGCATCGGAACTAAACACATTTATTCTAAAAACAGTTGTTGGCATGACACGGGTTATGTTCTTCTCATATATGTTATGATGGTATGATACTAAACCCCTAACGGGAAGGATTGTGCCTGATGTTCGAATGATGAAATCATAATCTTTCAGTCAGTTCAATTGAAGTCTGGAGCTGGCATGTCAGTTAACTGCTAGTAGTCTGTTGTCGGGTGCGGGAGTTTCTCGCTGCATTGAAGACCTGTTGGTGACCCTCTGCTGTTTTTTTTTATTTGGTCGGGTTGTTGTCTCTTTGACACATTCCCCATTTCCATTCTCAATTTTATTATATAGGACATTTTAAAAGCCCAGCGACGATATGTGATTGCCAGTAGCTCAACTATACTAACGTTCACCAAAGTATACACAATTGCATTTTAGGTCGATGAAAATGTCATCATTTAAGGTAAAAAAAAATTGAAAACTTTGCTCCTGCTATGTAACATATTCATAGAAAACATTCTTTAAGTTATATAATGACGACGGCAGATACTTACGATCATTAGTTCAGGGTTTAGACATTTCACAGTTTGACCTTAACATTAGGAAAAAAACAAGCCTTGCTGATATTAAATGCCCTGTCTTTTATCCAATTACAACGAATTAAGGATATTTTTGGAAAATTTGACTGCCAAACTATTAACCAGGATTACAAACCCTTTCGTGCAGTTTTTATTGTTAATAAACGCCTTATAGTTAAATTGTTGATATAAAAAGTCTTCTGATTGGCTGAAGGTTTTTTGTCTATCAGCTCATAGACATAATTTTGTCTTGTGACTGTGACTTCATCAACGTTTTTTCATAATTTACTCCTTTGAAATGGAATTTAGAATCTAATTATAAGGATTGACTGTAATAAATCTTCTGTCTGTTCTATGTGGGGCACTCTTTTATATAACCCGCTATTTTTTTTGGTTCTTCTCATACACAGAAAAATTATTACAGTAATTTCTTAAATAAAATTAATGTCTATAAGACCTATACAGATCAAATTTTATTACACATCTCTTTTGTTAACTTATCACTCCCCCTGGAGTAGGTCTTTAAGTGGAGGATCTGTTTACTAAATGTCAATCGGCAAGTGTTTTGAGACACGCCTTTTTAATCAAGAGGATATAGTTTGATTAAGAATACATTGGGGGTTTTAACTGACTTACCTAATGTATGGGTCTCTATTTACCTATTTCTTGAGAGGCATATTTTCGTGTGTAACATATTAAAGTTTTCAATGTTTTCCTATTTGATCCCGTTCGACCTACTTTGTAATATTTAAGCATTATTTTGTATTATTCTCGTCCTGAATATCCATGAAATATTTGCAACTGAACATTTGCGTCCAAAAACTTAAATCAAAAAGATAAAAAATGTTTTGGATGGTAGATAAACATTCATTTATGATAAAAGAGATGATTTTTCATTTCCTATCGTTAATTATCCATTTTTAGATGGTGACGTTCCCTTGTCACCATTTTACGGTTTTTATATATCTCAACTTGTACGATTCGCTCTTGTATGTAACAATGTTTTAGATTTTAACGAGAGAAATTTTTGTATTACTGAAAAATTATTACACCAGGGTTTTAAGGACATCATTCGTAAATATAGCTCAACATGCAGACTTCTTATACGTTCAGGTATTTCACATCCAATTTTTGATGGAAATATTCTTTATAAAGCACAAAGGTGTCAGTATTCACCACATAAACTAACAAAACCTTTGAATAGACTTATTAAGAAGGGATATAGTTACGATACTGTTGTCAGGTCATTAAAGATTGCATATTTTGGCGTTAATATTGATTTTCTTATAGGGTCTTTGCATCGGAACTAAACACATTTATTCAAAAACCAGTTGTTGGCATGACACGGGTTATGTTCTTCTCAAATATGTTATGATAGTATGATACTAAACCCCTAACGGGAAGGATTGTGCCAGATGTTCATATGATGAAATCATAATCTTTCAGTCAGTTTAATTGAAGTCTGGAGCTGGCATGTCAGTTAACTGCTAGTAGTCTGTTGTTTTTTATGTATTATTGTCATTTTGTTTATTTTCTTTGGTTACATCTTCTGACATCAGACTCGGACTTCTCTTGAACTGAATTTTAATGTGCGTATTGTTATGCGTTTACTTTTCTACATTGGCTAGAGGTATAGGGGGACGGTTGAGATCTCACAAACATGTTTAACCCCGCCGCATTTTTGCGCCTGTCCCAAGTCAGGAGCCTCTGGCCTTTGTTAGTCTTGTATTATTTTAATTTTAGTTTCTTGTGTACAATTTGGAAATTAGTATGGCGTTCATTATCACTGAACTAGTATATATTTGTTTAGGGGCCAGTTGAAGGACGCCTCCGGGTGCGGGAATTTCTCGCGACATTGAAGACCTGTTGGTGACCTTCTGCTGTTGTTTTTTTCTATGGTCGGGTTGTTGTCTCTTTGGCACATTCACCATTTCCATTCTCAATTTTATTCAGATGAATATTACGAACAGACCAACAAAACGGGGACATATACTTTTCAATAATCATACAAATTCTAGTATAAAAGCGAGGGAGGGTCAGAGAATGTCTTAAATTGCGACATATTTATTATAAAGCGTTCGAAAACTTATAGCATTTGAATTTGCTTTTTAATAACGTAGTCTGCAACTTGGTGTACATTTCACTACTGAAAAAAGGAATGTTAAATTCACCTCGCTCTGCGTGCTTGGGGATCTAAACATCCCTTTTTTAAGAGGTTTTCTAATGTCAATATCAATTATTACTGTTATGACTAATAGTCTTTGAAACTTTTTACCGGAGTAATAGTCTTTGAAATTTTTGACCTGCAAATATATTAAATATTAGTTAGACGTTAGGAGGGTAATGACGTTGCTAACGTAAAATGTTATTTTCGCGACGTCAAACTGTGAAATATCGGGAAAAGATGCATTTTTCGACTGATTTTTATCATTTAAACTGATTTAATTTGACAACGAATTCATGGACCCCTATTTTTCAAAGCAGCAATTTGTTTCATTTTGCAGGGAGATTATGTGACCCAAATTTTATAAAACTGTAAATAGAGAGTTTTTTTTAAATTTTGATAAACATGCAGCAAAAAATGATGTATTTTCCTCAATTCATGAACATTTGATAAATATGAGTTATTTCTGAATTAAAAATGCATATTTTTTTAAGATAGTTATAAAATACAGAATTTACCGATTATTTAACAAAAAACAATTTGTGTTCATTTTTTATAACAAAAAAGTTATGTCTTTCTTTCGAAAAAGAAATTACGACCACAAATCTGAATTTTGAGCAAATATACAAAATTTCGACCTCATTTTACTCAAAAAGTAGCACATGAAGGTATATTTTTTATTACATATTTGAATTATTCAGGTAAAAAATAGTCTATATGCAAATTTTCACGAACTTGTAAATACAGGATCAAAACTGTATCGTATGCCCTTAAGAAATTATTCACTCTTTTTAATAACAATTATGCAAAATTACACATTTATAAAATGGAAGGAGTTATTCATATTTAGACAAAATTTCAATCTAATTAAAATATAGATCTCAGATTTTTACTATTTAAGTTACGATAGATCTATATATAGATTTGACTGGCAACATTTATGCATTTTAATACATTCTTGTTTATAATCTTATTTAGTAAAATAAAATACTTGTGTTTTTCTTATCCTCTTTCCCCTCTGTGTAGTATTTTACCTATTTTGTCGAATTGTCATCTATTTTGTTGGCTCTTAACTTTTTTGTTTCCCTTAATCTTTTTATTTTTATTAGAACTGAATTGTGAAGAAAAGCAAAATCGTACTATAAAAACTTTTGAAAAAGGAAAGACTATCCAAAATAAGCTTTAAAATGATACAAACGTTAAAAATAAAATATATTTAGGAGATATCTGTATTGTATTTTAAACTCCGACGGCATATCAACTGGTGATTTAATGGTCGCAAATTAAGTTTACTGGCAACGCATTAGTGGAGCCAGTGAACGGGTATTTGCTACCATCAAATCACCTATTGAGGTCGTCGGAGCTTAAAATACAATATTGTTATCTTCATTCTAATGAAACTGACAGAAAACAACGTCAAATCATACATTTAAAGTATGTCGTACGTCGTCTGCGCTTGTGCGTACGTTTTCATAGCTTCAATTGTGAATTGTGAATTGATGCCATGAAAATTGGTGACGTTATCCAATCAAAATGAACGTAACAAACAAAGTTGCATTAGAACTAGCGTTTTTTGTTAAAGTTCAAGCATGTTGGTATTTAATTTTTTTTTAAACTTTGAAGACACATGGCTGCACAGATTTATTTCCTTGTTATCATTGACGATATACATTATCCAGATGGTCCCATGAGCGTATTTTAACTACCTATATATCAAGACGTAAAATGATATAAATTATGCATAGTCACCGTTAAGAACGTGCATGTACGATTGTATAACACTAACACTGCTAAATCGATTAACTATAAGAATGAAGAATGAAGAAAAAATGCATATAAACAATATTTCTAGTTTCTTTTAATTATTTCTGAAATGAACTGAAAATATATGCTTCATATCTTGCTATTAAACACTATATTGACAAAGTTAGATGACTTCAAACTAAAATGTACATGACTTTTGTGATAACTACAACTTTCCTTTTACATTTCGAGGCCTTCAATTGCTTGCTATGCAGTATGGTGTTTGCCCACTATTTTAACGCCGTACGGTGGCCTATTGTTGATAACATTCATTTGGTCCATGGTGGAGAGTTGTTTCACTGGCAATCATACCACATCTTCTTATTTTTATATTAACCCACCATTTTCTTCGGAAACTGCCTGTACCAAGTAAGGAATATGACGGTTGTTTTCCATTCATTCCGTTTCAATCGTTGAAAAAGTCGAGTGTTTGATTTAGTCAGGCCTTATGGAATTCCTTTTTGAATTTACCTTAAAGTATTTTTATTGATACTTTTTTTTTGTCACGATCTTCAATAACCCTCATTTTATTTCCAGTTTCAGATAGGTATTATATTCTACATCATTTTCAAAACTGATCATCTAAAGAATTCAAGAGGTTTCATGTCAGAATATGTAGATATTAGAAATATATATAAGGTCGGATCCTGAGGTACATTTTGTATGTATTTGCATAAAGAAAATGGAATGAATTACACTGTCCTGTGGTTGAAGCCGATGAAATGTCAAATCATATTTATGGATGAACAAAATGTGTTAATAATATATAATACACGTGCCAGCTTGAATGTGGTGTTGAAGCCGATGAAATGTCAAATCATATTTCTAGATGAACAAAATGTGTTAATAATATATAATACACGTGCCATCTTGAGTCTAGTGTTGAAGCCGATGAAATGTCAAATCATATTCATGATTGAACAAAATGTGTAATAATAAATTAAAACTCTTCCTTGTCACTATGTATAAAGTATTAGAATTATTTTAATAATTATTCATAAATTTGAATATATATCTATATACATATCCTGTCGAAATATGTAATCTAGGTAAAATCCGAACCGAGTTAAACGTGGCTTTTGTACATTCCAGTACTTGGAATCTTAGACTAGCTACAAATGTATATGCAATGATCATAGATATCCGGCATATAACTATATATAAATTGCATTAATTGCTGCACAGGATACCTTTAAGTACGATCGGGTATCATCGGAATCGATATTATGATACAAGTGTCCAATCCAGAAATAAGATTCAGCGATGGTTATTATGTATCCGCATAAAGGTTAAGGATGTTCGCGCCTCTTCTAGAAAATAACAAGCTGTTTACACGACTGTTAAATTGAAAGTATATATATAACTGAACTTTAAAAGCAGACAAAAAATGATAGGTCCGTGACCTTGTTTTTGAGCTGTAATTAACAATTGATTATTTGGCGGGAAATGATTCTCTTTATATTTTTCATACAGTTAACATTGGCCCCTGTTTAAACTATATGTAATAAAAAATATGAACAGAAAAGTAGGGGTAATAGGGAATTTTTTATCAATGGTATTATATGGATAAAACTAGAGGACTCCGAATATCTGACAAAAAGTCAAAAACAAGAGAAACGAACGTCCTTAAATAGGTCAATTTAATAATTCTTTTTTTTCAATTGTTTTGTATTAAAAAGGTATCATGCATTGACATAAAGTAAGTATAGATTTTTGAGTGTCAATTCACAGTGCGATAAGACGTGTCACGGTACTTGTCTATCCCAAATTCATGTATTTGGTTTTGATGTTGTGTTTGTTATTCTCGTGGGATTTTGTCTGATGCTTTGTCCGTTTCTGTGTGTGTTACACTGTAGTGTTGTGTCGTTGTTCTCAACAATGACAAATAGGAATAGAAAATAATGCAGTTTTTAATTATATAGAGAAGAGGGGGATGAACAAAGAGGACGAACAGGAACAAATTTCTTAAACCTTAATTATACAGACGAGACCTTCAGCCGTTTGGCATGCATATGCATATATTCACTCATCATAACATCTATAATCATCAATTGCCTCTAAACTTTCAGCTTCTTCGTGAGTTAAACAAATTATGTTATCACTAGCTGTGGCCATAAATTAATCCAGTTTTTATAAATATATCGCTATCATAGCTTATATATAATTCCTGTTGTAATGTTCCCTGAATTTTTACATTGAGCACTTTGAGAATTAAGCATTGTTACGTACAGTGTAATCAGTATTCATAGTGGCGACGCTCCCTCTGAATGATCCACTATAATTTCTGCTGATTCTATTGTCTCTCATACTGTTCTTTAATTCGTCCATTTCGTTTTACTAGTTCAGTTTCTTCTTCCCTCTGGGGTTTCCTTTTTATCTGGTCTATTTCATGTTTTAACTTCTGTACATCTCTTCTATCGTTTTTCAATTCTTCTTTAGTGATTGCTTTTAGCGCTGCCTCTCTATATTTTTCAGCCCACTTTTCTTTAATTCTTGCACTTGGTTATTGACCTTAGTAATGTTTTTCCCGTTTTTAATCTTTGTGCATACTTCCCTCCATTGGCAGTTAATAAAAAATAATAAAACTGCTGGGAATTTATTTCCCAGACCACCTATTCTTGCTTATCGTAAACGTAAGAACGTGAAAGAGTACTTGCCTCGGCAAAATTATAATAACTGTAAACAATTAAATAGTAATTAGATAAGAAAGGACACAAGAATAATAATGATATTGTAGATTCACCAGGTGTCGTGCCTAAAAATAACACTACATTTGATATATTTAATACCAGAGCAAGAACTATTCAAATTGTAATTACAAAGTATTTATAATGATACAAGGCTAGGGTACCTAATGAGGATTTACGGCCTTGGTCAAAAATGACTTTAATGGTATCCAAAACACCAGGTGCAGCTTAATCGTTTTTACATCACTGGAAATCGAAGACTTCTACTTGATTACCACACATCATTATAATCTTATAACCTCAGCTTATAACAGACACACACCTTTCTAACAGTTAATATTTTACATAAGAAAGGTCAAATCAGGCTAAGATGAAAATGGCTACAAAATATATGTATTTTAATATAGTATAAATAGTTTACGCAATACATTTTTTTTAAAGTCTGTACAGGAAGAGATATATAATTCACTTATCTCCGAATAGTGAGATGACGACCAGATATTTTTTTTACTTTGTAACAAACCAACGCGTTGAAAATAAAAACCAACGCGTAGATAGTAAAAACCAACGCGTTGAAAGTAAAAACCAACGCGGTGAAAGTAAAAACCTACGCGTAAATAATAAAAAACCAACGCGTTGAAAATGTCATACGGTATGTTCATACCGCCAATGACACGAACGGCCATTCATAGACATGTTACGGATCGATCCAGTGTTTCTCCCTGGAAAGATTGGAATGTTGAAAAAATGACTATAGAACACCTGTACCAAGGAATTGTATATTTACGCACGAAATCTAATATGTTTTATTCATTTTAAATCTAGCTATGACAGCTTTAACGTCGGTTGTTCTATTTGTGTATAGTTAATATCTAAAAGGGGAGTAATTAAAAAGGCTGAAACATATTTACAGGTTGCACGAAGCTGAGGAAAAGCCGTTCATACTTTATTTCAAATTTAGGGACCCATAATGGGACAACATGATATTTTAACAAACAAACAAAAATGCAAAAGAACATTATACTTGATTGATACTTAGTGAAATAGCCCAGATTTGTAGAAAATAAAATTAAACAAGTGCAGATTGACTCGTGATATCGTTAGTTTAAGTAAAATGATATATATCTATACATTATATGAATGTCATCTTTTTATAATTCACACATAATTATGTTGATACATGTGGGCAGTGTTGGGATGGGAAGATCAATTACGTGTTTGAAGAAGGAGCTTAATATGTGACAACCTGACTTCATCTAGAAGCAGCTTAACGTCAAAGGCTTACATTTTTCATGTTTTTCGACAGGTGAGATGTACTGTGGTTTTTGTGTACAAAAGTTAGAAATGTGGCTGTTTAACGTTATTGTGTCTAATGTAAACAAAATGAAAACATGTGAAAATGCAATGTCTGATTCTCAAATGGAACAAAATGCAGCAAAAAGAATAAAGCTCGAGATTTCAGAAAGGTAAGATGATATTCAGATTTGGTTTGATTTTTCAGAAGATTTTGTAAGATAGGAAAACAGAAAACAAACTCGTTATACAACTAACTAAATAAATAAATTGATTATATTATATTAAATACTTAGTGGCCCATTTTTCAACATTTTAAAAATACATGTCTAGTTGATATGTTTATAAATAACAGTGCAAAGAAATTGGATACAGTAAAACTCTCCTCAAATTTGCACTGAGTAATTATTAAATAATTGTGACTATGTTTAAAAAAAAGAATTTGTATATTAAAGAACCAATATGTCTTTCTTGTTAACAAAAGGAAACTGTTTCTTGAAACAGAATTTCAACATTATGATGTTGAATTGTTGATTCTTATATCTGAAGTGATGATATAGTTTTTACTTTAATCATGCCTACCTACTTATTTTATATGAAAATATTAAAACACTCAGTTCAGAAAATAAATATATATAGATCATGAGTAATGAGGATAAACATATTACCTATATGTTACAAAGAATTGTAGCTTCAGTTTTTGAGAACCCATCGCATTTTAGCAAGGTAAAAATCAATAATGCAATATCCCTTCAAGTGCTAATTTGAGGAGACTTTTACTGTACACAGGCAAAATGTTCTCACGTGATATTCACATGAATCTCGCATGAAATTCACGTGAAAATTTCACTTGAGATTCACCTTAAACGAGCTTATACATGAAATTCGCATGAAAATTTTTAATGTGAATTTCTACTAAATTGAAATTCACAAGAATCTTAAGTAAAATTTGTCATGTGAATTTCATGTGAAAAACGAAATCGGTATTTTCATGATTTTATTTAAATTTGAAAATTTAGATGTTATTTGAATTTCTTTATTTAAAAAAAAATCACATGAATTTCACGTAAAACAAAATATTGTGATTTTCACGTTAAATTCAAGTGAGTTTCACATGAGATTCACGTGAAACTCGCATGAACTAATTTCACGTGAAATTCACGTATAAACTTATATGAGGTGAAATTCGCATGATTTTAAATTAACGTGAAATTGATATGAATGAATTTTCCCTGTGTATCCAATTGCTGTGCACTGTCATTTATAAACATATCAAATAGACATAATCATGTTATATAACGTTTTTCCATATAAAATATTGGAACGAAACATGTACCCCAATATGAATGAATGGGGGGAGTGATTTAACATGATACTAATCGAAATTTAAAATTTGAATCCCATTAAAATTTTGATGTACAGGGATTATTACCCTATCACGACTAGATCGATCCTCGATTTTCACCAACCATTTCCCTTATTTCTAAGTACTAAATTGGGACCAGTCACTCATCAATAAAATTACAATTGAATAAGACAGGCATATCAATTGAAAATATACAAATTTATGAAACACGAATGAAAGTGGTCTATTGGGCAATTTGATTGTTCTACTTCCGAAATAGTACAAAGATCTTGACTTTATATTAAGCAGCAATCTAGATTTTGATAAAATAGGATAATAAATAGAACATGTTATGTTTAAGTCGTATCAGTTTAATTAAAATGGTAACATTTTGTAATAACAAAAACTTATAGTTTTATGCAAAATGAGTGAACTGTTATTGTTCTAAATTGATTATCATGCATTTTATTTTTGTATACTCATTTAATCATCTCCATCCAAAGATTTAAAAATGAGTTGCAGCTGATATTTTAAAATACATTTTGAGATATTTTTCCTCTCCTAATTGCCATATATTATTTTCCAGTTTTAATAATGACTTAAATTTCCCAAATACAACGGAAACTATTGCTAAAAAGCTGGGTAGTATTTTTTAGCCTTTGAACAAACAATATGAATTGGTTGGGTCCGTTTTTATTATGCAAGCACAACTGATTATTGGTCTTGATATATAGGTAGGACTCTTAACTGCGTTGCTACTCCGAAGCGTGTTTGTCACGCTGATGTGCAATGGTTTAACGGTAAAGTGCGTTTTTGATCAAGCCGAATTGCGATTGTTTCATTGCGTCGCTATCTTGTTAATGGTTACGCTGAAGTGCGATGGCTTACATAAATCCAATTTTCAATGTTTTTAATGTTTACATGTCGATTTGGTAGTCAATTTGTTTGTTAGAAGAAGTCATTTCATATAAAATAACGAGAGTATAACCAGTTTAATGTTTATGCAAACAGTCATAAAAAATTGCCATAGCATTTCAAGTCGTCACTGTAACGTTGGGTTTTACATTATACTGTGTAAATAGCTTGAACAAAACAAAAGCAGTCGTTCATACAATCGTTTGTAAGTTTACGTTACATACAAAAGCTATTTTCCCTTTAAACCAGTACTTATTGCATTGACTGAAAAAAATATGGTAGTTGTTTGAAATACAAATACTTCCTAGTTAGTTAGACCGAAAACAAAATAAGCGAAAAATCTGAACGGCTGCTGTGAATTTGAACAAGAAATAACACAGATCAGCGATTTTTTTACTGCAAGTGAAGAAAATATTGAATGTTTGGTCTTTATATACTAACTTATACAAAAAATTACCTCTGATAATTATAGAACATTTGTAAATGTTTAACTAGCCATAACACGTCTTATAGACCATAGCACATCAGCTTGTTGCACTTGGGCTAAGATCATTGCACATCAGCGTCCCCATCTATGTGGTCACCTTACAAACATTAACTTCCTAAACGACACCTTGTCAATGACATGTTACACAACTTTACGCAAAAAATATTATTGGCAGGTCTATGTAAACCACATGTTTCTTTTTCTTCAGGCCTTTGAATTTTGCAATATCACCAGATGAATTTGAGATCCAGTTTGTGAAAAGGGCTAAACTGCCACGGGTAAGATTTATTATACTGTCTCGTCTGTAATAAACCTGAGATATAAGCTTTAGAATGACAAACAAGTTGACTTGTGTGTCAAAATTTAGATAACTCTGACACTTAATATATTTTGTACAGGGAGGGGAAAAAGGAATTAATTGATGACACACAATTCCTACATGTACTTGACAACACCTAAAGCAAAGAAACAGCACTTTTATTTCAGTTTTTCATTTGATTCAATTAACATTGAGACCTGCAACAGAGCAAACGCTCACACATCTTTGCAAAATCAAGTTTGTTTCTTTTAAAAAAAAGTTTCGTTTCTTGTGCCTATTAGACATTTTCGGAAACTACAGTTTACAATTCGTCGCTGGGCTTCTAAAATGTTGTAAATTACAAATTTTTCAATAAAAAAATATCTCACAAACAGGCTTTGGTAAAATGCATGCTTCCAAAATGTCGTATGTGAACTTGAACATTTTTGTAAATAGCAGTGAAATAAAAACTTTGACATTTCTGGATTATCCAAGAACTTAAACTATTTTCACAGAAATAAAGAAATGTACAATTATTTTTTCCCAAAGCCATTCTACAACGATTTTCAAGTTTTCATACAACATTTTGGAAGCAAACTTTACAAACAAATGACATTGGCAGTTTTGCAGTATGTCTAATTTCACACATTTTGATTGGTCCATCTGTATGCTATTTTGGTATACCAAAGATTTCCTCCCGCCGAGACCATTGAAATCAAGAAGTATTTTTAGCCAAAAAAGTCATATACGACATTTTAGAAGCCCAGCGACGAATTACTTTTAAGTTGACGATGAAAATTAAAGGCAAACGTACCTGGGGGTAATCTCAAAATACACAATGTCTCGAAAGATGTTGCTCCATGCTTAATAAAAGAAAACAATGAGAGAAAATATTATAATTTCAATGTGAAATCAGTTATTTATTAACAATATTTAATCTGTTTTTAATCGTCAAATTCTCAATAAGAGCTGACTCTCAAGCCTTTTAACATTTTAAGAACTTTCTTAGTCAAAGAGTTTTGATTGCTTAGCTGATTCCTGTTAACTAGCTGCATCAGTGATATGCTTTTGGCCCACCTTTCTTTGTCGTTGGAGCACTAAGTACGGGCTGCGGCTCGTCCAATAGTAACCCGCCCCCTTTTTCCACCGCAGAAGGTTTGTTGCCCCCCCCTCTGCTTACACTACATGAAGATTTGTTAGTTATTTTTTCATCCCCGAATTACATTTCAAACAACGGATGTTTTCCCTGAATCATCACTTGAACTTATATATGGAATTGTAGACGACACCTTAGACACTAGGGAGGAAAACGATGTTTTTTCAAATGCCTTCACAACATAGATACTTCTACCAAACAACTGGAGAAACACCCGAAAACCCTTCAGACGTATTGAAACAAATCAGAAATGACTTTTTCCAGCATAACACTGGTACGACACATGAACTTATTCTAGAAATAATGAGTAATGTTGTTCATGCTTTGGCTAAGATCATATCCGAGTTTTCATTTGCTAACTTTTATTTTTTGATGTAAACTTTACCAAAAAACATGATGAAATTATTTGGTGCATTCCAGTGTTTTATCATCATTTTTACCTCAACGGAAATTTACAGATTACTAATTGAGCCTCAGAATTAAGCTTTATTTTTCGGGACATCGCCAATTTCCATATGATTGCATACATACTCAGGTCGTTATCGATAACTTAGGCAAAATTTGTTATATTGATTCCGGGTTTCTGGGACATCAATCTAACGCGCATCAGTTTTAAATGATGGGATCAACTGGTAGAAATAATGAGCTGGACTTTCCTGGAAGGGGTAGTTTTATTGGCTGATAAAATATTTTCTAATAGATATCCTCTTATGACAACCTATACATGACAACAAATTTAGCCAAAACTGGACAATTTAAAACGGAGGTGTAGAAACATTGATAATGATATCAAAAATACAGAGTAACTGTTGCATTTTCAGTTGTAGAATTGAAAAATTATATAGGAACAAATGTATGGGACACTGGAAAGTCTTTGCAGACATTCCAGGACAAAACTCTGCCAAGACGCAATAATGTTTAAATAACCAAACCAACCAAAGTACATTAGTTCCTTGCCTTAAATACGTAAAAATGTACACGAGTAAAGATGTTTGCTTCTCTGTTTCAAAATAATAAGTTTTTTTAAAAGAATGTTATAAATTGATAGTATGTATAACAGAACAAAAATGCAAAAATAAAATAAAAATACAATTACAAATTTTGAAGGGAAATGATTCTTGATTTCTTATAGGTTAACATATGCACTTTATTCTTTCAAATGAAAAGTTAAAGGATTATATAATGTATTCAAAAATGGATTTTAAATCTGTATGTAAAAAAAAATAGGAAAAGAAAAGTGGGGGTAAGCACGCAATATTCCGAATATGTGACAAAAAATCAAAATAAAGACTATCGAACATCCTTAACTTTTTTTTGTGTGGTTTACAGTAATACGTATCTGTCTAATAAATACCAAATACATGCCATATGACTTTGAGGATGGGCTGCCATATCAAGTATTTAATGGTAAGGTTCTATAGTAAGTGGGTTTTTTTTATGATTTTAGAAATTGTCGTTTGTTATTATAAGATCCAACACCGCACAGAATCATAGAGAAGAGGCGACAGCTTATCCCACCAAGCTACTTGAAACAGGTAAATTTAATACTTAAAATAAAATTGAAAGAGTTCAACTATCAGTTTATTGAATACCTGAAGCGGGTGTGTCATTAGTGAGAAATATTTCACCGTTCTACTTTCTCTTATTTAGTTTTGGAGTATTGAATATGAATACTTAATTTTATCATGAGTTTAAATATGGATTTGGTAGGTGAAGGGGAACCTCATATTTGAGGGTTCATTTATATACAACTGTCTTATTGACTTTTCTATATATTTTTGCAAAACCCTAAAATAAAAAAAATACAAAAAATCAATTATTCCTGAATCCTGAAAAAGAGACCCTTTAAATATATAAATGTGTCCACAGTTGATTACAAACAAATATCATAATTACTTCTATATTGCAGGGTCAAGGTCGTATTGAGAAGACAGAGATTATAGAAACGGCATCGAAAATTATACAAAACCTGTTAAACTTGCATAATTTCAGAGGTATGAAACATTTTGGCAGTTAACATATTGAAAAGCTTCAGTGCAAAAAAAAAGGAGCTGTAATATTTTCACCAAAAAAATTAACTTCTACAAAAGTCAAGCAAGACTTAGTACTCCCTCTCTTTAGTTATTCCTCCATGAAATAGGATTTAAACGTTCTGGTTTTTACATTTTTATGAAATGATTTGATAAATAAGTATTGTAATTTCAAAAAAGTAGTACATTCATTTATTCAGATTTTCAAAAATGCGAGATTAATTATTGCAATTTGAGGAGGATGGGGGTCACATAGTTCACATAATTTG